>NC_053491.1:243376303-243684358 GCF_905171775.1 Rana temporaria
TATGGGAAAAGGTAGTTGAACTGTATAAAACAGGAAAGGGATATAAAAAGATATCCAAGGAATTGAGAATGACAATCAGCAGTGTTCAAACTCTAATCAAGAAGTGGAAAATGAGGGGTTCTGTTGAAATCAAACCACGGTCAGGTAGACCAACTACAATTTCAGCCACAAATGCCAGGAACATTTTTCAGGATGCAAAGAAAAACCCACAAATAACTTCAGGTGAAATACAGGACTCTCTGAAAACATGTGGTGTGGCTGTTTAAAGATGCCCAATAAGGAGGCACTTGAAGAAAAATGGGCTGCATGGCCGAGTCACCAGAAGAAAGGCATTACTATGCAAATGCCACAAAGTATTCTGCTTACAATATGCCAAACAGCACAGAGACAAGCCTCAAACCTTCTGGCACAGTCATTTGGAGTGATGAGTGAGGCCACAACCATAAATGCTACATTTGGAGAGCAGTCAACAAGGTCTATGATGAAAGGTACACCATTCCTACTGTGAAACATGGAGGTGGATTGCTGATGTTTTGGAGATGTGTGAGCTACAAAGGCACAGAACATTTGATCAAAATTGTTGGCAAGATGAATGCAGTATGTTATCAAAAAATACTGGAGGAACATTTGCATTCATCAGCCAGGAAGCTGTGCATGGGACGTACTTGGACATCCAACATGACAATGATCCAAAACACAAGGCCAAGTCTACCTGTCATTGACTACAGCAGAATAAAGTAAAGGTTCTGGAGTGGCCATCTCAGTCTCCTGACCTCAATATCATTGATCCACTCTGGGGAGATCTCAAACGTGCAGTTCATGCAAGACAGCCCAAGAATTTACAGGAGCTGGAGGCTTTTTACCAAGAGGAATAGGAAGCTTTACAATCTGAGAAGATAAAGAGCCTCATCCACAAATACCACAAAAGACTTCAAGCTGTCATTGATGTTTAGTGGGAAATACACGGTATTAAGAACTGGGGTATGTAAACTTTTGATCAGGGTCATTTGGGTAGTTTCTGTGGCCATTATGATTTAAAAAGAGTAAACACAGTTGATTGATAATAAATGGCTTCAGCCAAACACTAAGCATGAGTGAAAGAAACATTTTTGTGTTATTCATATTCTCTGAAAAATGGCCAAGAAATCATAAATTCTGCCATCTACCCATAATCAGGTCCCAGTTGCTTTAGGGGCTGCCAAATCCTGGTTTCAATGGTGCATGTCTGGTGGGAATGTCCCAGAATCAGACCAGTCTGGAAGAGGATATGTAACCTTATCTCCAAGGTCACTAAGTGTTCGGTCCCCAGGTCTGTCGCCCGTGTTCCTCATATCTCCAAGCCCAACCAGAAGATGATCTGCTTTATGCTCCTGGGGGCAAAACTCACCATTGCTAGGGCTTGGAAACAGCCCAGGATTTCCATTATAGCGGTACAACGCAAGATCTCATGGATTATGGCGCAAAAAAAGTTAGTATCTTATCGGACACAACTCAAAAATTTGAAACAGTGTGGAAACCCTGGGCTGCACACTGTGGTATCTCCCTGGCAGTTGGGTTCCACCCCGAGCACCCTGCACCCCCAAGCTTTAGTTAGGCACGTGCTCCCTTTCTATTCCTTATCTCGTTTCTCCCCATCTCACTTTCTCTTCCCCCCTTCTATTTCACTCAGGATAGTTGACATGACTTAAGGGTAATGCATTGCTTGTATGTTATGAAGCCAATTCGGCAACACTGAAATCCTGGTTGAATCTGTGATTCCAAGCTAGAGGCGCACTGGAGTCAACTTTGGATTCACTGATATCCTTGCTAGTAATCTTACAGGTGGGGGGCGGTTGGGGGGGGCCTGGCCGGGGCCCAGGATGATCCCATTAGGGGTGCCCGGGATGGGTAGGACTCTCCCGAACGACTGACCCCTTAGTTCACTTCCCTACCTCTCTTTCCCCTACTAGCCAGGGGTTAGCTCATAATCTTCCATTACTCAGCCCACGGTTGGGCACTGAAACACCAAAGGGGGCCTTGTTGCTGACACTATGTTTTGTTTGACACATGCTTATGATGTAATAGATCCAGCCTTTTGTCATGCTGTTGGCAGTGGACAGGAAGTTTGAACCCAAAAAAGCATCAGACAGTCTGCCTGTGCCTCAGTCTCCATCCTGGTAAGCTCACCCTCTCTAGTCTTTCCTGCTTCCCAGTGTATAAAAAGGGGTGCTCTGTGGACTTTGTTAAAGGGAGGGGGGCGGACTTTGGTGAGCAGAGACCCCCTTTACACCATAGTCCACAGAATGCACCCTTAAATCAAGTTTCCCAGAACACCCCTTACATCAGACCCCCCCTTAAATCAGGGTTCCCCCTAACAGTGTAAGTGGAAATTCTGTGCAGACTCTGATGTAAGGGGTGGCTCTGTGCGGACTCTGATGCTTACATAATAATGTACATAACATAATGTATAGGGTGCAGGGGTCAGAAGTGTGTAATGTACAGGGGTGAGAGTCATGGCACAAGGAGGGGGTCCCATGAGGACCAGAGTGAATGAAGGTGTTCACTGTACACTGTTAGAAAGAGGTTCTATTATACTACTTTGTAGTCTCTAATGGAGTCTGGAGGAGAAGCTTTCTAACACTCTTTTGTACTTTGTGCCAAATGTGGGGGCGAGGCCAGGGGTGGGTCATGGTTGGGGCCTGACAGGGGGCCCTTGCTTTATTTGGTCCGGGGGCCCTGAGTGTTAGTCCACCCCTGCCGGCAAGTGTTCTCCCAGTCAGGGATCTCCGCACGATATTAGCTTCCTAGTTCCTGCCCATCATGACGTCATTCAGAGGCTGGGATAGAAGAGGAGGAGTGCTGTTGCGACCTGCGGGGAGCGCTCACCACAGTGGGTGAGTGGTCAGCTGCACTGCTTTCATTTTACTGAAGTGGTTTATTAAAAACTAAAAAAAGTTTTTTTTTTAGGAAGCACTAGCACTAGAAATTCCCCCTTGGGGGTTTCCCTTATTTTTTCTCTCTTTTTTTTCTCCCCCTTTTTTTTTTAATACACAAGATATCACAGTACAGTTGTTTTTCTTTGCTCTCCCCCCTCTATACCTCTCCCCCCCATTTTCTCTTTCTTGTTCCCTTCATGATTCCTCTAACTAGTGGAATTAGAACACGGGGGAAATATGGCTGGGTATGTTTTATATTGGATAAGTAGACTCCCTAATGCAACTAATATTGGTTTATTTTAATGAAGGAGGTATATTGAAACCGTTTATGTGTGGTGTATTTATGTATTTTATGTGTGTCTTATATATGTATTGTAATGTTTCTAATGTATTATCGTAAAAGATTAATAAAGAAAGAGTTAATACAAAAAAAAAAAAAATGGGGTTAATCTGCAATGCTATTTGGAATATGCAGCATGGAGAGGGTTAATGTATTGCTATTGGTCACTGATGCATTTGTGACCAGTGGCAGTTAATTAACCTCTTTGTGCTGCATTAGCAGCAGTGGTGTCAGTGTTAATTAACCCCTTCATGCTGCAGCATAAAGGAGTTAGCACTGACACTGGTGCCACTGCCACTAATACAGCATAAAGGGGTTAATTAACTGCCACTGGTCACAAATGCATCAGTGACCAATAGCAATACATTAACCCTCTCCATGCTGCATATTCCAAATAGCATTGTAGATTAAATTGGTTGTAAATGTTTTTTTTATATAAAAATGTAGCGATACCCCCTCAAGAGCTGCTGGTTGTTGTTGTGATCGGCATATTAAGTTACCTTTCAGTGTTGTCTAGGGGTGTAGTTGATGAGTAGAGTAGTGAGCGAATGTCCAGTCAATGAATAAAGGTTTTCAAATGCTTTATTTCCAGGCCCAACATGGCCAACATCAACATAAGGTATAGCAAGAAGGTTTATGAAGCGAGAGAGAGAACTTTGCAGTATCAGGCCTGGATATGAGAAAGAGCAATCCTGCTCTCAACAGCACAGTAGTAGTAGTTACAGTTCGTCGCCACTCTAGCCAGAGTGGGTGAAGTGCCTCCGGACAGACTCCTGCCACAAGCATGGCAGCCGAAGTGTCACTTTAGGTTGCTGGGAGGAACAGGCCTCTGCCACAGACCTGGCTCTAGGGCCTCTGCCACAGGCCTAGTACATTAAGTGAACCGAACGGATTGAGCGAATCCTCCCAGTAGGTTAAGTAAGGGTCACCGGGTGACAGTGGAAGTGTACCTGTCAATGTCCCGGGCACCAGATCCCCGATGGTTTGTTCAAGCCCTGTTGGACAACCTGCCTCCTGGTTCTCCTCAAGCTGACCCCCCATCGAACGGCACACAGCCTGTGATCTCCTCAGTAGAGTTGGGAACCCAGTAAGTCACTGGGGTCCCTGTCAGGAACATGGAGCTCTGCGTAGCATGCGACCCCGGCCTGGAAGGCCATCGCCGGGGTCCGTTGGATGCGCACACCCTGAAGGTGGGTGCAGCACCTGGAACCCGCAAAGAACCACACAAAATGGCGTCTGCCACAGATATACTCTCCCCCAGCATGCCCAGCGAGGGAAAACTCCTCTAATTGGCTGCTGGGGAAGAGCGGCTCTGCCAGAACTCCTCTAGCGCCAACTATCGCCCAGGGATGGGACCGCATCCCCGGAGCGCAGACTGACCTACAGGACAGTTCAGGAATGACAGCAGCCCAAATTTAGCAAATTGTGAATGGGAGCAAAATAACTCTCCCATTCCCCACTAACTTTAGCGTAGTGCCCATACTGAAAGTAAGGGGGCACTACAAACATAACAAACTTGTCATACTTACCTGCTCTGGCAAAGGTTTTTGCACAGAACAGCCCAGACTCTTCTTCTGGGGTCTCCCGCTGGCACTCCAGGCCCCCTACTCTTCATCCCGCATCCTGTCACCTTAAAATCATCACATAGGGGACTTTTTGTCCCCTATGTGATGAAAAAAAGAACATAAGGAAAAAAGTTACACCCAAGTACATAAACCCCACATATACACATGAACGAACGTAAACGCATGCCTCAGGGGAGCCTACACGTAAACACGTTGATTGTGACGCACGTTACATATTACCATGCACGCCGTATTGAGAGCAACACAAGACCTCCTCCGTAACACTAAACTGTTACTGGGATTTTGAAGCTTTGCCTATAGAAAATATAGGGCACTAAATTTTGCCGCCATTTCAAAATTGGGTAATTTAATGCGTTTGCTTGCTCTAATATTCACTTTAGTGTGTTTTTTTTACAGAAATGTTACATTTCCTAGACCTTTGCGGTAATATCGTGTGACATAAAAAACGACCACTATTTTATTGTCTAGGGATATCTGCTTTCAGGAAATATATAATGTTTGGCGGTTTTGTGTAATCTTCAGGTCTAAAATTATTTTTTAAACATGTGTACAAAAGAAAAGGTAAATTAACATGGATGACAAAAGTGGGAGTTGGGAGGAGGCAGGGAAGAGGGAGAGTGGGGCAAAGTTGCTCCACCATGGGCCGCTGGGCCAAAAGATGCCAGTCAGCCCCTGCCAGGGTTTCTGGAGGGCCACATTGTCCTCCCCCACCCTTGTGATCATGAAAAATCTTATAGCTAGATTCAGAAAGGGCGTCCTAACTTTGAGACGGCGTAGTGTATCGTGTTTACACTGCGCCGCCGTAAGTTAGCGAGGCAAGTACATGATTCACATAGTACTTGCCTGCTAAGTTACGGCGGCGTAGCCTAAAGCGGGCGGGCGTAAGGGCGCCTAATTCAAAATAGGCTGAGGGGGCGTGTTTAATGTTAATTTTGTTTGACCTGACGTGATTGACGTTTTTTTGGAACGGCGCATGCGCCATCCGCCTACATATCCCAGTGTGCATTGCGGCAACGTACGCCGAATGGGCCTATTGGTTTCGACGTGGACGTATATCCCTATTCACGGACGACTTACGCAAACGACGTAAAATATTCGAATTTCGACGCGGGAACGACGCCCATACTTAACATTACTATTCCAGCTATTTGATGGAATAACTTTAGGCCTGATAATGCGTTACGTAAACGGCGTATCTGTACTGCGTCGGCCGGGCGTACGTTCGTGAATAGGCGTATCTAGTGATTTACATATTCTACGCCGACCGCAGTGGAAGGGCCACCTAGCGGCCAGCCTAAATATTGCACCCTAAGATAGGACGGCGCAAGCGGTCGTATCTTAGATAGGTTTAAGTGTATCTCAGTTTGAGAATACACTTAAACTTAGGACAGCGCAAATTCCGAGTTAGGTCGGCGTATCTACTGATACGCCAGCCTAACTCTTAGACCTTTTTCACATTGAGGCGTGGAGCCGCGGTGACGGTATAGCCACGCTATTTGTAGCGCGGCTATACCGTCGTATTTTCCGCGATATTCGGGCGCTAGCGGTGAGGTTTTAACCCCCGCTAGCGACTGAAAAAGGTATTACCGCGCTTTCCTATTGATTTCAATGGGAAGGCGCGGTATTGGAGCGGTGAACACACCGCTCCTATACCGTGGTAAAGATGTGGCTAGCAGGACTTTTGGAGCGCTCCTGCTAGCGCGCCGCTTCAGTGTGAAAGCCTTCGGGCTTTCACATTGAACACCACATCACTTTTCCACACTCTATGGGCCACTTGCCCCCCCAGGCCTAAAGCTGCCAGCCCTGCCCTGGCTGGGCGTTAAACCCAACTTTGTCGCAGTCGCATATGTGCTTTATGTTATGTCTGTTCACATTTTGTTTTTTCTTTGAGTAAAGTTGCACATTTCTGAGGAGTAAAAGGCGAAGCTCCTCCCTTTTACACAGATTTTATTACAAGCTCCCAGCAAATCGTCTAAAAATCTATTCCTCTCCAGCCGGCTGATGAATTCCAGCTGAGGCGGCGGAATGTGCTGCGCTGTAACAGATGTAGAGTAGCACATGCTGGGACCCATCCTCCTAACACGACCAATAGGAAACCTGCGGAAACCAACACAGGGCAGCTTCCATGCTCATCAGCGACTAGTAGGGAACCAGAGCCGCTCGTGACGTCACCCGCAACACGGCAAGGAGGAGGCAGCTGCTACCATCGCTGCTTATAGCGGGGAGTGGAGGGCCGTGACGTCGGCGGCGCGAGAGCGCGCTCCCTTTTCCTTCTTCTTCTTCCTCCTCCTCGTTCCTGTGCCTGGTGCCGCGCACCGTGAGCGCGCCCGCCCTGTGAAGGCAAAGAGAGACTATAACGGCCGAGGCTGCCCCCGCCGGCACCCATGGGAGGGTGTGTGGGCACTCACCACGACTCCTCGGGCAGCCTGAACGAGAACTCGGACGGGACCGGAGGTGAGGAAAGGAGGATGGTGGGGAAGAGGAGGGGGGAGAGAGAGAGAGAGGGGGGGAGGAGAGATGGAAAGGGATTCAATGCTCTTCTTTTGTCTGTTACTG
Organism: Rana temporaria; assembly: GCF_905171775.1. NCBI lineage: Eukaryota > Metazoa > Chordata > Amphibia > Anura > Ranidae > Rana > Rana temporaria. The sequence continues at coordinate 243,383,701 of NC_053491.1, forward strand.
GCCCGGTGCACATACAAGCGGGGTAGGGGGGACTGGCCATGGCAGACTCATGTGAGGGGATGAGCTGGCAGGCATAGGTCAGCCTGGCACTGCCATGGGGGTATGCTTCATGCTCATTGGGAGGGATGCTCATGTCCAGGTACAATGGAGAGCCATGTATACAGGTCCTATAACCAGTCCCCTTTATCTGGACCTGTCCTGTAACGTTTAGGATGTTGCAGCTCATCCGACTATGTCCCATAGTTGTGATGAGTGTCGGGAACATACCCTGCCATTATTGGACCATTCACATCTTCAGCCGCATCACACAGACAGTCGCAAAGTAACCAACTTTTACAATGTTGCTGCGCATTACCGCCATTACAGTTGGAGTTCTTCCTAAAGCTGAGCTGTTTCAAAAAACAGTTATGCGAACTGTCACATTTGCTTGTGCTCTCAACCAAACTGTCAAGCCATCAAATGGCTGGTGTCATATCTGATCACCATGGCAACTGCAAATCAAACCGAGGCTAATGCCGCGTACACACGATCAGGCTTTTGCCCGGCCAAATCACTTCAGAATTGCGACGGAATTCCATTGGGAAAAATAGAACGTGTTTTATATCTAAACTCTGATGGAATTCATCGGAATTTCCGATGAAAAAACTCAGATGGGGCTACACACGATCGAAAAATCAGATGGGGGGGAAAAAAGTCCATCTGACTTTTTCCATCGGAAATTCTGATCGTGTGTACGGGGCATTAGATGGCAGCTTCCTTGTCTAAAAAGGAAAGTGTGTGTATGTATAAAACTGTTATTTTTTTTTTTTTTTCTTCAACCCCTGACAGGTTATCATTTTCTATGTATCTCATTAAAGCGGGAGTTCACCCATAAATGTATTTTTACCCTTAGATGGATGCTCATTTAGTCTAGGGGAATTGGCTAGTTGTTTTAAATTCCGAGCATTACTTACCGTTGTAGAGGGCGATCTTCTCCGACCACTTCCGGGTATGGGTCTTCGGGACTGGGCGTTCCTTCTTAATTGACAGTCTTCCGAAAGGCTTCCGACGGTCGCATCCATTGCGTCACGAGTAGCCGAAAGAAGCCGAACGTCGGTGCGGCTCTATACTGCGCCTGCGCACCGACGTTCGGCTACTTTTGGAAAATCGTGATGCGATGGATGCGACCGTTGGAAGCCTGTCGGAAGACTGTCAATCAAGAACGCCCAGTCCCGCAGCCCATACCCGGAAGTGGTCGGAGAAGATCACCCTCTACAACGGTAAGTAATGCTCGGATTTTAAAACAACTAGCAGATTCCCCTAGACTAAATGAGCATCCATCTAAGGGTAAAAACAGCATTTTACCGGTGAACCTCCACTTTAAGGAGGTTTCCCTTCACTTTCTATCCTGAAAACACAACTGGAAGTCTCTTCGCACTTTAGCTGGTTTCATGCCTCACATTTGCACGGGCACAACAGCCTGCCTATTCATTTGAATGGGCTCCTGTACATGCAAGAAGTGCAGGGGAAAAAGTCCCCCTTTAACTAACAAACAAACGTGGTTTCACTTACTTCATCTTAATGGCACATCTGTTAACCACTTGTCTACTGGGCACTTTTTCTCCCTTTCTGCCCAGGCCAATTTTCAGGAAGTGGTCATGCAACACTACCCAAACAACATTTTTATTATTATTATTCATGATTTATATAGCGCCAACAGTTTACGCAGCACTTTACAATGTAGAGGGGAGACGGCACAATTACAATACAGTTCAATACTGAAGGGCCCTGATCATATAACTTGTGTTCTAAAGAAAGGGGTGGGTGGTAAAAAAGGTAATGGCTGCAGAGAATGATTTGATGGGGTTGGCTCGGGGACAGTTGTTAGGTGGTTGTAAGATAGGCTTCCCAAAATAAATGATTTTTCAGGGATCTCCTAAAGGTGGACAGGGTAGGGGCTGATCGGACGTACTGGGGCAGGGAGTTTGAGGATGGGAGAGGCTCTTGAGAAGTCCTGAAGACGAGCATGGGAGGAGGTAACAAGGGTGCTAGAGAGCAGGAGGTCCTGGGTCTTGCGGAGGGGACGATTTGGGCAATATCTAAAGATAAGGTTGGTGATATATTGGCATTTTGAATTTTACACGATGGGGTAGGGGAAGCCAGTAAACATATTTTTTTTTCTTTTTCTTTTTTTTTTTTTTCACACAAATATACCACATTTATTTGTATTTTTTTTGCTAATTAACCAAAAATTAAAAACAAAAATAAATTCTTTCATAGTTTGTTATAAAATTTGACAAACAAATTCTTCTTCACTGATGTGCGCTGATGAGGCGGCACTGATTGGCTGCACTGATAATCGGTGTATGGGCCTTTCACACAGGTGGTCCGCCCAGCAGACTTTGCTTTGCTCAGCAGGGGATCGATCCGCTGATTGCAACTGAGCAGGCAGATGACAGGTCCATCTCAGCTCTCTGTGCAGAGATGGACCTGTCAAAGCCTGCGCTCTCCTCTATGGGGAGATCGGATGAAAACTGTTCCGCCTGTCCGTTTTCATCTGATGCGCCAAAACAATGGAAAATAGTGTCACCATCCGTCTGGATTTCGCAGACAGGATCGGATAGCAGCGGATGTCAGCGGGCATGTCACTGCTGACATCCCCGCGCCATAGGAGTGAATGGAGTGTCCGATCAGGTCCACCTGAAAAACTGACAGGCGGACCTGTTTAGAAAGCCCATGTAAAAAGGATCTAAATGTCCCTTTTAGACAAGTCCGTTATCAGCTCTCTTCTCTCCCTGTGAGTGCCGATAACTGGCTACTGTTTACATTCGTGATCAACTGTGATTAGACACAGCTGATCACATGGTAAAGAGCCACTGATTGGCTCTTTACCACAATCTGTGATCAGCAGTGTCTGGAGCATACTGCGACCAGAGCACGGTGCCCATGCCCCGTAGCAGGCACGTGGTGGGCGTGATCATGGGAAGCGGTCATATGACGGCCTCACAGAACTAGCCAGCCACGCTGTAGCCGTCATTTGGCTATAGCGCGGTCAGCAGGTGATTAACCTCCTTAGCGCGGTATTCCAGAGTCTGGCTCGGGGTGAAATTTTTTTTTTTTTTTTTTATCCCGAGCCAGACTCGGGATCGCATTGCAGGATACAGGGGGAAGTTTCTTACCTTGTCCCTGGATCCTGCGATGCTTCCCCGCTGTGTGTGCGGGCTCCTCCGCTGTGTCTCCTCGCTGGATACACAGTGCCGCCGAGCTCTGTTCCCTGTGACGTTACGACGCACGGGGACGGAGTTCGGCGCCAAATTCAAAAAGTGAAAAACACAATACACATACAGTATACTGTATGAAATACACACCCCCCATTGTCCCCAGTGTTCTGCATGTACTTTTTATATAATAAAAACCATTCTTTCTGCCCGGAAACTGGAGATTGTCCATAGAAACCAAAAAGTGTCCCTTTACATCAAAAGTGGTTAACAGCGATAATAAATTAGAATAACTTGCAGAATTGAGCGATAGCGATTTGTGGGAAAATTCATCATCAAACAATAACAATAATGACAGCGACAATTCTGCAACTGAGCAAATTTCAGTGTTTTTGATTTGATTATATTATTGAATAATTTTTATTAGAATTACATTATTATTTGTTATAAATTATTTATTATATTATAATTTATGATTTTGTTTTTCAAACTTTATCATGCCCGGGATGTCTACTAGACTCTTGTTTGGACAGATTTAAGTGGGTTGTTCCTAAGAATTGCTCGCCTACAGTATAAAACGCCAAATTTCCATGCAAAAAATTGTACCGCTTTTGGTACAAAATTCCAGACATAATCATACCACCAGGGAGGTTAAAGAGCAGCACGCGTTGCCTGTGGGTCAGGAATACATGTAATTTTTGCACAGGTTCCCAATCTGCACAAATGTGAACATAGCCTGTTGGGGGGTGGTAAATATAAGTTGTTATTAAACCCAGGACCCTGCATTCACTATATCTGGTCTCCCACAGAGCACAGAATATGTCATTCCAATAATTGTAGTAAATATAAACATACATTTTTCTTATCAGCAGTATATAGTCTTGTGACTTCTATCAGTGTCTGTTCGAGCACTGGTTAAAGCTTGTAGGAGGAGTTTTCATTCTTCCCTGATTGTACTATGAGGCTGCCCCCAACCCTCTGGCTGGACAGTGCTGATTGGCCCTGTGCTGATCACATGCACCCTCCCAAGAAAAAAAAAACCTCTAGCAATACACGCCAAACTGACCATGTGCAGAGTGCCCCCCAAGGCTCTGTTCTATCAGGAGATGGATTGGAGACAGTGAAAGAAGGGGAGAATAAGGCCCCTTTCAGACTGGGGCGGAAAAAATAGCGGCGCTATACCGCCGGGATTGCCACGGGAATCAGCCGCTAGCGGTGCGGTATTAACCCCTGCTAGCGGCCGATAAAGGGTTAATACGGCCCGAAATGCGCCTCTATAGAGGCGCATTGCGGGCCGTATGCCATTGTTTTCAATGTGAAGGAGTGGTATACATGCCGCTCCTCTCACCGCTCCAAAGATGCTGCTGACAGGAGATTTTTTTGTCTCCCGCCAGCGCATCGCCTCAGTGTGAAAACCCTCCGGCTTTCACATTGAGTCTGCAGTGAAGGAGTTTTTCAGGCGGCATAGCAGCGATATCCCGCCTGAAAAACTCCTCAATGTGAAAGGGGTCTAAAGGATCAGACATCCTTTTTATACTATGCACAGATTTAACCCCTTAGGTTCCACAGTGAGTATAACGAGCATGCTTTATTGCATATGCAGACTAATTTTACTGTTGTGGCTTTAGTAACACTTTAAGCCTCGTTTTTAACAAATATGTAAACTCAACATTTCATATTCCTGATATGTGCCTGCTGTAACTTCTACTTGTATGAAAAAGAATCCTGTTCTTTGTATTGCTTTGCTTTCTTTGTATTGCTACCAGTTGTGTTCCTGCTAGTCCCTCTGCTTTCCTATTAAAAACTGGCCACACTAAACAGGGGAACACACTATGGTCAATTCTCTAGCTGTGCTGGGAACTCTTCTCCAGTGATCAAACTTCTGCTGACATGCCCCCCCAACCCAGCATAGCCATTCACTGGAAAAATAAGTCTGCTGTTTCTCCTCCTATAGCTCTTATTCAGCTGAGAACAGAGACTATGGCCCCTTTCACACTGGGGCATTTTTCGAGCGTTATTTGAGCGAAGCCTCATCTGCAATCCCAATGTGCTGGTAAACCACCGCTAAGACCCTAACGTTTTAGGGCGTTTTTGCAGTGCCTCAGTGTGAAAGGGTACGGCGTTTTTACAGCGCTTTCAATTTATTTCAATGGAGAGGTGTGTTTTTGGAGCGTTTTTTTTTCAGCGCCCAAAAGCTGCTCCAAAGATGCTGCTTGCAGGACTCAGTGTGAAAGGGTCCATTGAGATGCATGGAGAGCGGTTTAATAGCGCTATTTTTAAAGCTAAAACGCTGTAAAAACGCTTCAGTGTGAAAGGGGTCTATGTTATCACTTATGAAAAAAGGTTTGTGTGTGTTTTAATAATTATTATTATTCATACACAAATGTTTTGCCTTTCATTTCTATTTGAAACTGAATGGGTTGTTTTTATAAAGTGATCGTTTACATATACTTTATGCTGCAAAAGGCAGCCAGACAGGGTTATACATTTGTCATGGCATCACATTGATTGTCCCTGTTGCATTCTGCAGACAATACAGACATTGGATGTGCCCCATTCAATGGAATGGGGTCGTGTCGCAACTGCAAGCTAAACACTATGCTCAAGATTGCAGCACTGTATTCTTATTTTAAAAACCCTGTTCAAAAAAAAAATTCAAGAGGCAGCAGGCTCAGCTACTGAATGCCTGTTGGCTGCTTCTGTACCTCCACCATGGATTGCTTTCCAAATAAAGGACCACGCTTCATAGCAATGCAGGTGTAAACGAGCCCTAAGTGGAAAGTTCATACCGCTAAACCAGCTGCTGACTAGACCTGTGCAGATAATATAATATTGTTAAAGGTCCAGTCAACATCCAGCCCTTAGAAAACAATAAATATCTCAAGCCCTGGTTGAAGGTCCTTTTTGGATCCCTAAAATGCATTGGCTACACTTTCGATTGTTTCCTGGACTGGCCCTGGAATTAAGTCCTATCTGGACTTTACACGGCAGTTGTGTGTTGCTTTACATTTTTGTTGCAAGTTCACAGGGGAAATAAAAATCGGGTGCTTGATCCCCTGGTTTAACAACCCTTAAACTCACACCTATAGTCAGACATGGTGGCTGCTTGGATCTGTTTAGGTTGACATGGCCATTATGCTTTGTGGTGCAGCAATTTTAGCTTAGCATTTGGAGTTTGACAAGCGGCACTACTTGCCATTTGAAGTCCACCCAGCAATTGTGTGCACCTTGGCTCTGGTGGCTGCGACACAGTAGTTAAATGTCAAATCCCATTTTGGGTTATGAAAAAAAAAATCCCCAGGGATTTGAAAAACAGGCATGTAGTGGGCAGTATCGCCTCCTGAATACCTGTAAACCAGCTCCAAACTGCCTATAAAGGTGATTCACTGATTGATGACAGGGGTTCTACCACCCCTCTAAAAAGCAATGTGAATGAGCCGCTACACGTTTCTTTTGGGCTGGGTTCACACCTCCAATGGATATGGTTCGCAGCAGGGGTCTGGGGCATCCCTGTTCTCCTTTTCAGGGAGGAATCAGGGCTGAATCTTTGCCTGAATTCGGCCCTGAAATGTAGCCGAAGATGCACAGCACTCCTGTGCAAGCCACAATGGAGATATGTGAACCAGCTCCATAGAGAGCCCGGTCACTATCTCCAGTAATGCGAATTGGATGCTTGGAAATTCACATCCAATTCCATAGGTGTGAATCCAGCCTTAGCCCAGGTTCACATTGGGCTGCGGGAGTGAAGCTGTGCGAGTTCAGTTGAACTCGCACGATTTCACTCCCGCTGGCAGTCCCGATTTCGGGCCGCGATTTAAGAGACATCTGTGCAGGTTTCTGCACAGATGTCAATGTAAATTGCGTCCCGAAATCGCAAAAAGTAGTACAGAAACTACTTTTTTATATTGGTTCAGCGCCGCAGATGCGGAATCGCACCGATTAGGACGGTGCCATTGCCGGCAAATGCCGCCGATTTGAGATGCGATTTGACATGTGAAATCGCATCTCAAATCGTACCCAGTGTGAACCTGGGCTTAAAGACAGTTGTCTCTGAAGTAGGAATCCCTATAGGAAGATTCCCCACTCCAGTGACTGCTCCAAATTTTTGTTTATTTTTACTTTCTCTTTCAGTACTGATAACAATGGGGATCAGGACCTTCAGAGAGGGTGAATCTCTCCAAGGGAGATGGCAATCAACTTCAATTCAAAACCACACACAAAGTTTTGCATACACATACATTTTTAGGCCTCATTCAAATGAGCAAACAATTCTAAGGCGGCCAAACATGTACACAGAGCACCTCAGAAATGTTCATGTGAACAGTGAAAACTTTACACAAAGTAGATATTAGTTGGGATTGTCTAATTTCCATTATGTTTTTTTTTTTTTTTTTTTTTATATCATAGGGTCACATCTGCTTTATCACCTGACTTTATGGTAATTTGGATTATGCAATTAGAATAAGGTGGTTTCACAAACTTTCATATCGCCCATCTTGTTCTTGGACAATCAACAGCTGCGTTGACACATTCCATGGTTACTGTACTGAGGTGACAGATATAGGGGCCCTTCACACCACTGTGGTACATGGACATGCTTTGCGCTATGTGTTGCATTAGGGCAGCTCATTCAGTTAGATGGACTGCATAACACACCAAAAAGGGTGCATGTCGCATCTCTGGCAGCGCTGCACAATGCAAACTAGTTCACTGATAGACATTGGACAGAAAAGCGTGCCTGTTTGCAAGTTGCTTTTGGGGAGTCAGAATAAATGTGTGTAGCACAGTGGCGGAAATGTGCCCTAACCATTATGGCGATAAACTCTGTGGTATGTGCTGATGGTGAAGACTAGAGGTCGACCGATATGGGTTTTTCTCTGGCCGATACCGATGCCGATATTTAGAATTTGGGGCGGCCGATGGCCGATATATGATGCCGATTTTTGCGGCCGATATTTTAGGCCGATTTTTTATTTTTTGGCAGGTGGCACTAATTGGCAGGTGCCACTGGATGGCCTTGGCAGGTGGCACTAGTTGGCACGCTAATTGGCACTGGCAGATTGCACTGGATGGACCCAATTGGCAAAAGCAGATGGCACTGATTGGCAGGTGGCACTGAATGGCACTGGCAGGTGGCACTGGTTGGCACGTGGCACTAATTGGCACTGGCAGGTGGCACTAATTGGCATGTGGCACTGGATGCTACTGGCAGGTGGCACTAATTGGCAATAGTTAGCACTGGCAGATGGCACTGGGTGGCACTAATTGGCAGGTGGCACTGGATGGCCTTGGCAGGTGGCATTGGGTGGCACTGGATGGCATTGGCAGGTGGCACTGGATGGCACTAGATGGCATTAGCAGGTGGCACTGGATGGCGTTGCCACTGGCAGGTGGCACTGGATGGCGTTGCCACTGGCAGGTGGCACTTGATGGCATTGGCAGGTGGCACTAGTTGGCATGGCATTGGCAGGTGGCACTGGATGGCATTGGCAGGTGGCACTGGATGCTACTGGCAGGTGGCACTAATTGGCAATAGTTAGCACTGGCAGATGGCACTGGCAGGTGGCACTAATTGGCAGGTGGCACTGGATGGCCTTGGCAGGTGGCACTAGTTGGCACTAGCAGATGGCACTGGGTGGCATTGGCAGGTGGCACTGGATGGCATTGGCAGGTGGCACTGGGTGGCACTAGATGGCATTAGCAGGTGGCACTGGATGGCGTTGCCACTGGCAGGTGGCACTGGATGGCGTTGCCACTGGATGGCATTGACAGGTGGCACTGGATGGCATTAACAGATGGCACTGGATGGCATTGGCAGGTGGCACTAGTTGGCATGGCATTGGCAGGTGGCACTGGATGGCATTGGCAGGTGGCACTGGCTGGTTGGCATTAGCAGATGGCACTGGCAGGTTTCACAGCACATAATGTAGCCGATAATGTGTGAAACTCTCTATACAGTTTCACATGGTGCTGCAGAGAGCAGAAAGAGGAGCTCAGATTCATTGCGATGTTGAAGGTGGGCGGGACCCGGGTTGGGTGGGGCTCAGCTGTCCACCAGCCAATGGGATGAGATCATTGGCTGGATAGCTGCTGAGTCCCGCCCACCTTCAACATCGCAACGAATCTGAGCTCCTCTTTCTCTCTGCAGCAGTTGTGAAACTGTATGAAGAGAGAGTTTCACACATTCAGCTACATTATGTGCTGTGAAACTGTGAGAGCAGAGAGAGAGAGGAGCTCAGATTCATCGTGATGTTGGAGGTGGGCGGGACCCGGGGTGGGCGGGACCCAGCAGCTATCCAGCCAATGATCTCATCCCATTGGCTGGTGTTGGACAGCTGAGTCCCGCCCACCACGGGTCCCGCCCACCCCGACATCAGTCCGACAGCTCCATTCTCCTTCACACACACGGCACTGCTCTGCAGACAGTGTGGAGAAGGGAGGGGGAACCCCATGTTCCTCCTTCCTTCTCCACACTCTGCTGATGCAGATCTGCTAAATATCGGCCACATTTGGATAATAATCGGCCGATGCCGATTTCTCCAAAATGACTGAATATCGGCCCGATATATCGGCCGGCCGATATATCGGTCGACCTCTAGTGAAGACGCTACCTAGATGAGTTGTATGCCTTGTACATTTAATCAGAAATGAGCGTATAGGTGAAATCATTGCATTATTGCTTTCAGTAAAGTTTTAGACTAGCTACTTCTAAATGATATCGCAGCCAAATACACCTGGGATTGGGAAGCAAGGGCTTATGTCACTGGTAACAACTCTTGGGACTATACGTCCCATGAATCGCTACATCATGGTGCAGGCACGCTCTGACATTCGAAACTACTGTCTTCTGCCTCTGCCGGGTCTTCTCCGCTGTCTTCTCGCTCTTTTGCTGGATCTTCTCTGCTGGCTTCTCCCTCTGTTCTTCCGATGTTGACTCAACTCTCTCTCCCGCTCTAATGCTGGGTGTGCGGTGTGCCACTACTTATATTGGCATGGGTCACTGGAGGCCTGCCCCTTATGTCACCACCCATACCATGGGAGGTGATGTTATAAGGTGGAGGCCTCCAGATGTCACCCGGTGACCATGCCAATATAAGTAGTGGGGAACCCATGCCGTTAACATTTTGTGTGGAGTTCCCCCTAAAGATTTCTACCAGAATCTGGCATTGTCAGGGATCAAAGTCGGATCCCTGTTCATTGAAGTTGGACGCATGTCGGACTTCAAGTTACAGGGCAACTTTGGATACAAAGCGGGACGACTGTCGTGTCGTACCAGTGTGAACCTGGCCTAATTGATGAAGAAATAATGAAGGAATAGCCCACACCTGGCCATGAAACCGCTTTTGATTCAACTGTCCAATTACTTTTGGTCCTTTGAATAAAGGGGATGCTTATTTTTAAGAGCTGTCATTTCTAACCCCCTCCTCCTGATTTGGATGTACATACCCTCAAATTAAACCTGAGTGTGCATTTTCAGCCCATATCCGTTATAGAACTATAGCTTGAATGTTTTGGTAAATACCTGAATTTTTATATATACACCCACACCTAACTGTATATTTTGCAGCCTTGACCAAATGTCTACCCGGCCAACCATCTGAGATTTGAACAAATGACAATTGCAAATTTTGGAAGCTTTTTGTTGGCCCCATAATATTTATTAAACTTTTATATTTGCTAAATAGCAATTTGTTTACCATTCAGCTATTTTGTTGTATTTGAGTTTTACTTATCTTGTGTAAACGTTGTTTATCTTTTAACCACGGTTTGCCCAGATTTATGACATGACATGATCTGATCCTTTATGTACGAGGGATATAAAAATACTGTAATTGCTTAAAATCTATTTACTCTTGTATTTGGCATCTGTCCATGCAGGATGGATTTGATTTAAATCACTAGTAAAAAGGCTTGATTTAAAAAATTATTTTTAAAGAGCAAGCTGTCTGCCCTGCAGCGGCTCCTTCTCCTGACCTGCTGTTGACTAGGGGTGCAACGGATCAAAAAACTCACGGTTTGGATCGTTCCTCTGATCGGAGTCACAGATCGGATCATTTTTCGGATCAGCAAAAAAAAAAAACATAAATATATATATATATTTTTTTTGTCTATTAACACTTTAAATTATTTTAATGTCCACATCTCCCCCACTGTATATAGGAAGATTGTCTGCATCCATGAGCAGGAGGGGAGCTCACCTAGGCCGCCGCCGGGTGTATCGAGATGGCTGCCACTCTGGAGCTAGGCTGAAGCCGCGGCCTTTCCTATGGCCGAGGCAGCGGAACTCAATCCGCGGATCGCGTGGTGTGCCAATCCGAACATGTTGACCTGTTCGGATTACGGATCAATGACGATCCGTTGCACCACTACTGTTGACTCACCAACTGTCCCATGCACTTTAATGGGATGGCTGGTGATGAGGTAGTGACACAACAATGTGAGGGGCGTGGCGGCAGCAGGTGAGTGGATGCCCGCTAACGGGCGCTACCATGATGGATCTAAAATGACAAGTGCTCTTTAAATGTAAGGACTTATTCTTACTGGTAGCTGGAATCTTTAATATTTGCAAACAATTTGATAAAGGAATATCCCTGAACTTTGTTTTATCTCATGGATACTGTGAATGCATCAATGCCGTCCATGTTATCTCAGCTTGCAAAGCTTGGATTCCTTGAATGAGGTTACCAAAAATGTAAATATTGCAGAATATACAGTCTCATGCTACATAACTAAGCTCAGTTTCATGCTGAATAAACTAAATTATTAATGTATCTTAAAGGGGTGTGTGTGTGTGTGTGTGTGTGTGTGTGTGTTTGTTTTTTTCAAAATAGGTTCCTTTAAGAGCCGGTTCACACAGGGGCGGCACGACTTCGGGGGCGACTCGGCCAGGCGACATGAAGACGACATCTAAGGCGACTTGCAAAATGACTTCTGTATAGAAGTCAATGCAAGTCGCCCCCAAAGTAGTACAAGAACCTTTTTCTAAGTCGGAGCGACTTGCGTCGCTCCTATTAGAACGGTTCTATTCACTAGAATGGGACGCGACTTGTCAGGCGGCTGCGTCGCCTGACGAGTCGCCCCAGTGTGAACCGGGTCTAAGCTAGTGCAATGTTGGTTCACTTACCATTTCCCTTCTAAACTTGTTTTATTTATTTTTTTTTGTCTGAATTTCTCCTCTGTAAGCTTGCCCCCATCATCCGAGCCGTTCTGGCTGGGGGTTAGTCAGCGTGCTCGCCCCCTCCCTTGGGACTACATCCCTGCAGGGAGATGCTGTAGGGAACCAGGAAGTTAGCAGCTGCAGTATTTGTAGCTGCTGACTTTTTAATCATTTTATTTTTTGGGCAGAGCTCCACTTTTAAATAGAAAACAATCTTTTATATAATATATTGTTTTTATTTATTTTTTTTACTCCAAAAGCATTTTATTAAAATAAATTTGAAAAAAATATATAAAATCCAATCCTTCTCTTTTTTTTTTTTTTTTTTTTTTAGAGTTCATTGATTTATACCCACCCTGACTAGAGTCAGTAGTGAATTATGCATGCCTCTACTATAACCTCCAAAACTTTTTTTTTTTTTTTTTTATTCTTTCTCCAAAAGTCATCTTAATTTTCTGTACATTAATTTTAGTGAATGCAAAATATGGATCGATTGCATTGACTTTTTTTTGGTTGCTGTGGAAAGTCAGCTGGGAGGCTGAACATGCAGGATTAGAATGCTAGTTTTGGTAAGCACACTGATTTGTTTTGACAGAAATTTGATAGAGCAGCAGGAGGACAGCAACCTGCTGCAAGGCCGATCTCCCCTGAACTTGGTAAATAGACATCTCGCCGTGTGACAGCTGTGTAGCCCTCCTGCTGATCTTTGCTCCAGCACCACCCCGATGTAACATACTACATCTGTTCTTTGTCCCCTGCTCACTCTGATATCATTGGGCTGTGATCAGGACTTGATGCTTTTATTACCGATGTAGCCAAATCTCTGTCCAACTCTCTAGGATCATTAGGGGCCCATGAGCAGGAGATTTATCTTGCATATGGTTAAGAATTTGCCATCATTGTCTTTGTAATTGCCTGAATGTCCACTACATTATTTGAGAGCTGTTGTATTCTTTATTTTGTAGATACTTTTGTTGCTTTTAATCTTGCATTTTAAAGTACCAGTAAATACACTGCTCAAAAAAAAATGAAAGGAACACTTTTGAATCAGAACTCCTGGGATATTGATTCGGTCATTTAAAGGTTCGTTTTTTATTTTCTAAATTGGTTCCTTAGTGCATTGTTGGTTCGCTTACCTTTTCCTTCCATTTCCCTTCTAAATTTTTTGTTTTTTTTGTTTGAATGTCTAACTCAGTGTTTCTCAACTCCAGTCCTCAAGGCGCCCCAACAGGTCATTGTCATGGACCTTGAGATATTAAAGTGTTTCTACTTGACATCTGTTACACAGGAGAGGGACATTCAATGCAAGGCTTTTGAAATGCTAAGTGGAACCAGTTTGCGAAATACCTTTTATTGTGTTCTGCAGGTTAAGAGCGGGTGTCGGAGTCAGTCCGTCTAGCTAGAATCGGGACTTGAAGGTTAATTGAATCTATTATGTATGTTTGAAGATGTATGTGTTTACGCTAAGGGACTTTGTATTGTTCTAAAAGGTCAGAAGCCTCCTGTCAGCTGTATTGAATTAGCATTCTATTGTCTAAAGCAATGTAACCTCTCAGAGGTAGTAATTAAGTAGACCGGGTTATTGTGTACATTGATTACCCCCTGGGGCTTCTGTCTCAATACACAAGTCTTTCTATCCAAGCTATTGGACCAATCCCTGTTGACAATTTCAAGTCCTCATTTGCATGGTCAAGGGGGACCTGAGTGAAGACTGCATATACTTTACAATTGACCAATAGGAAAGCGGTTGTTGGGAGTGGGATGTTCCAAAATTCTGTATAAAAGTGTGCTGTGTACTTGAAAATAAAGGGTCCTGTTGGAACTTACATACAGCCTGCCTGGTGTTTGTTCTTAATGGGTCCGAATGGCACATAGCTGTAATTCGGATCCCGGAACCTTGGATGACTGGACCATCAGACGTTGCAATCTGCAAGCTGACTCACTGGTAGCAGAGGAGTGTCGGGAGAGCAGGACCTGGGCGAGGAAGGATCTCGTCAGTCATGTTTTCAGGATTTCCCTCAGATGAAACGGCTGTGGTAATTACAAGGCTGTGAAACTGATCAAATCACCTGTGCAAAATAATGGAAAGCCTGAAAACATGACCTGTTGGGGCGCCTTGAGGACTGGAGTTGAGAAACCCTGGTCTAACTTCCTGTTTCTCCTCGGTAAGCTATCCACCATCATCCGAGCGGTGGAAAGTCATTTAGAACACCTTAGGAAAGGAGGAACAGGAAGTGAGAAATACAGACAAAGAAAACAAAGGGAAATTGAAGGAAAAGGTAAGTGAACCAATAATGCACTAGCTTAAAGGAACCTATTTAGAAAAAAAAATGAACCTTTACAACCCTTTTAAGTAGCAGAGGGGGAGGGGTATATAGAGAGGGGGTTGTTTATCAGTTTCAGCTGCTTTGCTGTTAATTGAAATTAACAGATGCACTAGATGGGCAACAATGAGACCACCTCCAAAACAGGAATGTTTTTTCAGGTGGAGGTGTCTGACATTTTGTTTCCCTACTCATCTTTGCTGACTGTTTTTCACTCGTTTTGTATTTGGCTAGGGTCAGTGTGTCTACAGGTAGTACAAGGCGATACTTGGACCCTATAAAAGGTTGCACAGGCAGTCCAACTCCTCCAGGATGGCACATCAATACGTGTCATTGCCAGAAGGTTTGCCGTGTCTACCTGCACAGTCTCAAGAGCATGGAGTAGATTCCAGGAGACAGGCCAGGAGACAGGCAGTTACTCTAGGAGAGGTGGACAGAGCCGTAGAAGGTCCTTAACCCATCAGCAGGACCGGTATCTGCTCCTTTGTGCAAGGAGAAACAGGATGAGTACTGCCAGAGCCCTACAAAATGACCTCCAGCAGGCCACTGGTGTGAATGTCTCTGATCAAACAATCAGAAACAGACTTCATGGGGGTGGCCGGAGGGCCCGACGTCCTCTAGTGTGCTCTGTGCTCACTGGCAGACATTGTGGAGCTTGATTGGCATTTTCCTTTGAACATTAGAATTGGCAGGTCCACCGCTGGTGCCCCATGCTTTTTACAGATGAGCAGGTTCATCCTGAGCACATGTGGCAGATGTGAAAGGGTCTGGAGTAGCCGCGGAGAACTTCCTGTAACATCGTTCAGCATGACCGGTTTGGTGGTGGGTCAGTTGATGGTCTGGGGAGGCATATCCATGGAGTGACGCACAGACCTCTACAGGCTACACAATGGCACCCTGACTGCCATTAGGTATCGGGATGAAAATCTTTGGACCCATTGTCAGACCCTACGCTGGTGCAGTGGGTCCTGGGTTCCTCCTGGTGCATGACAATGCCCGGCCTCATGTGGCGAGAGCATGCAGCCAGTTCCTGGAGGATGAAGAAATTGATGCCATTGAATGGCCCCCACACTCACCTGACCCCAAAAAAACACCTCTGGGACATTATGTTTCTGTCCATCTGGTGCCGCCAGGTTGCACCTCAGTCTGTTCAGGAGCTCTGTGATGCTCTGCTCCAGATCTGGGAGGAAATACCCCAGGACACCATCTGTCGTCTCATTAGGAGCATGCCCTGATGTTGGCAGGCATGCATACAAGCACTTGGGGGACATTCACACTAGAGGTCGACCGATATGGGTTTTTCTCTGGCCGATGCCGATGCCGATATTTAGAAATCGGGGCAGCCGATGGCCGATATATGAGGCCGATTTTTGCGGCCGATATTTTGGGCCGATTTTTGGATTGGGATGCATTGTGGAGGAGGATGGATGGTGCTGGGCGTGGGTGGGAGATGCGTTGTGGAGGGGGAAAGATGGTGCTGGCTGTGCGTGGGGGATGCATTGTGGAGGGGGATGGATGGATGGTGCTGGGTGTGGGTGGGGGATGTGTTGTGGAGGGGGATAGATGGATGGTGCTGGCGGTGGATGTGTTGTGAAGGGGGATGGATGGATGCAGCTGGCCGTGGGTGGGGGATGCATTGTGAAGGGGGATGGATGGATGCAGCTGGCCGTGGGTGGGGGATGTATTGTGAAGGGGGATGGATGGATGCAGCTGGCCGTGGGTGGGGGATGCATTGTGAAGGGGGATGGATGGATGGATGGATGGAGCTGGCCGTGGGTGGGGGATGTATTGTGAAGGGGGATGGATGGAGCTGGCCGTGGGTGGGGGATGTATTGTGAAGGGGGATGGATGGATGAAGCTGGCCGTGGGTGGGGGATGCATTGTGAAGGGGGATGGATGGATGCAGCTGGCCGTGGGTGGGGGATGTATTGTGAAGGGGGATGGATGGATGGAGCTGGCCGTGGGTGGGGGATGCATTGTGAAGGGGGATGGATGGATGGAGCTGGCCGTGGGTGGGGGATGCATTGTGAAGGGGGATGGATGGATGGATGGAGCTGGCCGTGGGTGGGGGATGCATTGTGAAGGGGGATGGATGGATGGAGCTGGCCGTGGGTGGGGGATGTATTGTGAAGGGGGATGGATGGATGGAGCTGGCCGTGGGTGGGGGATGCATTGTGAAGGGGGATGGATGGATGGAGCTGGCCGTGGGTGGGGGATGCATTGTGAAGGGGGATGGATGGATGGAGCTGGCCGTGGGTGGGGGATGCATTGTGAAGGGGGATGGATGGATGGAGCTGGCCGTGGGTGGGAGATGCTTTGTAGAGGGGGGTGGATGGATGGAGCTGGCCGTGGGTGGGGATGGATATATATAAAATGAGTGTGTATACAGGAGAGGGGTGTGCTCTAACATGTACACACTGTTCCCTCCAGCACTGTCCATTGGATGACACCTGTGAGCTCCCACGTGAGTTGGAGTACAATCACTAGAGAGCCGAGGCACCTATCAGAGATGATAGGAATACTGTACATTACCCCAGTCTCCAGCAGCACGAGAAATGAATCCTTCAGCCACGCTGCTGGTAGCCTGCGCGCCGGCCCCGCCCCCCTTACCTCGGCGGGCTGTAGCAGAAAGCAAACTTGTCACAAGCCTGAGCAGCTGCAGTAGTTGCTTGTCTGCGCGAAGAGATCACAAAAGCTTCCTGCATGCTGGGACGGTGGCGGGATTACTGAACATGGGCTCTAGGCTACGGCTGGAGCCGTAGCCTAGAGCCCATGTTCAGTAATCCCGCCAACGTCCCAGCATGCAGGAAGCTTTTGTGATCTCTTTGCGCAGACAACTTGTACTGCAGCTGCTCAGGCTTGTGACAAGTTTGCTTTCTGCTACAGCCCGCCGAGGTAAGGGGGGCGGGGCCGGCGCGCAGGCTACCAGCAGCGTGGCTGAAGGATTCATTTCTCGTGCTGCTGTAGGTGGAGCGGGGTTTTAGCGCGGCAGCCGAAAATCGGCCGATTTTTTTACAATAATCGGCCGATGCCGATTTCTTAAAAACGGCCAAATATCGGCCGATATATCGGCCGACCGATATATCGGTCGACCTCTAATTCACACTACTGAGGACCATTTTGAGTTGTTGCAATGAAATTTCAGCAAAATGGACAAGCGTGCTGCATAATTTTTTCACTTTGATTTTCGGGGTGTCTTTGACTTCAGCCCTCTGTAGGTGGATAATTTTAATTTCCATCAAATGATGTGCCATCCTTTCATTCCTAACACATTGCCCAGTCCATATCAGTATAGATATCCAGCTTGAGATTTTGAGATCCCGTTGAGATCTGATATGTTTTCAAAGTGTTCCTTTTAATTTTTTTGACCAGTGTATAAACCCTCAAAATTAAATAGAAAGAAATACAGCACTGAAAAATATTTTAAAAACCATGTATTAACAAATGCAAAGGTGAATAATACCAATATCTCAAAAGTAAAAAAAAAAAAAGTGAAAACCTAAAGTCCAATCATCTTGTATAAGCTTTAAAATGTTAACATAATTTCAGAAGTCATTTTAAATCTGCAGTTTTCATTAACATAATGCCTTGTAATCCTGCTATGCATGTCCTTGTACAGGTTCTCCCTGTTATGGCGTGACAGTGATCTGCCCCCATGTCTTGTTTGCTGTCCTACATTGTCATCCTGCCACTTTTCCTGTTAGTGGCCACTCTAAGTAACCATGCTCGTACTCCTTGTGCAGGCATGTTTCACCATAGTTAACCGCTTCAGCTTAGGAAGGTTTTATCCCCTTCATGACCAGGCTATTCAGCACTGCACTACTTTAAACTCTGTAGCCAAACAAAATTTATAAAAAAACAAAACAAAGTTCACACAAACCTTTTCTTTTTGGTGGTATTTTATCACCACTGGGTCCTTCATTTATTATAAATAACCCAATTTCTTTTTGTTTTTCTACTAGAACACATCTCCAAAAAAAAAACTTCTTCCTTTTTTTTTTTTTTTTTTTTTTCTTTTCCTTTCTTCCTACGAATGGCAGTGATCGGTGACTTATAATGGACTGCGATAGTGTGGCAGTCAATCTGACTGACACTGTGCTCACCAGTGACACGAATACAGCAATAATACTATAACTGACACTGGCTGGGAAGGTGTTAGGATGGGCTCTGTACAGAGGAAACCATCTATGTTGATTTTCCACACGGGGCCGCTGGGCTGCGATTGGACACAGCCGATCAACAGGTCCTGGCCATGAGTCATTGACAAAATCTCGCTGTGTACAATCACATAATGCCTTTGATAATACGTGCCCTAATACGTGACCTGCGATGTACATTTTGCGCTGGCGGTTAAAGCGTATGACCCCCCCACTTGTAAAGGTAAAAAAAATATTTTCCTAAATGGCTTCCTTTTACCTTAGTGCAGTCCTCCTTCACTTACCTCATGCTTCCATTTTTGCTTTTAAATGTCCTTCTTTCTTCTGAGAAATGCTCACTATCGTTCTTCTGCCTGTAACTACACACAGTAATGCAAGGCTTTCTCCCTGGTGTGGAGTGCCGTGCTCGTCCCCTCCCTTGAGGGGGTGAGCAGGAGAGTCAGGACGCTCTCTACGTTGCAGATAAAGGAGCTGTGTGTTGGTGGTTGTCCTGACTCTCCTGCTCGCCCCCTCAAAGGAAGGGGGCGAGCATGACACTCCCTCTACAGCGACTGTACTTCCAAGTGCAAAAAGATACTTGGTGGGCACACTTCCAAGTGCACTTGTAGTGCAGAGGATTGCCTTTTGTAAATAAGCCCCATTGACAGGCTGCAGGCAGTGGATCTAGACCCTGCACAGTGCAGCTAGATACCCAGGCCCAGATTCTCGTACGAGTTACGCCAGCGTATCTCCAGATACGCCGTCGTAACTCTGAGTTTGAGGCATCGTATCTATGCGCCTGATTCTTAGAATCAGTTACACATAGATTTATATTAGATCCGACCGGCGTAAGTCTGTACGCTGATTTACGCCTAGAAATATGTAAATCAGCTAGATACGCCATTTCACGAACGTACGCCCGGCCGACGCAGTACAGATATGCCGTTTTACTTTAGGCTTTTCCCGGCGTAAAGTTACCCCTGCTATATGAGGCGTACCAAGTATGGACGTCGGAACAGCGTCAAATTTTTCACGTTTTACGTTGTTTGCGTAAGTCGTTCGCGAATAGGGCTGTGCGTCATTTACCTTCACGTTGAAAGCATTGGCTTCTTGCGGGTTAATTTGGAGCATGCGCACTGGGATACTTTCACGGACGGCGCATGCGCCGTTCGTAAAAAGCTAAATTTATGTGGGGTCACATTAAATTTACATAACACACGCCCACATCTTCCACATTTGAATTAGGCGGGCTTACGCCGGCCTATTTACGCTACACCGCCGCAACTTTGGTTTGAGAATACTGCACTTGCCTGTCAAAGTTGCGGAGGCGTAACGTAAATAGGATACGTTACGCCCGCACAAAGATGTGCGCTTCTACGTGAATCTAGGCCCCAATATGCACAGAAGGCTTCTGGAATTTTTCTGCAGTAGGTTAGATTTAGATTCAAGTAAAATGAGAACTTTGAGAATTTTAGTAAAGTAGTATTATTGGCTACTATTTATTTTTTATTGACTGGAATGTTTTTTTAAAACTTGCTTTTGTATCTAATCTATACTTGTTATCTTTATTAGTCTTTGCTTGTGTTGCAAAGTATATCACAATGCATCACTTAACAGGTTAATATTGGGGCAGGAATGGATAAAACCCAGGAGGCCGTTAGTAAATTGAGCTAAAACATGACAGATGGTGCCTGTATCTGGTGCCGCACTCAATCGCTGTGTAGTGAGGGTCTACCAAAACAATCCCTTCAAATTATATCCAGTCTACTAGTCAACCAACACAGTTGGTAGTAATGTTTTATGTTTTATCTTCTAGATCAAAATCTGATTGTGTGGCTGACAGATTGTTTTCAATGGTACATATTTTGTCAAATAACACTAATCTACAGATATTAGTATATTTTTATATATTCTGTTAGTGTTTCTTGAAATATCTACAGTGTCCACACTTTGCTCTAGACTGAGGCGCACAGATTTATTAGCAGGTTTAAATACACTAACAAATTGAAACCAAACTCCAGCTCACACTGCAGTTACAGCAGCATTTTTTTATTTTTTATTTTTTTTTACGTTTTGGGATAAAGGTTTTTACATGTATAAAAGCTGATCATTTGTAAGCACCCCGTCTGTAGTAAATGGTGGTTCTCGCATATCTAATTGCTACATCTGCAGGACAGCTTGCGCTGTCCTGCAGCAGATTTAGACTTGTTCTAGAGATGCACCGATACCCTTTTTTTTATCTGAGTACGAGTAACGATACTTTCAAGTACTCACTGATACTTTTCAATGCCGTTTACGTCTTTACAAATAGAATGCGCACAAACCACACTGCAAATAATTGCATGCGATTTGAACAGAAATGGTGTGATTCCTGTCCGAATCACATGCGGTTTACCCACAGCTCCTGTGTGAAGTCCGGCTTGTCATAGTGATTTTGAGCCAGAGTTCACACAGGAGCAGGGAAACTCCATGCTTGAATGGTCCCACTGGCTCTTATTCGACTGGACATCTCTGGCTCTCACATGTACATAAATAAATAATTGCAGAAACCATGAGTATTGCTGTATACACTGGAAGGGGGAGAGTAATGGCGTGTACACACGATCCGAAAATCAGACGACAGATCGTCCAACTTTTTTTGCTTAATAGTCACAAGTAGAAATTGAATAGGTTACGAAAGTCGCACAAATTCTCGTACGACAGAGGTGATGTCATGTGTTGTAATGTATTTGTATTTTCGGACAATAACTATACTGACTTAACGAAAATCGTACGATCTGGTATCGTATGAGGAAACGTGTTTTTTTTTTTTTTTTTTTTTTTTTGCTTGTCCAATTGAATAATATTGGATGAATTGTTGTGATCGGCTCTCGAAAGCTCTGTACTAATGATCCGATTATCGCACGATTCTTCCTCGGACGACAGTTTTCGTACGATATTCGGATCATGTGTATGGGCCATAAGGCCCCTTTCACACAAACGGACCATTTGTCTGTTTTTCATCCATCCGTTGACGGATGGAAAATGGACATTAATTTATTCCTATTGAAAAAACGGGTGATCATCTCTTTTCATCTGCTTCTGACAACATCCTTTTTTTTATTTAACGAATGAAAGCTTTTTCATGCGTCAAAAAAACGTATCGGACGAAAAACGGATGTTAACTGACAAATGGTCAGTTTTTCATCCATTTTTTGCATTTCTAGTGGATGGGGGGGGAAAAAACGGATGGAAAAACTGATGAACTGAGCTGATGAAATTAACCCTAATGTGTGTATGTGTGAAAGAACCCTAATTCTAGGGCCAACTCTTGGGGTAATTCCAAGTTGATGACTTGTGAAGGCTTTTAAAATGTCACCTGTGCACAGTTTTGGGTAATATTATCTTGTCACTGTGTTAAAGGATCACTAAAGGAATTTTTTTTTTCTTTTTTTCGCTAAATAGCTTCCTTTACCTTACTGCAGTACTGGTTTCATGTCCTCATTGTTCGTTTTTGCTTTGAAGTTGCTGTAATTCTGCTCTGATCTCCACACTTCCTGCTTGTCTGGCTCCTTTTGAAAAAACTCATGGCAGCTTTTCACTGTGGTCTAAGCTGTGTGTCTAAAACTCCTCAGAACCAATCAGATTCATTTTGAAAACAAAACACTGCCCTGGATTTGTTTGTTTTTGTTCTGTGGGTCTCTTTACTTCACAGAAACATGAAACCAGTTTAAAAACGAAAGTGAAACTACAGGCACATTATATGATTGAATTTAATCAATTTTTAATCATTTTTAAAAGGAATCGGTTAACTTTTATGTCTCTATACCCTGTAAACAGTCATTTCAGCAAAAACATTTTTTTCCTTTAGTGACCCTTTAAGGGTGTATGCAGTTTTGAGACTTGACTTATTTGGTATCTGTTTAGTGTGCATTCACACCTAGGCGTTTTCACGCCCGCCGCTATTGCAGCCTGCAATACGCTGGAGGGGTGATTTTACATTGTCGGCTATGGAGATGGTTCACATCTCCACGCCGAAACACCTGAAGCTCAAAACAAGTCCCGGACTCTTTTCTTTCGGGCGGCTTCGGCGTTCGGGCATAGCCGACAATGTTAAAATCACCCCTCCAGCAAAAAACAAGGCTCAAAAACGATGCGTTTTGTCGCCGCAAATCGCGGGACAAAACGCCTATTTTATGTCGCCACATATCGCCTACGCAAATGTGTGAATGCAGACTTGCTCAACTGTCTCGACCTTCCCTTTTTATATTATTATTTTTTTTTTTTTTTAAATTACTAAAAATACAGCTTTGATAAAGTAAAGTAACCCAAACATTGTGTAACATTAATTGTAACTGCCACCATTTTATTCTACAGAGTCTCTGCTTTAAGAGTAAATATTTGGTGGTTTATATAATCCTCACGACTAAAATGTGCATTTTTTTTTTATCTTCCAAGAAAAAGGCTCTGGCAGCAAAAGAGTTAAACGCCAGAGATGGTAAATACTTTTAACTGAAATGGAAAATTCAAACACACGACCAAATATATACCCAATAGGGATTATGCATACTTTGTAAGGTTGAAAAAGATATCAGTCTATCACGTTCACCCTGAGAGTGTTTGACTACTGTTCTCCATATCCCTGTGAGAAACCCATCTCTCAAATAAAGAAAACCTATTTTATTTTTTATCTACACACTCAAATGACAACACCAACTGTAGAAGGGAGTTCCACATCCTCATCATTTCTAACAGTGAAGAACACCATACGCAGTTTAAGGGTGAAACGTTTCTCTTCCAACTTCATTGTGTGGCTGCGTGTCGTCCTTAGAGAACCAAGATTAAAAAGTGTCCTCCCAATGCTAGTCACCATTTAAGGATTTGTATATTGCTGTCATATCCACTCTTAAGCGCCTCTTCTCCAGGGAGAATAAATGTAATTTATGTTTGTTCCTCATAACTGAGGTTCTCCAGACCCCTTATTAGCTTTGTTGCCCTTCTGTGGACTCTCTCCAGTGCAAGCACATCGGGCCAAATTCAGATACATTTACGTTGCTCCACGGCAGCGTAACATATCCCATTTACGTTACACCCTTACGTTACACCGCCGCAGGTTTACAGCGTAAGTGCCTGATTCACAAAGCTCTTACCTGTGAACTTGCGGCGGTGTAACGTAAATGTGCTCGGCGCAAGCCCGCCTAATTCAAATGGGGCGGGCACCATTTAAATTAGGCGCGTTCCTGCACCGAACGTACTGCGCATGCTCCGTCTGGAAAATTACCCGACGTGCATTGCGCTAAATGACGTCGCACGGACGTTATTTGTTTAGCCGTTAACGTAAATGGCGTCCAGCGTCATTCACGGACTAGTTACGCAAACGACGTGATTTTTTAAATTTCGACGCGGGAACGACAGCCATACTTAACATGGCTTAGAACACCTAGGGCTCAGCCCTAATTTTACGTGGCGTATCTCGACGGAAACAACGTAAAGTTAGACGGGCAGCGCGGACGCTCGGGAATCGCCGTAACTAGTCATTTGCATATTCTACGCCGACCGCAATGGCCTCGCCACCTAGCGGCCAGCATAGAATTGCATCCTTAAGATCCGACAGTGTAAGTCAATTACACCTGTCGGATCTTAGGACTAGCTATGCGTAACTGATTCTATGAATCAGTCGCATAATTAGGACGGGCGGATCACAGAGATACGACGGCGTATCAGGAGATACGCCGTCGTATCTCTTTTGTGAATCTGGCCCATCATTCCTGAGGATTGGTGACCAGAGCTGGACAGCATTCTAAAGATGCAGCCGAGCCTGAGTTTTTTGTAAAGTGGTAGGGGTATAGTCTTATCTCTTTTGAGTAAATACCTTTAATGCATGTTAATGGCCCTGCTTGCTACAGCTGTCATCTACTAAGAACCCTAGATCCTTTTCTCCGTGTGTGTGTGTGTGTGTGTGTGTGTGTGTGTGTGTGTGTGTGTGTGGTGTTCTTTCCCCCCAGAGTTTTTTCCCTTTAGTGTGTAACATGCATGTATACATGTATAAATTGAGTCTTGTCTGCCATAAAATTGTCCAACCCTCTATTCTAATTAGGTTTTCTTGTTAAGTTGCTATATCCTGTTGTGAAGTTGTTGCCCTGCCTGGCTTATCAGCAAACACTCCAATTGAACTATTTTTTATTCTAACCGATATCGTTTGTGAAGTTAAACAGAATAGGTCTCAGGACAGATCCCTAAGGCATCCCACTCACTGCACCAGAAACACATTAGGAAAATCTGCACCATAATCGCCAACCTCTGGAAGCACTGGAACCAGTTTTCGGGTTTATACTATATCAGTGTCAAACGATCTTAAAGCAGTATTAACCAAAGGCAAACATTTTATTATATTGCAGCTTAAAGGGGTTGTAAAGGTCCGTTTTTTATTATAAATAGGTTCCTTTTATGCTAGTGCATTGTTGGTTCACTTACCTTTTCCTTCAATTTCCCTTCTAAATGTTTTCTTTGTTTGATATTCTCACTTCCTGTTCCTCCTCAGTAAGCTGTTCTGGCTGACTAACCCCCAGCCAGAAGGGCTCTGATGATGGGGGCAAGCTTACTGAGGAGAAACAGGAAGTGAGAAATTCAGACAAAGGAAAAAAACATTTAGAAGTGGAATCGAAGGAAAAGGTAAGTGAACCAACAATGCACTAGCTTAAAGGAACCAATTTAGAAATTAAAAAAATGAAGCTTTACAACCCCTTTAAAATGTCTTAGATGTGATGGCTGTATTCATTTTTGTCATATGGTGATCCAGCCAGTAAGTCTTTTTTTAAAAAGCACAAGCTTTTCAGCAGAATGGATCAGTTGCAGAGATGAGAAAAACCATTTAACCCTAACAGGGGTGCTTACAATGTTCATCATCTTTTATTTAATTGTAAAACATTTTATTCCAAAAAAGGGAAAAATAGGGCTTGCTGTAACTGCTTATAAGGTATTTAGCTGAAGCTTGGCTGACAATGCTACATTCCAAAGGTGCCCCCATAGCTTATTAATGCAGAGTGGGAATACTCTAATACAGGAGGTGTGTTACTGGCCAGATAACCAGGTGGGGGGGAAAAAAAGAGAAAACCGGTGTAGCCACGATATCTAATGATTGGTAAGCTGCAGTATACTGTTACATTTTAGATTTTGGGTTTATTAACGCTTTAATTTGTAGATTAATTATTTGTGGGGTACTGTGTCAAACCCCTTAGGGAAAACCAGATACACGATTACAGCTTATCTCCTCATAGAATGTTGTCTGGAAGATCCTCCCCATCGTTTACACACTATTAATGTTAGACTGACTGGTCTGTAGTTTCCAGGTACAGATCCGGGCCCTTTTTTGATTATTGGTACCACGCCAATCAGCTGATACCATTCCAATCTGTAAGCTGTCCCTAAAAATGAGGAATGATGGTCTGGCTTTAACATGGCTAAGTTCTTTTAGAACTCTTGGGTGTAAGTCACCTTGTCCCTTTTTATTCACATTTAAAGCGGTGGTTCACCCTAAAAACTACATTGTCTTATTCCACTGCCCCCCCACTTTACAATCGAATTAAGGCTCTTATTATTTTTTTCATGCTGTACATGCCTTAGTACAGCATATTCACCCGTGCATCTGGGTTGCAAAACCCGCGGGAGTGGGCGTTCCTCACATGCCAGTGATTGACATTTTGCCCAAAAACGCATTCCCCCCCCCCGTCGCGTAAGCCGCGTCACGATTGGCGAAAGGAGCCGAACGGCGATGCGCATGCACAGTATAGCGCCGACTCGCTGTTCGGCTCCTTTCGCCAACCGTGACGCAGCTTACGCGACGGGGGGAGCTCGTTTTTGGGCAAAACGTCAATCACCGGCATGTGAGGAACGCCCACTCCCGCGGGACTCGCAACCCGGATGCACGGGTGAATATGCTGTACTAAGGTATGTACAGCATGAAAAAAATAATAAGAGCCTTAATTCGATTGTAATGTGGGGGGGCAGTGGAATAAGAAAATGTAGTTTTTAGGGTGAACCACCCCTTTAAGTGTGTGTGTGTTTGTGTTTTTTTTTTTTTTTTTTTTTTTATTATTGTTATACTTTGGTCTCTTGTCAGCCACAAGGGGTACATTCAATATAGTTCCATACACTCAAAAAGCTGGCAACTCGACAGCTTCTTCATTGTGAAACTTTATTTGAGCACTACAGCAATTGCAACCTCATTAATATGCTAACATGTTTCGGCCGAAAACTTACCCATAGCATATACTAATAACAATAAAATCCAAATGGCATAGCTATTGATCTGCTCAAGACCAGAAAATTAGAGTCAAGGTTTCCTCCATTCACCATTCTAAAATGCTTTGACACTTTAGATACACTTTTAAAATCCCCCCCCCCCCAAAAAAAAAAAAAATGTAATTGAAATGCTCTGGTATCCCAATGTGTAGATTGCGAATAATGCAACCTACATATTTGTATCTAGCAACTTCTACATTCTTTTACATAATCAACCATTTTTGAATTGCAATTAATGTAATTTTTTTAAGAGTCTAAGATTTTCCTGTTAAAAAAAGTAAGTTGTGCTCTTTTTATGCCTTCTACACTGCTTGCATGTATTAAAGCCACATGGATATGAATCCACGTGTACTGGAGAAATTTGAATTATGGGAGCGCGAGAGAGAGACCGTATGGATCCCAAAGTGGGAGCTTTTCTACTTTAAAATTTGCATCCCTGTTGTAAAATATCAAGTAATGCCTTATCTGCATACAGGATGGGGAGGCAACCTTTAATGATTCTAACAATCTGATTGTACTGTATGGAGTAAGTGGTTACAAAATGGGTCACTTCATTTTTACATTCAATATACAATGTCTTGAAAAAGTATTCATACCACTTGAAATTTTCCACATTTTTGTCATTTTACAACCAAAAATGTAAATGTATTTTATGTGATGGACCAACACAAAGTGGCACATAATTGTGAAGTGGAAGGTAAATGATAAATGGCTTTCAATTTTTTATTTACAAATAAGTATCTGAAAAGTGTGGCGTGCATTTTGTATATCCCTTACTAAAATCTAGTGGGACCATTTTGTCCTGTGTATTTCTCACACTAAATTCTGCTATGATCACCAACATCCAGTCAAAATCCAGAAAAGTAACCATGTGACTTCAGAAAAGGAGTGGGGGCGGGAATTAAACCCTCAGAGGGCCAAGGAACACACCAGACAGGTGAGGGATAAAGTTGTGGAGAAGTTTAAAGCAGGGTTAGGTTTAAAAAAAAATAAAAAAAAATCCCAAGCTTTGAACATCTCACAGAGCACTGTTCAATCCGTCATCTGAAAATGGAAATAATGTGGCACAATTGCAAACCTACCAAGACATTGCCATCCACCTAAACTGAGAGGCCATGCAAGGAGATCATTAATCAGAGAAGTGGCCAAGAAGCCCATGGTAAACTCTGGAGGCTCTGCAGAGATCCACAGGACAACTATTAGTCATGCACTCCACAAATCTTGCATTTTTTGGAATAGTGGCAAGAAGAAAGCCATAAGTCCCATTTGCATTTTGCGAGAAGCCATGTGGGGGACATGGCAAACATTTGGGAGAAGGTACTCTGGTCAGATGGGACCAAAATAATTTTTTTTGGCCTAAAAGCAAAACGCTAACACTGCACGTCACCCTGAACACACCACGCCCACTGTGAAACATGGTGGTGGCAGCATCATTTTGTGGGGATGGTTTTCTTCAACAGGGACATGGAAGCTGGTCAGATTTAATGGGAATATGGATGGAGCCAAATACAGGGCAATCTTGGAAGAAAACCAGTTAGTCTTGCAAAAGACTTGAGACTGGGGCAGAGGCTCATCTTCCAGCAGGACAACTACCCTAAACATACAGCCAGAGCTACAATGAAATTGTTTAGATCAAAGCATATTTATGTGTTAGAATGGCCCTGTCAAAGTCCAGACCTAAATCCAATTGAGAATCTATGGCAAGACTTGAAAATTGCCGTTGACTGATGGTCTCCATCCAATCTGACAGAGCTTGAGAAGAATGGGCAAAAATGTCCCTCCTAGATGTGCAAAGCTGGTAGAGACATCCCCCCAAAAAGACTTTCAGCTGTATTTGCAGCGAAAGTTGGTACTACAAAGTATTGACCCAGGGGGGCTGAATACAAATGCACGCCACACTTTAGGTAATTGTTTGTAAAAAATTATGAAAAACATTTTATAATTTTTCCTTCCACTTATGTGGCACTTTGTTGGTCTATCACATAAAATACATTTACATTTTTGGTTGTAACGCAACAAAATGTAGAAAATTTCAAGGGGCATGAATACTTTTTTAAGGCACTGTAATCCTATTAACATTACTGTCTTGTTTAAAAGAGAAGTAAAGAGGGGGGGGCGTGTGTGTGTGTGTTCCAGATTCATACTTGCCTAGGTAGCTGCAGCATCGATCCTCCGGCACCTCTGCATTGAGAAGCTATCGATCGATCATTTTTTAGAGCTCAGTGAGCTGTAGACTATCAGTCACAGCTCTCTGATCTGCCCCTCCTCGCTCATTGGAGTGCTGACCTGTGGCAGGGGCGGCTGGCTCAGGCTCTGTGGTTTTGCTGGGAGGCTGAGCTGGGTGTCTGTCCAGGCACCTGGCAGATTCAGACTTTATTGTTGCAATGACATGGAGCCTTGACAGACTCCTGTGAATCCAGACAGCTCTCTGCTGAAAACGGGTGACAGGAGTGCAAAACCAACTGCACTGTGATCCATATTTGGCTGGACTTCTCCTTTTAACCCTTTCATGCCTAAGCCTATTTATGACATTTGGTGTTTATGTTAAAATCCATATTTTTGGCTAGAAAATTACTTGGAACCCCCAAACATTATATATATATTTTTTAGCAGAGAATCTAGAGAATAAAATGGCGATTGTTGCAATATTTTATGTCACACGGTATTTGTGCGGCGGTGTTTTAAACACAACTTTTTGGGAAAAATTTACTTTCATGAATTTTAAAAAAATGAAAAAGTAAAATTAGCCCAATTTCTTTGCATAATGTGAAAGATGATGTTACGCCGAGTAAATAGATACCAAGCATGTCACGCTTTATAATTGCACGCACTCGTGGAATTGCGACAAACTACGGTATCTAAAAATCTCCATAGGCGCAGCTTTAAACTTTTTTTTTTTTTTTTTACGGTTACCAGGTTAGAGTTGGAGTAGGTCTAGTGCTAGAATTATTGCTCTCGCTCTGACGATCGCGGCGATACCTCACATGTGTGATTTGAACACAGTTTTCATATGCGGGTGCGACTTCCATATGTGTTTTCTTTGTTGCGCAAGCTCGCGTGGAGGGGGGCGCTTTAAACTTTTTTTTTTTTTTATAATAATAAATTGTTTTTTTTTTTTTTTTTTACATTTTGATCACTTTTATTGCTGTCACAAGGAATGTAAACATCCCTTGTGACAGTAATAGGTGGTGACAGGTACTCTTTATGGAGGAATCGGGGGTCTAAAAGAGGGGAGGTACAGATATTTCAAGAATCCCCTTGAGGACCACACATCCCACTCTTTCCTCCTACCTGATGGTGGTGATGGGATGGAGGCGCCACTCAACGATTCCCCATTTTCGGGGAGGGAGTTCCTGATGCGCAGTGCCAAGGCAGGTATTGCTGGCTTGCGCTGAGGAGATCTCCTGCTTGCTGCTGTATCTGCATCATTCGGCTGGCACTGCACAGGTCCGGATGCTGGTATTGTGCACACGGATGAGGTCACTTGCGCTTTTTCCGGGCTACGACAAAATGTCAGCGATCGGCAGGTGTGCATAAGAGCGGCAGCGGAGCGGGGGTCCAGGGTCCTTTCTCCCCCCAACCGATCTATCCAGAGTAATCCCTTCCCAGTAGGTCTAAATCCAAAGTCACTAGGGCGGCAACTAATGATTATTTTCATAATCGATTAGTTGGCCGATTATTGTTTCGATTAATCGATTTAATAACCTTAAATTGTAATTTTGCAGCATCTCAATTGAAGTATATTGAACCAAAAAAGCAGAGTTTTGTGTTTAAAAAAAAAAAAGTCCTTGCCCTTTCTAGATTTGCAGCAGCTGAAAAAATCATGTATGTGAACGTGTCCCATAGGAAACCATGTAAATGAACTGTAGTGTGTTTCTGCAAAAAGTGCCAAAAAACAGAGGTGTGACCGAGGCCTGAGATGTTTAATAACATAATGGGGTAAAAAAAAATAAAAAAATTGTACAAAAAGAGCAAATCGCTGCTGTAAGGGGTTCATGTTTTACTGTGGGACAGTGAAAGTAATATTTACAGTAGAGATTTGCTCTTTTTGTACTATAAAGGGCCAATTTTAGTTTTTTTTTTTTTTTTAACCTCGTTATGTTACTGGCCAATTTATCGATTATGAAAAGAGTAATCGATTCATTTCATAATCAATTCGTTGTTTCGGCCCTAAAAGCCACCTCTAAATCAAGGCGTTGTGGGTACTGCAATGAGAA
Source organism: Rana temporaria (assembly GCF_905171775.1). NCBI lineage: Eukaryota > Metazoa > Chordata > Amphibia > Anura > Ranidae > Rana > Rana temporaria. The sequence goes on from NC_053491.1 coordinate 243,415,012, forward strand.
ACTCCCGCAGGACCACACCAAGCCTTTCTGCTTCAGATGCATCTATAGGTTAGTGGGCAAGGAGACAGCACAAGCTATGAAGGAATGCTGTGCGCTACAGTCTGAGATGCTAGCAACCCTCCAGTTCTTTAGGACTACGGTGGTATACCTTTTGAGGGCTCAGTGCTCTTCGGCTCAGACCTAGAACAGGTCCTGTCCTGATCAACAGACAAGGGCAAGAAATTCCTGACTAAATCCAAGAGGGATAAAGGGAAGACTTTTTTTTTTCTCCCAAGGCCCCCCCCCCCCCCCCTTCAAAGGACCGGTTTAAGGCTAAGAAGGAGCCGAGGAAAAAGTGGGGGTTTGGTAAGGGCAAGGAAAAGGGTGGAATTCTTTTTTCCAGGTCCAGACCTTCCAACAAGGAAGTCAAATGACGCCAACATAAAGGTTGGTGGGAGGCTCTCGTGGTTACAGGTTGGAATTCCTGTCACCCCCCCCCCCCCCCTGCAAACTTTGTCCTTATCTGTCTCCCCAGAGATCCACAGAAAGCAAGGGGCCTTTTAGGGAGTGTCTGCAAGCTTGCAGAACAGGAGGTCTGTTTCCGTGAGTCAGATTGCCCAGGGGTTTTATTCCCACGTCTTTGGTTTCAAAACCATCGGGCAAACTTCAGCTGATGGTAACCCTACGGAAGCTGAACCGGTACTTACTATACAAGAAGTTCCGTATGGGGAGTATCTACACGGTCAGACACCTCCAAGGGAGGTCTTCATGATCACGTTCGACTTAAAAGATGCTTATTTGCATGTCCCCATTCCCCCGAAATTCCAGATGTTCCTGCGGTTTGCTGTTTAGACAGAGCAGGGTGTCCAGCACTGGCAGTTCAGGGCAATCCCCTTCGGCCTAGCAGCCACTCTGAGAATCTTTACAAAAGTTCTCACCGAGGTGGTGTATTTTCTGCACCCCCAGGGGATAGCCTTGATCCCGTACTTAGACGATATGCTAATCTACAGTCCAGCCTGGACCTGCACCTGACTCAGCCTCTCGGCAATACGCCTGAGCCTGCCCCCTTCACAGCTCAGCACTCTGAGTGCTGGAGGGGCAAAGCGCAAAGCCGATGACTGCCAGTCACAGCTGTCTGCTCAGAGCCGAGAGGGAGAACTGAGCAATCAGTGGTGTTTGCTCAGTGCTCACTGCAGAGCCGGTGGGGGATAGATGCAGCATTGGATCAATGTTTATGCCATGTCATGCCAGTGATCTAGCGCTGTCCCAGGTGCAGGTCTTCTCCCTTCACTTCCTGGTCGCACAGGAGTCAAATCCTGTGAGGAGGGAGCAAAGGGGACCTGTCAATGCTATGCTGTGTATCTATGGACAAGCACAGCTCAGGAGCATGGCAGCAGCGGACTCCAGAAGATGAGGTAAGCAACTGCACCATTGCACAGAGCAGGCAAGTATTTAATATATATATATATATATATATATATATATATATATATATATATATATATATATATATATATATATATATAAATATAAATTGGGCTTTACAAATGCTTAAAGGAGGGTAGTAGCGTGGTACAAAATATAATTGCCAGAAAGAGCCACAGAGCAGCAGTCACCTGCAGTTCAAAATGTCCATGGTTAACTGGTGGTTTTCTTTTATTCTTATCAATTGATTAAAAATGTTAACCCCATATGTACTTCTGGCACACCAAAGCATGATGTATTCAACTGCGGCTGAAAAGCTGCCAAAGATTAAGGACATCTGGAGTAGATGATAAATACATTTAACTTGGAAATAGTTTTAATGGCATAAAAATGGTTTTGTCAGATTAGGTTTTGTGAACAAATAGGATTGAACCAAAATGTGTGTGTGTGTGTGTGTGTGTGTGTGTGTGTGTGTGTGTGTGTGTGTGTGTGTGTGTGTGTGTGTGTGTGTGTGTGTGTGTGTGTGTGTGTGTGTGTGTGTGTGTGTGTGTGTGTGTGTGTTTGTTTGTTTGTTTGTTTGTTTGTTTGTTTGTTTGTTTGTTTGTTTGTTTGTTTGTTTGTTTGTTTGTTTGTTTGTTTGTTTGTTTGTTTGTTTGTTTGTTTGTTTGTTTGTTTGTTTGTTTGTTTGTTTGTTTGTTTGTTTGTTTGTTTGTTTGTTTGTTTGTTTGTTTGTTTGTTTGTTTGTTTGTTTGTTTTTAAAGGGGTGGGGGTTAGATAGAATTTAGAAACTTATCCTGGGAAGTTTGCACTCAGTGTTTTATTTAGTGTAGAGCGCATTAAATATATATGATCCAAGAGATCAGTGAACAGAATAGTCACTGTTTCGAAACAGACTGGTTCATGTGTCAGTACAGGTGAAATCTCAATGTAGGAAAACAGACTTACTGACATCGAGGGAAAGTCTGCAACCAAGTGGAAACACGAGTACATCAATAACCATATTTGTGGGCAATTATATCCATGCATGTGTGCAAAAACTTCATGTTATAATACATCCACTGAAACTTCAAAATTAAAGTGGTTCTAAAGGCTGAAGTTATTTTTTTTTCTCTTATTACGTTCTATGCTGTAAGATAAAAAAACTTCCTGTATGCAGCAGCCCCCCTAATACTTATCTGAGCTCCATCTTATTCTAGCAATGTTGCACGAGAGCCTCGGCTGTCCGGGTCTCGCTCTCTCTTGGACCGCAGTGGGTGCCATTGGCTCCTGTTGCTTTTAATCAAAGTCAGCGAGCCAATGAGGGGGCTGTGCTGAACTGCTGCTCCATTTCTAAAGAGCAGCGCATAGGGGTGTGCCAGGGCCTTGTGCAGTGCAGATTGCCCCTCCGGCCCCTTCCCTTTGTGAATGAGCACAGTAAGTGATTGGTACCATGTGTTTTGAGCTTTGGAGTGCACACCCTAATAACATTGTGCAGTGCAGATCGCCCCCACTGCCCTGGTTCATTCCTGCCCTCCTCCCAGCAGCACCAATTGCTTTCTTCCTCTTCTCTCCCAAAGGCTGCTGCTGCTGGCACACACACAGGGGACACTTTAAAAGGAGTGGGGGAAGGGGCCAGTAAATATAATTTACCGGCCCCTTCCCTTTGTGAATGAACACAGTAAGTGATCAGTACCATGTGTTTGAGCTTTGGAGTACACACCCTAATCACCTTGTGCAGTGCAGATTTCCCTTACTACCCTGGCTCATTCCTGTCCCCCCACCCCCTGCAGCACTTCCTGCTTCTTTTCTCTTCTCTCCCAAAGGCTGATGCTGCTGACACACACAGGGGAAGTTTTCAAAGGAATGGGGGAAAGGGCCGGTAAATATATAATTTACCGACCCCCTTCCCTTTGTGATTGAACACAGTAAATGATCAGCACCATGTGTTTGAGCTTTGGAGGGCACACATTAATGCAATAAGCTGCGCACACCTATGGAACAGCGGCTGAGCTCGGGTCTGAATGGATACAGGGAGCTGTGACTCTGGGTGCCCCCATAGCAAGCTGCTTGCTGTGAGGTCAGTCTGCAGGAGTGAGGTGCCAGTAGCACTGGCAGGGGACTTTAGAAGGGGATCTGGGCTGCTCTGTTCAAAACCACTGCAGAGTAGGTAAGTAGAACATGTTTGTTTTGTTTTTTAAACACAAAAACGGGACTTTAAAATCACTTTAAAGTGATATTTTAGCTATACTTTGTATATCAGTTTCTCCTGCTAATGTACAGACTTGCAATACATTATCTATACATCCAAAAGTTACCGCCATGGGTAAACCATAGTATTGTTAAAACTAACAAAAAAAAAAGTTTTATTGTGCTTTGTTTTTAACCACCATGAAATTAAAATATAACAGATTATGGCTTAAAAAAAAAAAAAGCATCACACTACATATTCATGCATTGCATCTGATTTATAAATAAATATTGCACATACCCTGCAGAGGAGCACCCGATGCATTTCAGAATTTCTCTTTCTTCAGAGGTGCAATATGTATGAAGCTATAATGCATCTCTAACAAAATGCGTCCAGTAAATATATGTAGAAAGATCAAATGTCAAAACTTGAAGCCAAATGCATATAAAGTAGTGATGGCACCGAAAATTATCAGCATCGGCTGAAAGAAAAAAAAATGCAGATAATGGGGTGCCGAAAAGAAGGGTGGGGTCCGCTCCGGTTACTGCCTATTTGCGGTGGGGGGGGGGGGTGAGATCCTGGCGCGCCCCAGTACTCCTACCTCCTCACGCAGATCAGCGATCTCAGATGAGGCTGCATCTGATGGGCCCAGGCGAGGTTGCATTGATATCTTGTATCATGTCTGCAGTGTCTGACCATCTCCTGTATCATGTCTGCTAGAGGTGCAACAAATGGAAATGTTGCCAATACTATTAGCAGTGTGTTTAAGTTTAGGTAAGAGATTGCAGACTGCATCTTTCTTGCACTAAAGGTGCCAATAATGGCCAACAATAAATTCATATTCATTTCAAAATTATATTAATTAAAAAGGCTATAAAATATACATTTTATACACATGGTAAAGGGCCGCGATGCTTGGTCCTTTACCTCGATCTGTGATCAGCTGTGCCCAAAAGACACTGATTTGTGCCACTGGGGAAATAGGGGAGGCTTGTTCTGGGAGGATATCCATGGATGCCCTCCCAAAACAGAGCTGCACTGTAGCCATATGTTGGCCATGGCGTGGTATTGAAGTGGTTAAAGAGCCTCCCTATTCTCCTGCCAAGCAAAATATATGCTAGAAAGTTCTGTGCAGTAATTTTAGAATGAAACCTCTGTGCAGAAGCTTCCTATAACCAAGTCCAGTCACTGCTGCTCCTGACAGCCTTTATGTTCCTCTCATGTAGTTTTCTGAAGGCAAACGGTAGTGGGTGGAGCCTGATGGATTCCTCCCACAACTCTGCTCTCAGCACAGGCTATGTACAACACAGTGATGTCAATTCTTTTATATGGCAATATCTGGGTTTGCAAAGTTGTATGTGGTGCACACCAAATAAATGTATATCTTATGTGGCTATGAAAGAGGTTGTAAATGCTCAAGGTTTTTCATCTTGATACATTCTATGCATTAATTTGAAAAACCTTCTGTAGTGCAGCAGCCCCACAGAGCCCCCCTTTTACTTACCTGAACTTGATCTTTCCAACGACGGGGACGAGCACAGCAGCTCCAGCCGCCACTGCCTTGGGTCCTCATTGGATAGATTGATAGCAGCGGGAGCCATTGGCTCCCGCTGCTGTCAATCAAATCCAGTGACACGGGGCGGGGCAGAGCCTTGCTGTCTGTGTCAATGGACGCAGCAACAGGACTCGGGAACGTACTCGCACGAGTGTTCCTGGGGAATGCGGGTCTCCATGGGGGCGTTTGCGAAGATCAGGAGCCAGGAGCGCTGCTAAGGGAACCCTGAAGTGGATGATCGGGGCCGCTCTGTGCAAAACCCGTGCACAGAGGAAGTAAGTATGACTTTGTTTTGTTTCTTTAGTTCAACTTTTAAAATGGTGTAATTGAAGGTGTTTATTATCATAGATGCTTGCTTGTTACCATCAAACTCCTTTTCTACACTTCCTGGTTATTGACTGAAATGCACAATATTTTGGCCAACATGAAACATTGATTATTATTCTCAATGCAGCTTTGTGAATGTGTCTAGATGGCAGCGGGATATTTTATGTAGGTCATGGGTCTAGCAGGGAGACATAAGCTGAATCCAGACCTGCTGTTTATCTGATTGTAAAACGCAGGGCAAGTTGCTAAGAACCATTACCAGGTTTCGTGTAGACTCCAGACAATTCATCTCTAGGTGATGGATTTATGTTTCTAAAAGTGAAGTTCTTTTGAAAATTAAATGCACAACTTTTTGCAGAAAAAAATAGCATTTAAAAATAATTGTATTTATTTTTGTTTTGCCGGAGCTTACAGAGTGCATTGCTGATCGTGGGTGCACTGTCCAACTCCTGCACATTCTTGGTCCTCCTGCTTTGTGCCCATTTACCTGTACAGACTTTCTGGTACAAAGCTAGAGGAAGACTGACTGAGCTAGGAACGTTCTTGCCAGCACACTACTTGCAGTTCATTGAAGCTACAAGTCTGTCTGCCATCGTGGGACTTGTTTGTTCATTCCCAGATCACTGTAAGAAAATGCAGCTGCATGGGTAGAGCTTCGCACAGCCACACTGTTTTCAAAATGTGACAGCGGGTGTGGGGTGAGGATCCCCCACCTGCTGTCATGGGAGATGCGGGGGGTGCTTATTGGTTACAAGTTGCATCCTAAATACAGGTGTAACTTGTTATTAAAGGTGAACCTATCCTTTTAAAGTGTCTAAAAGTAGGAACAGTCTAGTAAGCAGTTAATGAATCCTCATGTTAAAAACCCTTTTGTGGAATTGTCAATATGACTGGGCAACCAGCCAGCCACCATGTTTTTAAATCAAATGACAATTCTTGTCCTCAAGCTGTGACACTGTTCAAGCTATTGAGAAGTGTTAGTAGACCTGTCATGCAGCACTGGGAAATCAATAGGTTGGCCACTGATTCAGAGATATTTACCCATTGCTATAGATGTAGAAGTGATGGCAGATTTTTTTTTGGTGAATACAAATGTCTATCATGTGTGGCATATTTTTACAGGAACCCCTTTGTGTTATTACCTCTTTTCAACCACCCCAGTGTCCCTTTTATAGTTCTGAATGCCTTGGGGGGGCGGGAAGGTTTTGGTGATCACCACTGTAACCGCTCTCCGCACATAAACATCAGCCGCCCGGTGACACATATGCATGGCGTGTAGGAGTTAAAGCCCACCACTTTTTAGTGACACACGTGTGTTGGGTGTTCGCAAAGGGGTTAAAGAGGAACTTCACACTTGTCATATTAAAAAGCGCAACAAAGGGCGCTTTTGAAATAATTAATAATGACAATCTACAAACAGATACTTATAGATAATTGCAGGCTTTTTATTCTTTGCATTATTTTTCATCTTTTCCTCCCCATTCTTCCGGTGGCCATTTTTGCTAAGGGAAGATGAATCTGTCTCCCTTTTACTTCTTGGAACTCTGGATCTGCCTCCTGGAACATGTGAGAGACAGTTCACAGGTTGCATTTGTGAGGCCAGGGTGACATCACCAGTGCCTCACTCAACTAGTGGAAAACAGTCATTGTAAGTAAAAGAAAAAACATGTTTAGTGATTGGAGGAATGGGTCCACTTTGATGCACCTGCACATTTAAAAGCGGACCTACACCACCTCTGAGCACCGCAAACCAATGTAAAAATGCAATTTTTTTATTATTCAAAGCAAATTCACCCATCCATATCTCCTTGCTCTCCACAGCGATGCACGACTGCGCAATTGTCAGTTAACACAGTGCCGTATTGCAAAAAATGGCCTGGTCAGGAAGTGGGTAAAACCTTTCCAGGGCTGAAGTGGTTAAAATATAACTAACGGCAATATTTTTTAGATTTTTGTATAGCATGGAGAGGGATTGGAACACCTTTCAGGACTTTATTGCTGTGTCCCTCATTCGCCCTCTCTATTTGTCTTGTTTACAAATATCACCAAAATCAAAAGAAAATCCCACATTTCATATTGTCCCCAGAACCATAATAGAGGGGAGATGTTCCAATGAGGACACTAGTTCTAGTGGCAACCAGGGATACCCATATTTTTGGAGAGATTTCCTCTCGCTTCTTGTTTTGGCTATGGGCCAGGAAGTGAAGGGAAATCTCCCCAATGGGACACTAATATCAAAAACGTCCATTTTCTCTACACAAAATTTTAGGGGTGCAACAGATCAAAAAAAAAACACAGTTTGGATCGTTCCCCAGATCAGAGACACGGATCGGATAATTTTTCAGATTACAACCATATATATTCCCCACTGTAATGTCCGTGTCGTCTCCCACACTGCAATGTCCACATCTTCCCCCAGCTCCTACACTGCAATGTCCACATCTTCCCCCAGCTCCTACACTGCAATGTCCACATCTTCCCCCATCTCCCACACTGCAATGTCCAAATCTCCCCCGTCAGCGCTGCTCTGGGAAACTCACTTAGGCCGTCGCCGGGTGTACAAAGATGACCACCGTTCCGGAGCTAGGCCGAAACGGCGGCCTTTCCTATGGGCTCAATCCGCGGATCCCGTGGTGTGCCGATCCGCGGACGTTGACCCGTTCGGATACTTTAAATCTATTTCACTATTTTGGGCAGCTGCTCAGTTTTTACACCAATCTGTTACATAGTTGGTAAGGTTAAATAAACCCCACAGTCCATCCAGTTCAACAGCGTGTGTGTAAAAATCATTTCCCAAAGGCCCCGTATATATTGTTTTCGCTAAGATGCCTGTCCAAGAGTCTTTTTAAACTATCCATACTTCCTGCCGATGCCACCGATTTGTGGAAGAGTTCCACATCCTTACCGCCCTGACGATGAAAAAAACCCTACGCAGCTTAAGGTTAAACCGCTTCTCTTCCGGTCTCATTGTGTGGCCCTATGTCCTCTTGCACTCCCTGGGACTGAAAAGTTTCTTGCTTACGTTGGGATCACTGTTTTGAGATATTTGTATATCGTATCTCCTCTTGAAGCGTCTTCTCCAGAGAATTAATGTATCGCTTGCAGTCGTTCCTAATAATTGAGATCCTTCAGCCCCCTTATTAATTTAGTTGCCCTTCTCTGGACTCTCTCCAGCACATCCCTTCTGACTGTTGACCAGTACTGGACAGAATACTCCAAATGTGGCCTAACCAGAGCAAGTGGCAGAATAATCATTTTATCTCCTGGAGTAAATTGCCTTTTTAATGCATGGTAATCTGCTGGCTTTGTTAGCCGCAGCTTGACACTGCATGCTATTGCTCAGTCTGTCCTTCTCCATTCTGGAAGCCCCTAGGGGTTCTCCCCTCTAATGAGTAGCTTGCTTTTTTATATTCTTACCCCCTAAGTACATTGACGTTTAACATTGAAAAATGTAAGGTATTTACCACGCAGTAGCCCACTCCGTTAATTTATTCAGGTCCTTTTGTAAGATTTCTATATCCTACTGTGGTGGTGTTGTCCTACATATTATTGTCATCAGCAAAAAAGGAGATCAAGCTACTTATCCCACCCTCCTATATCAGTTTTTAAATAAATTAAACAAAATTCCTATCCTCCCATTATGGGGCCTATGTGTTCCGACCTCGCCTTTTTACTGTTCATATATTTAATAAGACTTCTTGAGATTATTTTTACTCTCTTCCGATATGTGTCTTAATCGGGAGTGGTGATCAGTGTCGTGTCACACATAGCCCATCCCCCCTCTACAGTTAGAAGCACTCCCTAGAACACAGTTGGCCCCTTCAGCGCCCCCTACTGGTTAACCCCTTCACTGCCAGTGCCATTTTTACAGTATTCAGTGCATTTTTATAGCACTGATCACTATATATATATATATATATATATTAAATAAAAATGCCATAAAACTATCCCCCTATTTTATAACACTATAACTTTTGCACAAACCAATCAAACGCTTATTGCTTTTTTTTTTTTTTAATATGACATTTTAAGTTTATTATTTTTTTGATTCAGCCACCCAGGTTTAACATTTGTTGTTCTTCTATATTTATTACCCCTTGGAATGCACTTTGACATATTTATTTAATATATTCCTAAAGCATTCCCATTTTTCCTCTGTGTTTAATTTTTCAAGGATTTCGTTCCACTTAATATCCTGCAGCATTGAGCGCAGTTTAGAAAAGTTGTCTCTTTTGCAATTTAATGTTCTTGTACTCCCCTCGTGCATTCTGTGGTCGCTAGTTCCCAACTTGTCCCATATTTCCACATCTGCAATCAGATCTGTATCATTTTGTAATTTAATAGATCTAGCAATGTGTTTTCTTCTAGATGGGGAATCCACTGGGATTCCCTGACTAGATTCAGCCCAACTGGGTTTTTGTCCACCATACATAAACTTGTTAGCAAAACAAGTAGGCAGTGCATTCTTTTGAATTGGCTTTTACAACAAATTACTCTATCCATCTTAATTTGACAGTTTGACTTATTGTTCAAATCAATTTTTATTATATCCTTCAGTACCATACAGAACAGGGAATTATGTATAAACTTTTATGGCATAGCAGAGTTTACAAACCACCAGGCCATACATAGAAGGATTATTACCGTAAAACTGCTGACGGACTGCTTCATTAAAGAGATATAATTAGTGTTGATGGCAAACGTAAAAAGACTATAAAAATGGAGAAGGTGAGAAATGGGCGGAAGCAACTGAAGACGTAAACCCCAATGAGTGTCATTAGTCTGCTAAAGCATTGTGTATCATGGACAGTTTATTTTTTCTTTTACATAACATTCTTGTTTTTGGTAATGCTTTTTTACATGTCAGTGCTCTTGATATCCTACAGCCTTTTTGCAGCTACTTCCTGCCTATGCACGCACTCCATGGAGAACTGCATGCCATTTTTAAAGGCTAAGACTACCTTTTTTATTAAAAAAAATAATTAATGCACATATTTTTGCAGGTAAAAAATTGATTTTTTTATTTATTTATTTATTTATTTTTAAACCTGGAGCTTGCAAAGTGTTGCACGGCAATCAGCAGATCATGGTTGCAATGTCAGGCTTATGCACACACTTCCTACAGCTACCTCCTGTATATGCTATCCTTTTCAGAGCTGTAGGCAAGAGGGAATAAACTACAAACATACTGATCAGCGTGCTTGCATTTAATTTATTTTAAACTACAAGTCCTGTCTAACACAGTGGCAGGCGGGACTTGTAGTTTCTACATTTACAGATCCATTTGATGTGGCAGAGCCTCGGACAGCCGCACCATTTTTAAAATGTAACAGCGGGTGCAAGGAGAAGAACCCCCACCCACTGTCACACTGAGGGGAGGGGGTGACTAAGTACATGTTACACCTTGCATGCCAGTGTAACATGTTCTAAAAAGTGAATGTATACTTTAAGGGCAGGGTTCCTGATGCTGATAACAGTGGAATATACCTGTATATTGAAACGGCCACTTGTAATCTCCATTGGAAGCCTGTGTGACAGGCTGTCATTGCAAAGCACAATTATGGGAGGGACAGAGAATTGTCATCCTGTAACAGAAAGTTCCTTCGTGGTAGGATCAGCAGGTATTAAAAGCTTTTAAATGTAAAAATAGCGATAATGTATTTTAAAAATGCATTAATAAGTGTGAGGCTTATATAGGTTTTATTTTTGGGTTTAGGAAGGTAATTTGTAAGATTAAACAGTCAGGACTTTCCCTTGTATATGTCATTATGCTATGCAATTGTATGTACCTTCCACTGGAAAGATTCTGTGCATTTGTATTACCCTTTTGTGTTATGATTTCCTTTGTGCAGAAATATGACAGTTGAGTGCACTATGTAAGTAATAACGAAGTAAGGTGTGTGTGTGTGTCTATCTCATTCTATTAAGCTGCATGTACTCCATGTGTAAATGAGTCAAAAACAAAGGTTAGGATTTTTTCTCACAAGGTTAAATGATTTTCAATTACATGGAGCAGCGATAATCAGGAATATATTGCATTATGTCCACTAGATGGAGTATTTTCAATGATGGTAGCTTCCATCTAGGAAACTGTTATTTTCCTGATTCACTCTATTCTGTATAAATGAAAAACATTTGACCTTGAGAGAAAATGGCATAATAACATTTATTGTTTTACAGGCGGAATAGCTCTGAAAGTTTTATTTATGCAAAATACACCCCAGCAAGTCTGTTGGTTTTTCAGCTTCCTTTAACGCAGAACTAAAGGGATTAAACTTTCCTTTTCAGTGGTCCCTCACTGAATCTGGCATCTTCTTGTGTGCCAGTTTTTACTCCATCCTTATTGGCCGGTGCAAGACGGCATCGCTCCTGTGCATGCGCAGGTGCTAGACAGTCTGACACTCAGAGACCCTCTGTTCTGTAGGTTGAGTTGCACGTATGTGGCTCAGTTTACAGTACCAGAGAAGACCGTGAGCAGGCCAGTTGGACATTTTTTTTGCAGAAGAGTGCCTGTCTCTCTTCTGCAATAAAATTTTGCCTGCTCGCTGTTTGTTACACTGGAACTTCAATGTCACTTTAACGGCTAGGGTGTTCAGACAAAGTGGGAGTTGGATGGTTGCGACAAACCATTTACCACCATCAGGCATGCTTACAATGGTCAGCTCTTAATAATAAGCTTTAAAAAATGGATTGTTAGAATTTAGTACCTCGGCCAACTTATATTCCAGTAAATATTTTAACACCGTAAATCAAGCTCAATTTAAAGAAGTAATGGGGCCAAAGTTCTTTATTTCTCTAAAAAGCACTGGAGGGGAAGAGCAGAGAGGTGGTGACTTCACACAGAACTGAACGGTCAGCGGTCTTTGATCGCTCGGTTCGGGGGACAGATGTAGCATCGGATGAATGATGCAGCCACCTAGGTGAGTATGTAGGCTTGGTGTGGTGTGTTTTTTTTTTTTTTTTTTTTTTTTTTTTTTATGTAAACACTTTACAGTGCTGAGAGCGAGGGCCCTGCGCGCTCCCAGCACAGTCACCGGCGAAGACCGGTATGCTCCCAATGCATACTTGCGTTCGGGAGCTTTTTGATGGGATCACCTTGACGGCCAAGCACAGTGGTCACATGACATTGATGACCCCCTCCCAGCATTTAGAAGCTCTTAAGGTGGTGGTGGGAAGTTATAAGATATGGATGCTTCCATAGTCTTCCTTTATACACTCTGGTTACCAACTTATTTATTTGTAATGATCAGTGGGATTTTGAACTGTGTATATTGGGTTTGTTTCTGTTTTTTTCTTTCTATTTTGTGTGGGTTTTTTTTTTTTTTTATGATTATTTATATCTGCCTGTCTGTATCGGTAAGTATGCATCATTTTGGATTTTAGTCTGGAATTGATTCTCTAATCAACAATGGTGTGGAAAGTATGAACATTTAGTTTATGGATATTGCTGTTTGGTTTGGAAAATGCCATTCCACTTTCATTGACATGGTTCCCTGAAAATAAACATTAGAAGCTCCAAAATTATCATGATGCTGTATGTGTGTGTTTTTTTTTTTTTTTTTTTTTCCTTATTTTGATTTAGAATTGTTAATATCATAGGGAGTTATTTTTAGAACAATTATGTTTCAGGCTGTACACTATAATGAAGCTAAAGATTTTTTTCAGAAGCCTCTGATTTGAAACTGTTATGATCCATCCAACAGGCTACATACTAGTTGTGAGATGGTGATATAGGTAGAAGTTAGAGAAGCGATGGTGTACTTTCAGTGAGCACCTGTTAAATTGGTTATAAAGGCAAAAGGTTTTTTAATTTAAATACATTTTCTGCATTAAGGTAAGAACCTTTCAAACCCCCCAACCCCCTTAACACTTTCCTGATCTTTATCCAGCACTGTGCACATCTGCAGCAACTTTCTCCTCTTTTCACAGGAGACTTGGTAGCAGTGGGAGACAATGGTTCCTCCTGCTATCAGTCATACACCTGTGTGGAGGAGGCAGGGCCAAGCCACGCTGTATGTGTCTATGGACGCGCACATTCGAGCCTGCACGAGTGCACTCAGTAGAGGAGGAGCCAAAGACTTTGGGTTGGTTGGAGTGATTGGGATTTCAGTGCATACAAGGCACAGAATTGGGGAGTACAGTGGATTTCTGGATCAAGAAGTGGCGTGTGTGTGTGTGGCCATTGAAATGAATGAACACTCAAGCACTAAATGTGCCTAAGCGAGTTTGGGCATGTGGGGAATTTGTATTTTATTTTTTGCAGTGAAATGCTCCCCCCCCCCCAACCAAGATAAACAAGTGGTCAAACTATTTCTTCCACTAAAAACAACACTATTCCTCCCACTAATACTAATAATGACCATAGGCACTAAGTAAATTCTTTCCTCCCACTGACACTGGGGAATTTTCTCCTCCCACTGGTGACAGTCCAGCCCCCCAAAGTCTGAAAGACAATAAACTGGCCCTTTTTGTTTAGACACCCCTGTCATAGAGAATAGTGTAGGGGTAAGGTTTTGAGTAGTTTAGCAAACACCGCCAATCCAAGGGAGTGCATTTCTAGCCGATCAACCGCTTGCTCAAGGGGCACATTGAACAAGAGGGGAGAGCAATGGCAGTGTTCTGTGCGATACCATTACACAAAGCTTAAAGGTATAACCTCCCCTTTTATTTACATTTCTTTCTTTTTTTTTTTTTTTAAATGACCCTTTAGAATGACTTGAGTCGCACAGCAAAACGCATGAAGGATGGGTTAGATTAGGAACATCCATGGGTCTCAACCAATTGTGGTGAGATGAGGGGCTGGGGTAGATGGCAACTAGATGAAAGAAGAATTTTCAAGAAGAAATCAGTATATACACAACAATTGCATGGTGTAGATTATCTAATTTTATAAAAAGCAGCTTAAACAATTTGCTGGTGTGGCATTTTGTTTTGTAATATATACAAAATTTTGTTCTGCTATATTTCAGCAGTCTGTAAGCAACCATTTTCCCAAGATGCTACATTTTTGTTACTAGACAGTTTTTGTTAAATTGCTGTATTTATACTTTCTTTTTTCTTATTTTATTTTTTTGGCTAATTAAGATCTTGCATTGTGAAACACCTTGAAATGTTTTCCATTCTCTACTTTTAATGCTGAAGAGTTTTTTTTTTTTATATTGCACATACAAATTTGTCAAACGGTGCCAGCATCTAGCAATTCTGCTGGTTTAAATGAAGAAAAAGGCTTCCCTTTATTGTTTGCATTAGTATAGATGTCAGCTGTTTCTTTGATCCAAAAGTTACCGTCAGGCCCGTCTTTTTAATAATGTTTGCCCAGGGTCCAAGCAATATTTTACTGTACATCAATACTGCTCACTGATTGGTTGTTAGAGGTTATTGGACATCCTAATCACACACTAAGGCCCAGATTCACATACATTGGCGCATATTTATGCCAGCGTAGCGTATCTAATATACGCTACGCCGACGCAGCGCAGAGAGGCAAGCACTGGATTCACAAAGCCAGTGCTGCCAAATCTGCGCTGGGTTTCCTAGGCGTGAGCCATGCAAATGAGGCGTGACCCCATGCAAATGATGGGCTGAGGCTTAGACAGATGCGTATAATGAACGGCACATGCGCCGTCCCGTGGACGCATCTCAGTGCGCATGTTCAGAATCACGTCGGATCTACTCCCTAAGTTACGACGGATCACTGCCTACGGCGTGAACGTAACCTACGCCCAGCCATATTCACGTCCAACTTAAACTACGTGAAATACGACGACTTGAGTTCCCTGGTGCAGACCTTTGCATGGATGCTGCTGAGTTACACCTCCTTTTATGGGGCATAACTTTACGCCGGACGTATGACTTTACGCGCACTGCGTCGGACGGACGGATGTATGTGAATAGAAAATCAATGGGAGCGGCAAATGCACCCAGCGTAAATAGGCGCCCACGATACGACGGCGTAGGAAGCCTATTTTTAGGCGTATCTTAGTATGTGGGTCGGCGCATAGATACGACATTTGTACTTACGTCGGTGTATCTGGAGATACGTCGGCGTAAGTGCTTTGTGAATCCGGGCCTAAGCGTTTGCCAGAGGTTAATGCACATTATTAATGCTAACTGGTTGCTAGATGTTACTGCCAGTCTGCGGCTATTTACATATTAATGCTGTCGATCTGCGACTATTTGCATATTAATGATGGGCTAGACTTACGACAGCGTATCAGTAGATACGCCGTCGTAAGTCCGAATGCGGCGCCGTCGTATCTATAAGCGTTTTCTCAATCTGAGATACGATTATCTGTTACTAAGATACGACCGGCGTAAGTCTCCTACGCTGTCGTATCTTAGCTGCATATTTACGCTGGCCGCTAGGGGCATGTACGTCGATTTTACGCCGAAAATATGCAAATGATCAAGATACGCCTATTCACAAACGTACGTCGCATGTAAGATACGCCGTTTACGTAAGGCGTTTTCAGGCGTAAAGATAAACCACCAAAAAGATGGCGCAGCCAATGTTAAGTATGGACGTCGGACAGCCGTCAAATTTCACGTCGTTTGCGTAAGCCGATTCAGAATGGGGCTGGGCGTAGGTTACGTTCACGTCGAAAGCAAGGAGTATTTGCGACGTGATACTGAGCATGCGCGCGCATGCGCCATACGATCGGCGCTTCATTTACATGTATGGTAATGAATTGTGAATTCATTACCGTACAACACACCCCCTACCTGCCTATTTTGAATTAGGCGGGGTTACGCCGGGCCATTTGCGATACGCCGACGTAACTTAGGAGGCAAGTGCTTTGTGAATACAGTACTTGCCTCAATATGTTACGTCGGCGTAGTGCAAATGGGATGCGCTACGCCGACCTAAAGATAGGCGGCTGTACCTGAATCTAGCTAGATGTCTCTATTTACACATCAATGCAGGTTATTTACATGTAAACACGGGTTCTGCAGGTGAGTTATCTGTAAATGGCAATAGGGCAGAGCTGGGCAGCATTAGTAACATAATTTCACACTGCGATATTGGGACACAGTACAGGACTAAAACTTCAAGGGAATTTAAACTGGGATAGTTGGCAAGTATGAGGCAGCTGCTTTGGGGCCCAGGGCAGCTTCCCCTTTTGCCCTGGCTTAAAGATGGCCCTGGTTACCGTGGGGTTTTTTTTTTTTTTTTTTTCTGTGCTTATGTGAAGGTATTTAACCACTTAAGGACCGAGCCTCTTTTTTAGACTCAGTGGGCCAGATTCTCGTAGAATCCGCGGCGGCGTAGCGTAAGCCATTTACACTACGCCGCCGCAAATTACTGGAGCAAGTGCCGTATTCTCCAAGCACCGCGTGTACGTTCGGGAATTCGCGTAAATAGCTAATTTGCATAGACGGGGAAAACGACGTCGGCGACACCTAGCGGCAGGAAAAAAAATTGCATCTAAGATCTGACAGCGTAAGAGCCTTACGCCTGTCAGATCTAAGGGATATCTATGCGTAACTGATTCTAAGAATCAGTCGCATAGATACGACGGCCCAGATTAGGACTTACGACGGAGCAAATGGCGTTGCGCCGTCGTAAGCCCTTTGAGAATCTGGGCCAGTGTTTACAATTTAAAAACAATTTTTTTTGCTAGAAAATTACTTGGAACCCCCAAACATTATAATTGTTTTTTCTAACGCCCTAGAGAATAAAATGGCAGTCATTGCAATACTTTGTCACACCATACTTGCACAGCAATCTTACAATTGCACTTCTTTTTTGTACAGGTGGTACAGTCCTGAAAATCACCGTAGGTGTAAGTCGGCTCGAACTCTTTTGTGGGCATGATCCCAATGGGGGAGCCAATCGGCGGGTTCGGCGTACTCTATGTCCGCTGGCCACCTGCGATCTTTCCCCACAGTGACAGAACAGGGATCTGCCTGTGTAAACAATGGCTGAGAGCGCTGACTGAAGTGTTTTGGCGGGGGGGCTGTCCCCCTGTTAGAACACAATAGCGCAGCAGGGGAGATCGATGTGCTAACAGATTGTTGATACATCGGCTCCAATCTGAGCTGTCAGGTTTTAAAGTAGTGTGTACTAGGCTTTAGACATGAAGTCAAGAAGGTTTAAATTGGGGCACAGGTTTACTTTAGGAAATGACTAATGTACTGGTTATATCAAAGTCATTACTGTGGCTCTCGTACATGATAACATGTGTAGTTTAGTTCACCTGCAGAACGGAATCCTGCTGTGTGCTCATTTTGAAAGTGTTTTTTCAGTGTAAGTCATACCACCTAATTTTGATCTTTAGCTTGTACACCATAAAAGATGCTTTTAAAATCTATAGCTTGTACAGCATAGAAGATGTTAAAACTTCTGTTCTATATTTGGTCTTGGATCATTAAACGTAGTTCAAGAATTATAGATCTGTAAAGAATAGAGATGGTGATCTGTTGGTGGCTTTCATGTTGTTGAATTTACAGGCTGAGCTGCTCTATGTATGTCAGCAGGGGAGTTCTGGTTAATAAAATATTTAAAATGCGTATGACCTTCTGTTGAGCATTAAAAGCATACCGTAGCTCTGACCCTCTTTTTCAAGTGGAAGTAGACACTTTCCAAACTCAGATTCCAGTTCTCTGCTGTGTAAATGTTGGCTGCAGCATAAAGAAATACTGTTTTCCTACACTGGCTGTTATATGGACATTTTTTATTTTTCTGTAATATTCAATAATTTTTCTATAATGTGCATGTTATGCCTAAAAAAGGATATTGCTTGTTCAAGCTGGACCCTGGGAAAAATCAAAAGTGGGGTAGTCAAGGTCCCACCCAAGGCCTTCTGCAGTAATCTTCTGGTATGGGGGGGGGTTAATAGAACTGTTTGATCTCACAGTGCTAGTCAAGAGTGCTCAACTGTGCTCTCCCTTTTCATCTAGCTTCTCCATTCAGGAGGATCAGGGCAATATGATTGGTCAAAGCAGTCCTACATCAGCACTGGCCATTTAGAATTGCTTTGACCTATCCGGGAGGAAGAATGTGGATTTCAAATACCCGGACTGCTATGCTGGCCGCATGAGCAGTGATGGTTCATTACCCAGGGAGATCGTTTCTGGGAAAAGGTGAACTTACACTTAACCCTCAATAGCCACAAATGATAAAAATCAACGTTGGCACAAAATGCCGTTACAGACACAGTTAATACCTAAAATTAGCAGTGACATTATCACTGTGCAGAGCTCTAGAATGGACCCAGCAAGTATACCCACTACAGACTACCTGCAGAAAATCTGAGATGGAAGGCAGGTACAAAACCGAGCACCTTGCACTAGGTTGGAGCTGCAGTGAGATTGTACTTTTATTACAGGAAGTCCCTACACAAAGAGTGTTTCACATTGGATCACTGCACAGATCTGAAGAAATTCCACAAACCACATTAAAATAAACGCATGTATTCCTTTTGTATTTAAAGCCATGAAAGTTCTTCAAAGCCATGAAAGCTTTGAAGGATTTATTTGCAGTATCCCTGTCCTCCTTAACCCCTTCCATACAGGACATTTTCACCCCCTTCCTGCTCAGACCAATTTTTAGTTTTCAGCGCTGTTGCACTTTGAATGACAACTGCGTTGTCATGCAACACTGTACCCAAACTAAATTTTTGTTTTTTTTCCCCCCACAAATAGAGCTTTCGTTTGGTGGTATTTGATCATCTCTGCGATTTTTATTTTTTGCGCTATAAACAAAAGAAGAGCGACAATTTAAAAATAAAAAAAACACAATTTTTTTCTTTTTTATTTAACCTCTTGACCACCGCCCCATGTCAAAAAGACGTCCTCTTTTTAAAGTTGAATATCTCGATAACGGCAGCAGCTGCTGCCACAACCGAGATATTCATCTTTTCAGGGGGCGGTGGTGTACACGATAACGGCGGTCTCCGCGGCGGATTCGCCGCGAGATCGCCGTTATCGGTGGCGGGAGAGGGGCCCTCCCGCCGCTCTCCCGCGCCCTCCGCCGCTTACCGGAGCCGTCGGTAGCGGCGGAGGGGATCGGATGTGTCCGGCAGCTGAGCGGGGACGGGACTGAAGGAGAAATCTCCTTCACCCGTCCTCATAGCTCTGCTGGGCGGAAGTGACGTCAAAACGTCAGTCCCGCCCAGCCTCTTAAAGAAACATTTTTTTTTTTTTGTCATTTGAAAAAATGACTTTTTTTTTTTTTATTTATTTTTTTTGCATTTAAGTCTAATTATGAGATCTGAGGTCTTTTTGACCCCAGATCTCATATTTAAGAGGACCTGTCATGCTTTTTTCTATTACAAGGGATGTTTACATTCCTTGTAATAGGAATAAAAGTGATCAATTTTTTTTTTTTTTTTTCAGTGTAAAAAATTATAAAACTAAATAAAAATAAATAAGAAAACCAAAAAAAATTTTTTAAAGCGCCCCGTCCCGACGAGCTCGCGCGCAGAAGCAAACGCATACGCGAGTAGCGCCCGCATATGAAAACGGTATTCAAACCACACAAGTGAGGTATCGCCGCGATCGTTAGAGTGAGAGCAATAATTCTAGCCCTAGACCTACTCTGCAACTCAAAAAATGCAACCTGTAGAATTTTTTAAACGTCGCCTATTGAGATTTTTAAGGGTAAAAGTTTGACGCCATGCCACGAGCGGGCGCAATTTTTAAGCGTGACATGTTGGGTATCATTTTACTCGGCGTAACATTATCTTTCACAATATATAAAAAAATTGGGCAAAATGTATTGTTGTCTTATTTTTTAATTCAAAAAAGTGATTTTTATCCAAAAAAAGTGCGCTTGTAAGACCGCTGCGCAAATACGGTGTGACAAAAAGTATTGCAATGACTGCCATTTTATTCCCTAGGATGTCTGCTAAAAAAAAAATATATAATGTTTGGGGGTTCTGATTAATTTTCTAGCAAAAAAATTGTGATTTTCACATGAAGGAGAGAAGTGCCAGAATTAACCCGGTGGGCAAGTGGTTAATAAATATCACAATTTTTTTTTAAAAAAACGTTTTTTTCCTCAGTTTAGGCCGATACGTATTCTTCTACATATTTTTGGTAAAAAAAATTGCAATAATCGTAATATTGATTGGTTTGCGCAAAAGTTATAGCGTCCACAAAATAGGTGATAGATTTATGACATTTTTATTTTATTAATTTTTTTACTAGTATTGGCGGCAATTTGCGTTTTTTTTTTACCGTGACATTGCGGCGAACACATCAGACACTTGACACGTTTTTGGGACCATTTACATTTATACAGCGATTAATGCTATAAATATGCATTGATTACTGTGAATGTGACTGGCAGGGAAGTGGTTAACCACTAGTGGGCGTTGAAGGGGTTAATATGTTCCCTAAGGTGTGTTCTAACTGTAGGGGGGAGGGTCTCTCAAGGGGAGGAGACCGAGGTGTGTTCCTCTGTACTGGGAACACACATTGGTCTCCTCACCGCTGACAGGAGGTGGATCTGTGTGTTTACACACACAGATCCACACTCCTGCCGTGATTACTGGCAATCGCGCGCGCCGCCGGCGCCACGCGCCCGAGATCGCCGGGAACACAGGACGTCATTTGACGTCCACCCGGATCGGCGAGGGGTTCCTGCCGCCGTCATTTTCCTATGGCGCGGTATGGAAGTGGTTAATGCTCTTTCACACGGGCGGCCCGTTCAGGTCCGCCTGCCAGTTTTTTAGGCGGACCTGAACGGGCGCTCCATGCTCCTCTATGGAGCCGCGGATGTCAGCGGTGACATGCCCGCTGACATCCGACCCGATCCGCCAAAGTGTGACGGAGGAAAAACCTACTTTTCCATCCGTCTGGCGGATCGAATAGGGTGAACACGGACACCCGATTTCCCCCCCCCCATAGGGGAGAGCGGAGAAAAGACAGGGCGGTCCCTGCACAGTGTACTTGTAGATCAGGCATTCTGGAAGTTTGAAGGTAAACAGGATCAAGGAGATGGGGCTTAAAGGAACACTAAAGGCAAAAATGATTTTTTTTAAATGACAAACATGTTATACTTGCCTCCAATGTGCAGCTCGTTTTGCACAGAGTGGCCCCGAATCCTTCTTCTGGGGTCCCTCGCCGGCTGTCTCGGCTCCTCCTCGCAAAAGCTTTCCACCTTCATGCGAGCGAGCTCGCATGGTGGAAAGCTTTTGCAGGCGCGCTCCCGTGATACAGCGGCGGTCATAGCCGTTGACTGTATCACTCGGCCCCGCCCCCGGCGCGCCGAGTCATCGGATGTGGTTGACAGCAGCGCCAGCCAATGGCTGCGCTGCTATCAATCCGTCCAGCCTAGCCAATCAACGGCCAGGCTGGGAACCGAAGAGGATCATGAGGACGCGCACGGGACTTTCGAGGGGTGGGGTAAGTAAAACAGGGGTTCGGGGGGGGGCCGGTACCGTCTGATTTTTTTTTTTTTTCACCTTAATGCATAGGATGCATTAAGGTGAAAAACATTTGCCTTTACAACCCCTTTAAGTTGTTCAGACTGGTGGGATCCAACAAGACATTTTAAGTATGGATTGCCACTTTTCCACTGGAGTGTGTTGTGGGAACATGCAAGTTAAGTGTCATTCATTTGAAATGCACCCCAATGCACTAAGGCAATGTAGCTCAAAGGCACTTGAGTTTACAGCACACCACAATGCATAGTAACACGCAACGTGATCTGACCAGAGAACCAATAACTGACAATTGTCAGTAGTCGGCCAGTCTAGGCTTAGGGATAGCAGCCCTAAACATGTTTTTTTTTTTTTCTATGAGGCCAGCAGAATTTTCAACATAATTACTGTAAATGTTAGTGTATTTTCAGTACAGTATTGCATGTTAAAGGGGTTTTAAAGGCAGAAGCATTTTAAGCATTTAAGATAAAAAGCCTTCTGTGTGCAGCAGCTGCCCTCAGCCCCCCCCCCCCCCCCAACGCTTACCTGAGATCCCTCTTGCTGTCCATCGATGTCCACGAGTGTTTCAGCCGTCAGATTCTCCCTCCTGATTGGCTGTAGACACAGCAGTGGCGCCATTGGCTGCCGCTGTGGTCAATCAGTCAGCTAGCCAATCAGAAGAGAGGGGCGGGGCCAGGTCAGGGCTTTGGTCTGAATGGACACAAGGAGCTATGACTCGGTTCGGGTACCCCCATAGCAAGCTGCTTGCTGTGGGGGCACTGAACAGGAGGAAGGGACTTGAGAAAAGGAAGATCTGCAAATCCACTGCAACAGGGCAGGTAATGACATGTTTGTTATTTTTATAAGAAAAAAAAAAAACAAGACTTTACAATCACTTTCAATACATCATTCGAATATACAGTATTCTACATTCATTGAACGAAGTTAGATCATATAAAAAACATGTCTGTCTACTCTGTAAACTCTATTAGACATACTGTAATCTGCCCCATAGATGTAAATTAATGGGCATTGGCATTGTTTCACTTTCCTCAATAATTAATACAAACTAAACACCGTATGAAGGAAAAAAACATAAAATGATGTAGCTTCAATGTGGTCGGTACTTGGCTTGACTTCTTTCGTTATTGCCTTTTATGAAGACCTTGCAAAAGGTTCAGTCAGTTTGCAAGAGCTCTTTTCTCTAAAGAATCTTTATCTTGTCATCCTTCAGTCTTTAATGTAGCTTGCAATTACAAGAGCTGCTGCTTTCAGCAGATCTAGACGCATTTCACATTTTATTGTAGTCACATTTGACCCCCAGTGTTTCCAACATAAAGTAGAAGGCAGTCCTGCTGTCAATACACCAAGCGGAGAAAAGCACAACACTGAACAGTGTTTTTTTGGAGTGCATCTATGTTAGAACACAATGTTTAATCATCACCTACAGTCTCTTGAACAAAGACATACCATGTAGAGTGCCCAAGATGTTTTTTTAACACAGGTGCTCTATTATGTAACAATTGCAACCAGCTACTGTGGTGTAGAGCTCAGGGCCACCTGTTCAATTTGGGTCACTGACCATGTTGTAGTTGTTGTCCAGTAACAAGTGGAAGGCAGGTGAATATAGTTTGATATTAATAGTTTCTTACAGAAGGCAAAAGTAAAACCAGTACCTGCAAACATTCATAAACTCTGTACGCTCAATTATGCACACTTTATTATTATTATTATACAGCGGCAACAGTTTGTTACTACATGAGGGCAGACAGTACAGTTACAATACAGGAGGAATCGGAGGGCCCTGCTTCTTAGAGCTTACACTCTAAGAGGGAGGGTCAAGTGATACAAAAAGTAATAACTGTGGGGATGAGCTGATGGATGGGCCTACACTTGAGCCCTCATCATGACTAAGCCAAGTCAATGTATCCTTGGTAGGGGCTTGTTTAGAAATTCACCCATTCCTGACCATCAGACAATTCCTGCTGGATACATTTTCAGTAGGATTTCACACAGGCCTCATTGCGCTACCAACTGTGTCTTTTGAATGCAATTTATTGTCGGCAGACAGCCGCGTTACTATTGTTGATGACTTATTGGAGGCAAAAGTGTCCAAGGGGTTTGTGATTGGTCTGTTTGTCGCACCACCATTATGCATGTCGGCCCCATCGGGGTGGTTTGTGGCAAGTTTTCTAATAAATATTTGTTATTTACGGCTTGTATGTGCTTCATTCATCTCACATTCCCTCATACCCTCGTGGAGTTTTCACTGACCTATTCATCTGTGGATTCAGCTATCCAGCATATTCTAAAATTTATTTTAGGGGAACTTTGTTATCCAAAGCAGATATTGTTGATGCATTCAAGCTACTTCCCTTCAGACCTGCCCTTTGGCAATGGCATGGCATCAGATTACGAAAACGTTACTATTTCACCACCAAGTTAACCTTCGGGTCAAAGAGCAGTATGCTCATTCCACAACCAACGCACACGTCTCCCAGAGTATTTTCAGACGCTACTGCGTCAGTCGGTTTTGCCGCCATTTTTGGTCAGGAATGGCTGGCCAACTCTTGGCCCCCGGAAGTATTTTGCATGTCCAAGTTTGCTCAGACTTTGGCATTGTTTGACATGTACCCAATATTGGCGGCAGCAGTCACTTGGGGACCTATTTGGTTGGGAACTCGTCATTTTCTTTACTGATAATTTGGCCACAGCAAAAATTATTAATAAAAGCAGATCGGGGTCACTGCTCATCATGTCCTTCATTCGCAGTTTGACATGCAAATTTAATTTCCGTTGTGGTGTTAAAAATCTTGTTTCCTGCATTTTTGGTCAGTCATTTTTTTGTCACATGACCTATGAAAAACGCACCATAAGCAAAATTGTGTGTGTTTTTCAGCCTACCTCTACTCAATGCCCCTCCTCCTACCTGGCACTGTCAGAAGTGGCTGAGGCTGCTCTGTCCTAATTCCCTACAGATTTTCACTGCATTCTGGGATACATGAACCTTCACATGAACCTTCAACTTGATAAATGCTTCACTAACTTGTCATAAATCCAGTGGGTGTGGGTATAGACAGGGCTGGCCCAAGACATTATGCTGCCTGGGTCCAAGCATGAAAAAAAAATCATGCCCACCAAATGGCCTCTACATCCATTATTTTGAATCGTGGTGATTACAACTAAAATTAAATTTATCAGGAAGTCCGATTTACAGGAAACGGCATTTTGTCTATATGCAAATTTATATAAGTAAAATGTTATGTTCCATTCCAATAAACGGGCTAGGGGGTAGTACATGACAGTGGTGGCAGTGGTGGGGAGGGATGGGGGTCAGTGGCAGGGAGGAAAGTCACATTTCCTTCTAAGGCTGCCCCTAACCTGCACAGCTGGCCCTGACTGATGTATGCTGGTAGCGGAATGTACTGAAAAAAACATTTGGGCATCAATTTTGAGCAAAAGTAAACAAGTATTGGTTTTCCGCAGTTCGGGTGCTTTGTGTTTTGGATGACGACGTTGTCTTTTGTGCTTTTAATGTATGCTTAATATATGTCAATATTTTTACACTCCAGTAATCCAATATATTTTTTATTTTTATTTTTTGCTATTCTAGTGGCCTTAGGACGTAATCAACCCTTGAAGAAAGACAAGCCTAAATGGAAAAGTGACTACCCTATGACTGATGGACAGTTGCGTAGCAAACGGGATGAATTCTGGGATACTGCACCGGCATTTGAAGGGCGTAAAGAGATTTGGGATGCTTTGAAGGCTGCAGCACATGCTTTTGAGAGCAATGACCATGAACTGGCCCAAGCAATCATTGATGGTGCAAGTATAACATTACCACATGGTAGGTTTGTGTTGTCTGACTGTGAGGCAGAATGGCAGTAATGCTTA
The DNA here is from genome assembly GCF_905171775.1 of Rana temporaria. Lineage (NCBI taxonomy): Eukaryota > Metazoa > Chordata > Amphibia > Anura > Ranidae > Rana > Rana temporaria. The sequence continues at coordinate 243,440,729 of NC_053491.1, forward strand.
AGAGTCACACTTCTCTTTTTTGAAGATTCAAGCTGGTGCATGACACTGTTCAGAAGTGGAGATTAACTCAGACATGTTCCTAACACTTCCTAGCTGAACTCTGAACATGCTCTCCTTTTTTACTCCAGTAAGCTTAGGGCCCTTTCACACGTACGAACAAACGGTCCGTTTATTACAAGTCCGTTTACAGACTTGTAATGTATCCCTATGGGATTGCAGACGTTAGCGGATGATGCATCCGCTAACGTCCGCAACCATCCGCGTCCGCAAAGATCCGCTTTTGCGGACGGAAGAAAACACAATTTTTCTTCCGTCCGGCGGAACGGATCGGATGAATACTGACACACGGTTCGTATTCATCCGATTCCCCATAGAGGAGAGACAGGGCGGTCTCTGCACTGTGTGCGGGGACCGCCCTGTCCGCCGACAGCTCAGCGGGGATTAACGGAGGAATCCCCGCTGAGCCAAACGGGCTAACGGAGCGGATCAATACAGATCCGCTCCGTGTGAAAGAGCCCTATGGGTCATGTCCTTTCCATCCCGCACCCTGCCTCTTCATTTACATGAACTGTGGTGCAGGAATGATCCCAACCGCATCTCATTTGAGTAAAAAACAAGTTGGTCTAGAAATATTAGTTTAGAGGATCGCAAGCTCATCTCTGTTCAAGCTCTTTTAGACAGACCTTGAATTCTAAAGCAGCCTTAAAACCGTAACGTACCTATAGCATTAATGAGCATTTTGGATGTGTTGTACAAGCATTCATGTGTCAGGCAACACTCCTAAATCCCTGTGGGGTGTTTTTTTTTTTTTTTTGTGTACAAGGGTAAAATGGGAAGTGATCACTTTTGACTCTTTTGCAACCGTATCTTAACCTCTTTGTGCTATAGCCGAATGATCGCTACAGTGCGTTCGTACGTTTCCAGGAGGGCATCCTTCTGTGATTGCCTTTCCCATGTTCCAACCTGCGGCGCACATCGGCAGCGACCTGTGATTCGGACACAGCTAATCCCAGATCGGAGGAAATGCCCAATCACAGCAGCTTTTTACCATGTGACCAGCTGAGTCAAATCACACCTGATCTTGGTGTAAACAGGATTTGCCTGTTATCAAAAGACCTCCTCACGCTGACTGCACGTGAGGAGAGGATAGCCTGTAAGTAGCAATTCACACAGGGGGGTTATTTACACTTATAATCGGTGTCTTGATTATCAGTGCTACCAGTCAGTGGCCATCATTGCTGCCAGTCAGTGCCTGCCTATCAGTGGTGCCCTTCAGTGAAGGAGAACATTTACAAACTACTATAATAAAAAACATCTTTTATTGTTTGTTTAGCTAAAAATAACCAGTGGCGAATAAATACGACCAAAAGAATGTCTCAAAAAAATTAAAAGTTTGGTTGGGTACACTGTTGCATGACCACGCAATGTGTAACGGCAAGTAAACTAAAACCACACAATGCACATGCAATATCCAGGATATTAAAAATGATGGAACACAAGTTATAGCAACATCAGTAATGGTGATCATAATTGATCAGTATAGAGAGAAAAAAAAAGTCCTGGTATAGAACAAAAGTCCATATGTTGGTAAAAGGATACAAACACTGGTGGCAGCTCCCCTAAGGGCGAGCAGACTCTGGAATACAAGATAAGAAACAACAAGGTGTGCCAACTAAGTGCAGTGTGTTTGAAATAAACAGAATTTATTAGTATAATAAGCCAAATGGCTACTTGCATGACAGCTGAGAGAAAACCGGCATGGGTATCTCTGTATAGGGTGTCTAGTCACTGTAGGGTCCGGCACTCCATCCAGAGTGCTGTTCCAGTGGGCTGCTGTGATGCGTTGGTAAAAAGATCAAGGAGATGGAACAGGCCGGCCCGATTCCTGCTCGGCGGCAGCGTGCGCACCAGCGTGGAACGCACTCGGAGCAATCCGGAAGTGACACCAGGGTGTGTTCGATAGAGGTTGACCGATATATCCGCATTTTCATCCATCCGTTTGTGGATGAAAACGGGACATACATTGGTCCCTATGTGATTGCGGGTGTCAGCGGATGAACATCCGCTGACACCCGTAATCACCCGCCTTTGCAAAGATCCGCATTTGCGGACGGGTGTTCATCTGATCCCCCCCATAGGGAAGAGCGGAGAAAAGACAGGGCGGTCCCTGCACAGTGTGCGGGGACCGCCCTGTCAGCCGACGGCTCGGCGGGGATTTTATGGAGCGATCCCCGCTGAGCTTACGGACACACGGAGGCGGATCATTACTGGTCCGCCCCGTGTGAAAGGGCCCTTGTCATTCTCAAAAAATTAGCATATTGTGATAAAGTTCATTATTTTCTGTAATGTACTGATAAACATTAGACTTTCATATATTTTAGATTCATTACACACAACTGAAATAGTTCAAGCCTTTTATTTTTAGTTTAGTTTTTAGTTTTAATATTGATGATTTTGGCATACAGCTCATGAAAACCCAAAATTCCTATCTCAAAAAATTAGCATATCATGAAAAGGTTCTCTAAACGAGCTCTTAACCTAATCATCTGAATCAACTAATTAACTCTAAACACCTGCAAAAGATTCCTGAGGCTTTTAAAAACTCCCAGCCTGGTCCATTACTTCAAACCGCAATCATGGGTAAGATTGCCGGCCTGACTGCTGTCCAGAAGGCCATCATTGACACCCTCAAGCAAGAAGGTAAGACACAGAAAGAAATTTCTGAACGAATAGGCTGTTCCCAGAGTGCTGTATCAAGGCACCTCAATGGGAAGGAAAAAGTGTGGCAGAAAACGCAGCACAACGAGAAGAGGTGACCGGACCCTGAGGAAGATTGTGGAGAAGGACCGATTCCAGACCTTGGGGGACCTGTGGAAGCAGTGGACTAAGTCTGGAGTAGAAACATCCGTGTACAGGCGTGTGCAGGAAATGGGCTACAGGTGCCGCATTCCCCAGGTCAAGCCACTTTTGAACCAGAAACAGCGGCATAAGCGCCTGACTTGGGCTACAGAGAAGCAACACTTCTCTGTAGCCACTGTTGCTCAGTGGTCCAAAGTACTTTTTTCGGATGAAAGCAAATTTTGCATGTCATTCGGTAATCAAGGTGCCAGAGTCTGGAGGAAGACTGGGGAGAGGGAAATGCCTGAAGTCCAGTGTCAAGTACCCACAGTCAGTGATGGTCTGGGGTGCCATATCAGCTGCTGGTGTTGGTCCACTGTGTTTTTTCAAGGGCAGGGTGAATGCAGCTAGCTATCAGGAGATTTTGGAGCACTTCATGCTTCCATCTGCTGAAAAGCTTTATGGAGATGAAGATTTCATTTTTCAGCACGACCTGGCACCTGCTCACAGTGCCAAAACCACTGGTAAATGGTTTACTGACCATGGTATTACTGTGCTTAATTGGCCTGCCAACTCTCCTGACCTGAACCCCATAGAGAATCTGTGGGATATTGGGAAGAGAAAGTTGAGAGACGCAAGACCCAACACTCTGGATGAGCTTAAGGCCGCTACCGAAGCATCCTGGGCCTCCATAACACCTCAGCAGTGCCACAGGCTGATTGCCTCCATGCCACGCCGCATTGAAGCAGTCATTTTTGCAAAAGGATTCCCGACCAAGTATTGAGTGCATAACTGAACATAATTATTTGAAGGTTGACTTTTTTTTTTTTAATTAAAAACACTTTTTTTTTATTGGTCGGATGAAATATGCGAATTTTTTGAGAATTTGGGGTTTTCATGAGCTGTATGCCAAAATCATCAATATTAAAACAATAAAAGGCTTGAACTACTTCAGTTGTGTGTAATGAATCTAAAATATATGAAAGTCTAATGTTTATCAGTACATTACAGAAAATAATGAACTTTATCACAATATGCAATTTTTTTTTAGAATGACCTGTGTGTGTGTGTGTGTGTGTGTGTGTGTATATGTAGTGTAATATATATATATATATAATGTCATTCTCAAAAAATTAGCATATTGTGATAAAGTTCATTATTTATTTTTATATATATATATATATATATATATATATATATATATATATATATATATATATATATATATATATATATATATATATATATATATATATATATATATAAATATATATTCTAAATTAATTATACATACACGTGCACTGATTGGAGGCTTGTTGTGTTTAAATGTAAGACATTTTCTGTATTACTTAGCGGAGTAATAATGGAACTTCCGCTTTTCGGAATCCTCCCCCCCCCCCCCCCCCCCCTCCGGTGTCACATTTGGTATCTTTCAGGGAGAGGAGGGAGCAGATACCTGTGTAATCCAGGTATTTGCTCCCTCTTCCGGGCATAGATCACCGCGGTGACTGTGGTGACCTACGCCACATCTGGAGCCTACTCCGCCCCCGCTGTCTTCTGGGAGACGCACAGGTCCCAGAAGACAGCAGAGACCAGTAGGCTTGCGCATGCACAGTAGGGAACCAGGAAGTGAAGCCGCGCAAGGCTTTACGTCCTGATTCCCTTACCGAAGATGGCGCCAGCAGCACCCGAGAGATCGGCTTTGGGTGCCGACATCACGTGTACCCAGGACAGGTAAGTGTCCATATATTATTTTGCAGAAACTCCGCTGCTTTCGCACTGGACTGTCATTCTAGTGGCGCTATTTGGCTGCTAGCGGGGCGCTTATATCCCTGCTAGCGACCGATGAAGGGGTTAAATGCTCTCGTGTAGCGCCACTGCAGAAGCGCTTTGCAGGCTCTTCAGCAGCGGGGCTATTCATTTCGATGGGCAGGAGTGGTGGAGAAGCGGTATACACCGCTCCAAAGATGCTGCTTGCAGGACTTCTTTTTTTTTTTTTTTTTTTTACATCCTGCCAGCGCACCGCCTCAGTGTGAAAGCACTCGGGCTTTCACACTGAGACTGCAGGGGAGCCGTTTTTGCAGACACTTTACAGGCGCTATTTTTAGCCCAAAAGCACCTGAAAAACGCCCCAGTGTGAAAGGGGTCTAACTGTTAGATTTTATGAGGGGGGGGGGGGATAAAAAATCGGCATACCATATGGGCCCAAAAAATCGGCATCATATATCGGCCGCCGCGATTTCTAAATATCGGCATCGGCCAGGGAACAACCCATATCGGTCGACCTCTAGTGTCAGATGACATGTTTCAAAGCTTCCACTTTTTTTCCCCAGATTGGTGATTGAAGCTGTCAGTCTTATATAGGCTCCCTGGGCTTGAGCAGAGAGGGTGTGACACTAGCTAATGTTAAACGAAGACTTAAAGGAGACACTAATCAGCTCTCACATTACAAATATAGTTTTAAGAGTAAAAATGCTAGTGCAAGAAAAAGGACGATAGACAATTCAATAAAAATGTGTATGTTTAGAGATGGGGAGATGGAGATATATATAAAATCTCGCCATCTCATTAGAACTCAATGATATTCAAACACATGAATCAAAAAGCAACAATCATAATAATGGGGCAAAAGCATCTAAATTCATTCATCCGTGAGGACGCACAAAGACAAGATCATGATGGTCAGATATGGGGGGCACTATTACTATATATGCGCACATATACATGTGTGCACATACATGCAACGCATACATATATACACATATGGGCACATGCAAATGTGCGCATACACAACCACACATGCATGCGTGAGGGACATATAAACATCTCTGGACGACTGTATATGGTGTGTAACTATTTAGATACTTGGTTACTTGCAACCCTGCAGAGGGAGGTGGTATAACCCCCCAAGAAAAATGGTGGTGATAGGAATGGAAATGGAAAGATAAGAGGGGGGATGGGTGATGAAGGGAAAAGGGAGTGGGGGCGGGGAAAAAGGGGGGAAAAAACACGGGACTAGGAAGGTCCCCAGAGACATGAAATGATGCAAAAAAAACATATCTGAATGTATGTCTATAACCATACATATAGTAAACACTAAGCTTTAGAAAACTGTATGGACCTCAATTTCTTTGTTGAGGCCATGGGGTGTCAAAGTATTAAGAGTATAAATCCAGAAAGTTTCTTGCTTACACAGGGGTTGTAATCTTTCAGCTGGTGTATATTTATCTGGTATACAATTAATAATCCATACTTGCGCAGAATATACTTCATCCATAAGATGGGTGGGTTGGGGGTAAAGGAATTTTTTCTTTCACCTTGTGGGTGAAGCATATTCTGCGTATCGCACAGAGAACATGCCCATTTCGCAGAAAAAGACTTCTGAATCTGTTACTAGATTCATAACATAATATCATGCTAGGTAAATTGGAACAATGTAGCGCTAATACCTGTGTAAAGATATGGAAAGAACCCACATCTAAACATATTAGTGTGCCAACATATAGTAAAGGCTTGCAAATAATAACAATGAATTGAGAACGTGCATAAAGTGACTGGGATCCAAACGAATGGAAATAAGTCACCACAGGAACGTGCATGAAGTGACTAGAGTCCAAATAAATGTGGATAAAGATGGCTTTACCATAAGGAGATCTTGAAGATGGAACAACAGCTTGACAGAAGTGCCACCACCAAAGATCGAAAAGGGGGCTTACCAAATATAAATGACTAGGGAAGGTATATACCGCCCAAGTCGCCAAACGCTTGTATCGATCACCCTAATCTAAACAGCTGGTCCTGGATCCAAGCGGCTAATCGATTTGATGATCCCAAATCACAGTGTTAATGATAACTTCATAGAGGCTCGGTAACCACATGCCATGCAAGAAATATTGGAAAAAACTTGCATAGCGTGATATTGTATGAACAGTGTTATTTGTTTAAAGTAGGATTAAAACTCACATGTTAAACGCCCATCATAGCCTTGTCAGCTGTTACGGCACCATCCACAGCATCGCTTTTGGTGCCGTAACATCTGACAAGCCTATGATGGGCGTTTAACATGTGAGTTTTATCCTACTTTTAATAAACCACACTGTGATTTAGGATCATCAAGTCGATTTAGCTGTTTTGGATCCAGGACCAGCGGTTTAGATCAGTGTGATCGATACAAGCCTTTGGTGACTTGGGCGGTATATACCTTCCCTAGTCATTTTATATTTGGTAAGCCAATGATAAGAAATTAAAGCTGCGTAGCACTAGTGATATCTCATATTAATAATTAATAAATTGATTCTACGTGAGAAGGGGGTTACTGTATTTATTTGCGTAGAACACTCACTTTTTTACCCTTAAAATAGATGGTAAACTGTGCCTGCGTGTTATACGCAGGGGGCTGTGGAAAGTTTTTTTCCTGAAACTTCCCTCTTGAAGTTGGGGTGCGTGTTACACGCCGATAAATACGGTATATAAAATAATCTACAGAGGTCAATTGTTCCAATAAACATAAACGAATAGAGTCAATTTGAGGTAAAATAGCCATGACTTCAAGAAGAAGTGACAAGAGATTAGATAAAGTTCCTCCACCTCTTATTACAAATCTCCTTACCGACTCGTGTGGATCTCCTATTATGGAGATCACATTCGCCTGTGGCTGTTAACCCTGCCCAGGGTCTCTCAATGGTTACTGTCCTATTTCTTCCACGTGGGGACTCCTTGCTAGATCTCCCGAATGTAGGTAACCCTTTCTTTCAGATCATTTGTAATTCCTACTTCCTGGTTGCAGCCAACGCCATCTTAGCTCCTGTCTTCTGAGTCTGAAGTTGGGAAAAACCGAAACACAGTAAGGGCGGAAGTAAACTGCTCTTCAGACTCAGAGGACAGGAGCTAAGATGGCGCTGGCTGCAACCAGGAAGTAGGAATTACAAATCATCTGGGGAAAAAAGGGTTACCTACATTCGGGAGATCTAGCCAGGAGTCCCCACGTGGAAGAAACAGGACAGTAACCATTAAGAGACCCTGGGCAGGGTTAACAGCCACAGGCGAATGTGATCTCCATAATAAGAGATCCACGCGAGTCGGTAAGGAGATTTGTAATGAGAGGTGGAGGAACTTTATCTAATCTCTTGGCACTTCTTCTTGGGTGTTAATTCGTCTTGAAGTCACGGCTATTTTACCTCAAATGGACTCTATTTGTTTATGTTTATTGGAACATCATTAAAGCGGGAGTTCACCCAATTCCTTTTTTTTTTCTATTTTCCCCTTAGATTCCTTCTCGTTGTGTCTAGGGGAATCGGCTATTTGTTTTAAAATATGATCCGTACTTACCCGTTTTCGAGATGCATCTTCTCCGTCGCTTCCGGGTATGGGTCTTCGGGAGCGGGCGTTCCTTCTTGATCGACAGTCTTCCGAGAGGCTTCCGACGGTCGCATCCATCGCGTCACTCGTAGCCGAAAGAAGCCGAACGTCGGTGTGGCTCTATACTGCGCCTGCGCACCGACGTTCGGCTTCTTTCGGAAAATCGTGACGCGATGGATGCGACCGTCGGAAGCCTCTCGGAAGACTGTCAACCAAGAAGGAACGCCCAGTCCCGCAGCCCATACCCGGAAGCGGCGGAGAAGATGCATCTCGTAAACGGGTAAGTACGGATCATATTTTAAAACAAATGGCCGATTCCCCTAGACAAAACGAGCATGAAGCCAAGGGGAAAATGTGTAAGCTATGGGTGAACCTCCGCTTTAATATTCATAGTATTAGCAATTTCCAATGATATATATCACAGTTTTTCAACCTTGGGTACACATCAGCACACAACTGACCTCTGTAGATTATTTTATAAAATCCCCTTCTCACTTAGAATCACTTTATTGATTATTGATCATTAATATGAGATATCACTGGTGCAACGCAGCGCGGCTTTAATTTCTTATTTGTTTCAGTGTGTGTATCTTGCATATATAGTTGCAGCAGCTGCTGCACATCACTTTTTGTCTTTTGTATCATCATTTTAATATATGTTCTTGTTTGTTCACTTCATATACTGTGACCGCGCAGTATTTTCCTTACACATATTTGGTAAGCCCCCTTTTCTACCATTGGTGGTGGCACTTCTGTCAAGCTGTTGTTCCATCTTCAAGATCTCCTCATGGTGACGCCATCTTTATCCACATTTATTTGGACTCTAGTCACTTCATGCACTTTCCTGTGGTGAAGTCACCCTTATTTCCATTCATTTGGATTCCAGTCACTTTATGCACTTTCTCAATTCATTGTTATTATTTGCAAGCCTTTACTATATGTTGGCACACTAATATGTTTAGTAAGGTCACGTGGTGACACTTTAAGCTTTAGTCATGTATTAATATACGTAGATTTGGTTTGTTATCTTTAGATGTGGGTTCTTGCCATATCTTTACACAGGTATTAGCGCTACATTGTTCCAATTTACCTTATTTATTCTATTCCAGAGTTGTGTGGCGGCTTATATTTGTATTATACACAGCGCAGTTTATTCTTTATATTTCTGCACATATCGTCATGCTAGCCATAATAAAATGGAAAAATGTTTTTAAAAAAAATGGTAAATCTTAACACAGGATCCCCATCTAACTACCTCCCTGCCCACATTACCCAAGTTTGCATATCGCAAGGCCCTGAGTGTTGAAAGTGAATTTGCACCCAACAAAATAAAATCTCAAACCAAGACAACTATCCTGAAACAACTTGCACTAATCCCATTAATAGGTATGTTCCGTTGTAATGAGGCTCGGTGCCTTACTTGCTCACACGTGTCCCATGGCAAAAAGTTTTGTTGCCAACAGTAAAACATTCACTCTTGACTCATTTTTATAATTTCTCCATGACACGTGTACTGCCTGTCCTGTCCGTGCGGAATGCGATATGTTGGTAGAACCATCAGAGCCCTGCAGGCTAGGTTCGAGGAACAAAGTCAGGCAGTAAAGAAGGGCAGTCCAAATAGTGTCGCGCTGTTTCAACACCCGCCATCTATACTCTCCAAGTATGGATTTTTGAAGGTATACCAGATAAATATACACCAGCTGAAATATTCCAACGCCTGAGTAAACAAGAAACTTTCTGGATTTATACTTTTAAAAACTTTGACGCCCCATGGCCTCAACAAAGAAGTTGAGGTCTATACAGTTATCTAAATCTTGGTGTTTACTATATGTATTGTTATAATTATACATTCAAATTTGTGCTTCTGGGGTACTTCCTAGGCCCATGGTTTTCCTTTTTTCTTTAACTCTTTTTTTTTTTTTTTTTTTCTTTCATCACCCTTCCCCCCCCCCCCCCCCTTTTTTATCTTTCCATTTCTATTCCTCTCCTATCATTTTCCTTCCTCATCACCACCATTTTCCTTGGGGGATTACACCACCTCTCTCTGCAGGGTGGTAAGTAACCAAGTATCTAAATAGTTACAATATACAGTCGTCCAGAGATGTTTATGTCCCTCACGCATGCATATGTGTGTGTGTGTGTGATGATATATAAGCATTTTTAATATTTTTTATTGCACTAGCATTTTTACTTATAAATCTATTTGTTATGTGAGAGCTGATTTAGTGGCTCCTTTAAGTCTTTGTTTAACATTAGCTAGTGTCACACTCTCTCTGCTCCAGCCCAGGGAGCCTATACAAGACTGACAGCTTCAATCGCCAATTACTGAGGAAAAAGCAAAAGTTTTTTAAAAACGCTCTGACGTCACTTCCGGATCGCTCTGAGTGCGTTCCATGCTGGTGCGCACACCGCTGCCGAGCAGGAATCGGGCTGGCCTGTTCCATCTCCTTGATCTTGCGATCAACGCATCGCTGCAGCCCACTGGGACAGCACCCTGGGTGGAGTTCTGGACCTCACAGTGACTAGACACCCTATACATAGATACCCATGCCTGTTTTCTCACAGCTGTCATGTGAGTAGCCATTTGGCTGATTATACTAATAAATTCTGTTTATTTCAACACACTGCGCTTAGTCGGCGCACCTTGTTTCTTATCTTGTCTGTTTTCATCGCCTGTGTGAAAGATCCCTTCATTAGAACTGCAGTTCTAGCTCTGAAGTACATATTGCAATACTTTTTATTAAAAAAAAAAAAAAAAAATACTATTTTAGTAGAATATTTTTATTGATGCTTTTCTGTAACGGGTTCTGGAGGTCAACAATTTAAGATGAATTAATTTTAGCTATTGCCATCTGGTCTTGCAGGTTTAGTGAATACAGAATAATTTTTTCTTGTCACAGATGACCATATGTAACTAGATAGTCTTCCACTAGCTCTATGCAGTGCCTTTTGGCTTTGCATATGTTATTCCTTACAGTGGTTCTTAATGCATTCCCTGCAATAAGGTTTTAATGTCCCAGTAGTTTTATTATCCCCACACCTCCCTATATACTGGATTGAGTGCTATCTCGATCCAGCACTGTGCCTGTCTGCAGCAGTGCTGGTCTGTGGTCTCTCTACACAGGACACAGAGGCAGCAGCAGGAGCCATTGGCCGGTTTTGTTAAGCAAAATGTTAAGTGTTTGTCTTGTTCTCTTTTTTTTTTTTATTGTCCTTCCTGTAGCTTACCAGACAGTAATTGGTCCCTCACATCGAGCCATGACCCAGCATACTTGACCCCCTAAGCTTTGTTTCCAAATGTTCCATCTTGTCCTGGAGATTTGAAGTGTTTTTTTTTTTTTTTTTTTTTTTGTATGTAAATGAGTCACTTTTGGCTTTTAAAATGGTTGTATTGGGTTTAACAAATGAAATTGTTAACTGGATATATAGTTTGACAGGACAAGCATTTTAAATCGAGTGGGGAATGAACCAGATCACGCTCCTTCTCTGCACTCCATCGTAATATCACAAATTATATCCGCAAATAGTTTTTAACGTGACACAGATTGAATCTGGTGCTGACAATTTTTGAGGACATTGTTCCTGTCATTTCCGAAAGTAACAAGTGTGATAAATGTGATCTCCAACAAATTTTATTTCCATGGAGAAAAAAAAAATTGTCAGAGGTTGCTTTTTACACTGCAGTGCCTCTTTTATTAGAGGAGGTTATAACTTGCTCAATTCCTGACAAATGGTACTCAATAAATTGCTTTCTAAAGAATGGATTTATTGTTTTGTTGGTCCATTTATTTTATTTGCAACTTTTATGATGGTGCATGCAAAGAAAGGTAAATATATGTAGACTGCATATGCTCATTGGTTATACACCATGGCTTCTGATCACTTGTTTTAAAAAGACCAGACCTTTTTGTAGGATGCTTTTTTTTTGCCTCCAATACACATAGGGGTTGACTTTCTAAACTGGAGAGTGCAAAATCTGGTGCAGCTGTGCATTGTAGCTAATCGGCTTCCAACTTCAGCTTGTTCAATTAACTACCTAAGGACCAACCACCATTGTTATACGTCGCTAATTTGACATTAAATACCGTTGTTATGGCAGCATCTAGCTGCCATAGCACCGGTATTTTTTTTAAACGGCGGACTGTCCTCTTTATGATGAAAGTGGTCTCAGTGGCGGATGCGCCACAAGATCACTTTTTATTGGGGTCGGGAAAGGGGCCCGCCCCACTTCGGCCATCTCCTCAGCTTACAGGAGCTGTCGGTAGTGGCAGAGACTATCGCGTCTGCTCTCCTCACCTCACTGCCTAGATGCCAAGTGAGGGAAAGATGGCCCCCGCTCGGCTCCATCGGCTCCAATGCATTGGAGGGCGGAAGCAACGTCCCAATGCTCTCAAAGGGGATTTTTTTTCCATAGATCTGAGGTCTTTTCGGTCCCAGATCTCACCTTTTAAGAGGTTCTGTCATGCTTTTTCTCTATAAGGGATGTTTACAATCCTTGTAATAGGAATAAAAGTGACCTAAATTTTTTTACGCAAGTCGCGCCCGCATATGAAATTTGTGCTCAAACCACACATGTGAGGTATTGTCATGATCGTTAGAGCGAGAGCAATAACTCTAGCCCTAGACCTCCTCTGTAACTCAAAACTGGTAACCTGTAGAAATTTTTAAATGTCACCTATGGAGATTTTTAAGGGTAAAAGTTTGTCGCCATTTCACAAGCGGGCACAATTTTGAAGTATGACATGTTGGGTATCGGTTTACTCGGCGTAACATTATCTTTCGCAATATAAAAAAAAATGTGGGCTAACTTTACTGTTTTTTTGTTTTTTTTGTAAGAAAAGTGTATTTCTTTATCGTACATCAGGGGAAACAGAGCAACCATAATAATGACTATATGAGTTATACGCCACCTACTGGTGGATGGACACTGGCAGTCAAACAGGAAGTCCCCCATTATATAACCCTTCCTACACAGAAAGGACCTCTGATTTTTTTTTTTCCGCCAGTGTCTGTAAGGTGGAATGGTCACTGATGTGATACATGTGCTCTTTGAGCATACTTTGAGGTCTGGATGGTTCTATTTAGAATCGTGGACTTCATTCGAATCCATTCGAGCCTCATTGGAAGGAGAGAAGATTCCTCCTGTAATGCAGCCTTATGGCGCTGGACCCTACGTAATGGAGCCCTGTGCAGTGTTTGTTCTGACCAAGGTGCTTTCCTGCAGGGTGCTATACGGGTCCAGGGGAGTAGACCCCACATTGAGGGGGACCCAGTCCCTTTAAGGTTTTTTTATGACAGCTCACCGTGATGGGTGAAGATTTGACTCCTGATATGTTCAGAGTCATGCAGCAGGAATGGCAAGTCTTAATTTTTGCAGTTTCTCTTAAAAAAAAAAAAAAGAGAGAGATCGCTCTGACTGTCCTCCCATTGGCCACTGAGGGGGCAGTGTGCTGTTTAATCATGCTGTGTACTTCTTGGTCATGTGGGCTGCTGTTTCTCCTCCAGCCACTAGAGGGCGCCGGCTCGCTAAGTATGGCCTATTTTTAATATAGGCAGGAAGTGGAAGGGCGGCCATGTTGCCATGAGGTCAACAGCTTCAGCAGGGTCTCTGGAGACTTAACACCAGCCCATGGATACTAGTGAATTGTGAGTACTGGATACGAAGAAAGAGGATGGATAGCCGCACTCCAATGACCAATTGTCTTTTATAAAAAAAAAACACAGCAAGTACATCACTTCACAAGGTGCAACAAAGGAACAGGTGGATAGCCGACGCGTTTCGCACTGAGCTAGTGTTTAATCATGGCTGAGTGAGTACTGGCTATGGGAGAAATGTGTGGCCAGACAAGTCATGATTATATACTGCTTAATCTGGGGAGCCTGTACAACTGAGGCACCCCTAGCATTGCACTTTAAAGTGGTGTGTCTCCAGAATACTGTGCAATTTTGGTATAAAAATAGTATGGGGCCTGGTGCAGTTGAATGTGTGCATACTTGGAAACTTAGGAATAATGTGCATTTGGTCTGCAGAGCTTACTTTTAGGATAAAGCAGGAAAAAACTGCATGGCGTGCATATGTGCTAAACGAATAAAAACTAGTATGGGGCCAAGTGCCGTTGGGCAGGTGCAGCAATAGTATACATGCCTGCAAGCTTGTTGCCTAACCGCATGCTTGAATAAACATGTTCTGCATAGATGTTGAGTGCATGCATGCATGCATACATACATACATGTGGCATAAGCACATGTTTGGAAGAACATGGGCATCGATGCACTCGAAGGAGTTGTGTCTCCAAAATAGCATGCATTTGATCTGCAGGAGCTTAGTTTTGGGCTCCGCCTTCACACTTGTGTGACTTGCATTTTGGTCGCAACTTTGATGCGATTTTGCAGTGATGTTAAAGCAGTGCCTGTATAATCTTGTGCCGTGCCAAGGTCGGACCGTAGTGGTGCAGGGGCTACTTTTGAGGTCGCTGTGACTTGAAGACACACGGATGTGAAATGTACTCATTGGAAATCATGTGGTGTGACTTGTCAGGTGATCTTGCGGTGCCAAGTCGCAGAGGTGTGGAAGAGGCCTTAGGCTGTTAAGGCAGCATAGAGGTTGCATTGGTTGCTTTGCTAATCATAACTATAATTCGTATGGGCCCAGGTGCAGTTCAGCAAGTGCAGCATAGTAGACATGCTTGCATTGAACGCCCACCCCCAGGCTGGCTGCGACAGCGCATTTACGTGGACACATGTTGCGTAGACGCAGGTGTTTATAAGCATATGTTTGTATAGACGTGTGGGCATAAGTGTATATGCATGTTGCATAGTTATGTGTTTGCATAGATGCATGTTGCATAGCATATGTTGCATAAACACGTTTCATAAATGCATGCTTACTTATTCCGTAAATGCATGTCTCCATATTTGTTTAAGCACATGCCTACATGCTCCCATATAAGCATGCCTCCATAAATGCATATTGCTTAAACCAGGGCTCGACAAATCCCGGTCGCCATGGCGACTAGAAATAGCATTTTTTTTTGTGAGCTGGTGCCATCTGGTGGTGAGCCGTTGGTATTACAAGTTAAGCATTACAAGTTAAACAGCAATTCTAATGTCATTTTTCACTATTTTTCACTGCCATCTCCTTCCCTCTAATTAGAACCCCCAAACATTATATATATTTTTTTATCCTAACACCCTAGAGAATAAAATGGCGATCGTTGCAATACTTTCTGTCACGCTGTATTTGCGCAGTGGTCTTACAAGTGCACTTTTTTGGGGAAAAATTACACTTTTTTTTTTTATTTAAAAAATAAGATAACAGTAAAGTTATCCCCATTTTTTTTTTATATTATGAAAGATAATGTTACGCCGAGTAAATTCATACCCAACATGTCACGCTTCAAAATTGCGTCCGCTCGTGGAATGCCGACAAACTTTTACCCTTTAAAATCTTCATAGGCGACGTTTAAAAAAATCTACAGGTTGCATGTTTTGAGTTAGAGGAGGTCTAGGGCTAGAATTATTGCTCTCGCTCTACCAATCGCGGCGATACCTCACGTGTGGTTTGAACATCGTTTACATATGCGGGCGCTGCACACGCATGTGTTCAATTCTGCGCGCAAGTCGGGACGGGGTGCGTTTTCTGGCTCCTAACTTTTTTTTTTTCATTTGTACTGCATACGTATATGCTTAGTATGAACTGCATACATATGTGCTTAGTTGCATTAAACCAGGGGTGCCCAACCTTTTGAAGCATGAGGGCCACTTAAGCGACTTGGTAACCGGTCACGGGCCAAATTGAGCTGAGCGGGCGCATGGCAGGTCCATGTCCGCTCTGCATATGCAGAGTGGATACAGACACAACCCACTATACTCCTTTTTATTTAATTTTTTTTAAAGGATTGGATTGGAGGAAGGACACAAGTTGGTTTACATCTGCCACACCTGAGAGGTGAATGGAGGGTCCAATTGGTTGGAACTCACCGTGTGAAAGGGGCCCAAGGCTGCTTTCACACTGCACTGTTTACCCGCACCACGGGTGCAACGCAGTGTACCTTTTGGCTTTCCTGCACTTTGCAATTGACTTCTAATTATATTCTGCAGGTTTTAACAGAATTATTAACAGAAGTCTATGGCTCAGTTCAGGTAACCCGCAGGTGCACTGCTCTGCATTTGTGGGTCAGTTTGAAAGCAGCCCAGTAACCACTGCAGAACAGATGTAGTAAATGGTGAAAACTCTGCGCCAAAAATAAATTAGTAGAAATAAAATAAAATAAACAAGCTGCTCCCCTAGAAGAGTGACATGCTCTAATTTTTCACGTCGTTTTTAACGTTGTCGTTTTTTTACGTCATAAAAAATGGTCGTGGGCTTTAATGTAGTGGAAAAAAACGCGCATGCTCAGAAGCAAGTTATGAGACGGGAGCGCTCATTCTGGTAAAACTAGCGTTCGTAATGGAAGTAAGCACATTCATCACGCTGTAATAGACAGAAAAGCGTCTTTTACTAACACGAAATCAGCAAAAGCAGCCCAAAGGGTGGCGTCCTCCGCATGGAACTTTCCCTTTATAGTGCCGTCGTACGTGTTGTACATCACCGCGCTTTGCTAGAGCATTTTTTTTTCACGATCGTGTGTAGGCCGTTTTAATGATCGGGTTGAAAATAACTTTGGGCTTGATTCAGGTAGGGGCGGGCATAGTTACAGCAGTGCATCGTATTTACGCTACGCCGCCGCAACTTACAGGAGCAAATGCAGTATTCACAAAGCACTTGCTCCGTAAGTTGCGGCGGCGTAGCGTAAATGGGGTCGGCCTAAGCGTGCTTAATTCAAATGTGGAAGGGGGGCGTGTTTTATGTTAATGTGTGATGACCTGATGTGATTGATGTCATGCGCCGTCCGTGTACATATCCCAGTGTGCATTGCTCCCAAGTACGCCGCAACGACGTATTGGTTTCGACGTGAACGTAAATTACGTCCAGCCCTATTCGCGAACGACTTACGCAAACAACGTAAAAAATTCAAGAATCGAAGCGGGAACGACGTCCATACTTAACATTGCGTGCGCCTCATAGGAGCAACGTTACGCCGAAAATGCCTTACGCAAACGACTTAAAAACTACCGCCGGGCGCACGTATGTTTGAATCGGCGTAACTAGGTAATTTGCATACTCTACGCCGAAAACAAGTTACGTCGGCGGAGGAAGCCTATTTTTTTGACGTATCGCGCAGATTTGAAATTACGGCGGCGTATCTGGAGATACGCTGCCATAAATGCTACCTGAATATAGCCCTTTGTTTTTTCTAGACCCTTAAAAACGTAATTTTAACAACCCAAAAAACGGTCGTATGTACGCGGCATAAGAGATTGCCAACCATTTCAGAAATAAGATTGATGCAATTTGAAAGTCCAGACAAAACACATGATACAAATGTTATAAATGGAGTTGCGGTTCAGTGAGTGAAATAAGTATTTGATCCCCTAACAAAACATGACTTAGTGCTTGGTGGAGAAACCCTTGTTGGCAAGCACAAGGTAAGATATTTCTTGTAGTTCGTTACCAGGCTTGCACACATCTCAGGAGGGATTTTGGCCCACTCTTTACAGATCTCTAAATCCTTAAAGGGGTTGTAAAAGTTTTTTTTTTTTTTTACCTTAACCCTTTCACGCCGACGCAACGCATATATGCGTCCTCGGCTTTCGGGGGTTATACCGGGATGATGCCTGCAGCCGCAGGCATCATCCCGGTACTGTTGTTTAGAGCCGGCGATCGGCTATCCAAACATAACAACCGATGCGGCTAAAAGCCGCTCAGTTGTTATGCCGGAGGAGCGGGAGGGGACATCCCCCCCTCCCGCCGCCTCTCGCCGCTCTGACCGGGCCCCCCGTCCCACCGGGAGACCCGACCCTCCATCCGCCGCGTTCTGTGTCCAGGCGGAGACTGACACTAAGCCGTAAACGGCTTTGATTCAGTCTCCGCATTGAAACCACGGAAGCGGCGTCATGACGTCACTTCCGGGTTTTTCGGCTGTCAATGGCGCCGGATTTAAAAAAGTACACAGTATTCAGAATCGCCGTTTTCGGCGATCTGAATACTTTGAAGTGCAAAGGAGGGCTCGGGGGTCTTTTAGACCCCCGATCCCTCCATAAAGAGTACCTGTCACCACCTATTACTGTCACAAGGGATGTTTACCTTCCTTGTGACAGCAATAAAAGTGATCAAAATGTAAAAAAAAAAAAACACAATTTAATATTATAATAAAAATAAATAAGAAAACAAAAAAAAATATTTTTTAAAGCGCCCCCCTCCCCGCGAGCTTGCGCAGCAAAGAAAACGCATACGGAAGTCGCGCCCGCATATGAAAACGGTGTTCAAATCACACATGTGAGGTATCGCCGCGATCGTCAGAGCGAGAGCAATAATTCTAGCACTAGACCTACTCTGTAACTCTAACCTGGTAACCGTAAAAAAAAGTTTAAAGTGTCGCCTATGGAGATTTTTAGGTACCGTAGTTTTTCGCAATTCCACGAGTGCGTGCAATTATAAAGCGTGACATGCTTGGTATCTATTTACTCGGCGTAACATCATCTTTCACATTATGCAAAAAAATGGGCTAATTTTACTTTTTCATTTTTTTAAAATTCATGAAAGTTTATTTTTCCCAAAAAGTTGTGTTTAAAACACAAATACCGTCCGACAAAAAATATTGCAAAAATCACCATTTTATTCTCTAGATTCTCTGCTAAAAAAAATATATATAATATTTGGGGGTTCTAAGTAATTTTCTAGCCAAAAATATGGATTTTAACTTGTAAACACCAAATGTCATACATAGGCTTAGGCATGAAAGGGTTAATGCATCCTATGCATTAAGGTAAAAAAACATCTGACATCACCGCCCCCCCCCCCCCCCGAGCCCCCGTTTTACTTGCCTCACCCCTCAAAAGTGCTGCGCGCGTTTTCGTCCTCCTGTTCGGTTTCCAGCCTGGCCGTTGATTGGCTAGGCTGGACGGATTGATAGCAGCGCAGCCATTGGCTGGGGCTGCTGTCAATCACAGTGGATGACGCAGCACGCTGGGGGGCGGGGCTGTGGCCGCCACTGTATCACGGGAGCTCGCTCGCAAAAGCTTTCCACCATGCGAGGGAGCTTGCATGAAGGTGGAAAGCTTTTGCGGGGAGGAGCAGAGACAGCCGCCGAGGGACCCCAGAAGACAGGGTTCGGGGACACTCTGTGCAAAATGAACTGCACAGTGGAGGGAAGTATAACATGTTTGTTATTTTTAAACCAAAAAAATCTTGCCTTTAGTGTCCCTTTAAGGTTTCTTGACTGTCAACTTTCAACTTTTATAGCTACCTCCCATAAATGTTCTAACTGATTAAGGTCTTGGAACTGACTAGGCTACTTCCTTTAATGTGCTTCTTCTAGAGCTACTCTTTTGTTGCCTTGGCGGTATGTTTTGGGTCATTGTCATGCTGGAAGACCCATCCACTACCAATCTTCCGTGTTCTGGCATAGGGAAGAAGGTTCTCATCCAAGATTTTACAATACATGGCCTGTCCAGTGGCCCCTCAATGCGGCAAAGTCGGCCTGTACCTTTTAGCAGAGAAACGGCTTTAAAGCATAAGGTTTCCACCTCCGTGCTTGACTGTAGGGATGGTGTTCTTAACCACTTAAGCCCTGGACCAATATGCAGCTAAAGGACCAAAGGTGTTTTTACAATTTGGCACTGCGCTGCTTTAACTGGTAATTGCGCGGTCATGCAATGTTGTACCGAAACGAAATTTGCGTCCTTTTCTTCCCACAAATAGAGCTTTCTTTTGATGCTATTTGATTGCCTCTGCGATTTTTATTTTTTGCGATATAAACGGAAAAAGACCGAAATTTTTTGAAAAAAAATGATATTTTCTAATTTTTGTTATAAGATAAATCGAATAAACGAAATTTTAGTCAAACATTTAGGCCAAAATGTTTTCAGCCACATGTCTTTAGTAAAAAAAATGTCAATAAGCGTATATTTATTGGTTTTCGCAAAAATTATAGCGTCTACAAACTAGGGTACATTTTCTGGAATTTACACAGCTTTTAATTTATGACTGCCTATCAATTCTTGAGGTGCTAAAATGGCAGGGAAGTACAAACCCCCCCCCCCCCCCCAAATGACCCCATTTTGGAAGATAGACACCCCAAGGAAACTGCTGAGAGGCATGTTGAGTCCATTGAATATATTTTTTTTAGTCCCAAGTGATTGAATAATGACAAAAAATAAATAAAAATTTTACAAAAAGTTGTCACTAAATGATATATTTCTCACACAGGCCATGGTTATATGTGGAATTGCACCCCAAAATACATTCTGCTGCTTCTGAGTACAGGGATACCACATGTGTGGGACTTTTTGGGAGCCTAGCCGCATATGGGGCCCCAAAAACCAAGCACTGCCTTCAGCATTTCTAAGGGCGCAAATTTTTGATTTCACTCCTCAACACCTATGACAGTTTCGAAGGCCATAAAATGCCAAAATAGCACAAACCCCCCCCCCAAATGACCCCATTTTGGAAAGTAGACACCCCAAGCTATTTGCTGAGAGGCATAGTGAGTATTTTACAGCTCTCATTTTGTTTTTAAAAATGAAGAAAGAAAATAATTTTTTTTTTTTCTTTTTTACATTTTCAAAACTTTGTGACAAAAAGCGAGATCTGCAAAATACTCACCATACCTCTCAGCAAATAGCTTGGGGTGTCTACCTTCCAAAATTGCGTCATTTGGGGGGGTTTGTGCCATCTGGCCATTCCATGGCCTCCGAAACTGTGATAGGTAGAGAGGAGTGAAATCAAAAATTTACACTCTGGGAAAGCCTGAAGGCGGTGATTGGTTTTTGGGGTCCCAAAACGTCTCACATGTGGTATCCCCGTACTCAGGAGAAGCAGTAGAATGTATTTTGGGGTGTAATTCCACATATGCCCATGGCATGTTTGAGCAATATATCATTTAGTGACAACTTTGCGCAAAAAAAAAATATATATATATTTATTTTCCCCGCAACTTGTGTCAAAATATAAAATATTCCATGGACTCGCGATGCCTCTCAGCAAATAGCTTGGGGTGTCTACTTTCCAAAATTGGGTCATTTGGGGGGGTTTTGAATTGTCCTGGCATTTTATGCACAACATTTAGAAGCTTATGTCACACATCACCCACTCTTCTAACCACTTCTAAAGACAAAGCCCTTTCTGACACGGTTTGTTTACATAAAAACATATTTTTTTTTTTTTTTTGCAAGAAAGTTAAGTTGAACCCCCAAACATTATATATTTTTTTAAAGCAAAGGCCCTACAGAATTAAATTGGTGGGTGTTGCATTTTTTTTTCCTCACAGTATTTGCGCAGCGATTTTTCAAACGCATTTTTATTTGGAAAAAATAGACTTTTTTTTATTTTAAAGCACTAAAACACACTATATTGCCCAAATTATTGATGAAATAAAAAAGATGATCTTAGGCCGAGTACATGGATACCAAACACGACATACTTTAAAATTGCGCACAAACTCGCAGTGGCGACAAACTACATACATTTTTAAAAGCCTTTACAGGTTATCACATTACATTTACAGAGGAGGTCTACTGCTAAAATTACTGCCCTCGATCTGCCCTTCGCGGTGATACCTCACATGCATGGTACAATTGCTGTTTACATATGACTCCAGACTGACGCTTGCGTTCGCCTTTGCGCAAGAGCAGGGGGGGGGGAACAGGGGTGCTTTTATATATATATATATATATATATATATATATATATATATATAGCTATATATATATATATATATATATATAGCTTTTTTTTCATTTGTAAACTGTTCCTTCCATTTTATTTATTTTTTACAATTTTTATTGTTCTCTCAGGGAATGTAAATATCCCTTATGATAGCAATAGTTAGTGACAGGTACTCTTCTTTTTTTAAAATGGGGTCTATTAGACCCTAGATCTTTCCTCTGCCCTCAAAGCATCTGACCACACCAAGATCGGTATGATGAAATGCTTTCCAATTTTCCAGTGGTGCTGTTTATATTCGGGGGGGGACATTCCCTCCCACTGAATGTAAAAGCAGTCTAGAAAAGAAAGGGGGGGTGGAGAGAGTAGGAAGGGGGGGGGGGGAGAAGGAAGGGGGGGGGGGGGGAGTAGGAAGGGGGGGAGAGAGGAGGGGGTCTGGTCACAGTGCTCACTTACTTGAATGGTCCCCGGGGGCTCTTAGTGACTTCTCTCATTCTTGTGGTCTTTGACTTTTTATTCTTCCCGCCCACTCATCCCCTTCAGACGTAGCTAGCAGCACACATGCAGGGAGAGAGGGGCGGGAGAAGGGATGTGGAAGAGTACAGGACGGAGCAGCGTGTCACTGCACACTGAACAGTGAGGGTGGAGCGGCTCAGCAGCCATCAAGGGAGGAGAGGAGAAGCTACGGGTTTCCTGGCCATTCCCGGGTGTGCTGCGGATGTTCCCCGGGCGACGGAAGGTGTTTCGGCGGTGATGTGGAGCTGTACACCGCCGAAGATACCAGCTAACTAAGGCTCTCCACAGCACCAGAAACACCTTCCTCCGCTCGCGGAACATCCGCAGCATACACAGGAATGGCCAGGAAGAAATGCACCATACCAAGCTCCCTCCCTCATTTCTTTCCTCCTATAGAGCGCCGCCGCCGACTACTCATTCAGCGCACCTCGAGCGCACACACCAACTGACACTCCTCCGGGGGCCCCAGCTAGTTGTGCAGCTCTGATGGGGAGCTATTTGTCCAGCTCTGATGGGGCCCCAGGTCACGTGGGGCCCCCGGGCTGTGCCCAGGGGTGCCCGCTCAGTAAGACGGCCCTGGACAGGACTAATCTGTGTATCACCCATCGCCATTTTATTCCCAAGGGTCTCTGCTAAAGAAAAACATGTATAATGTTTGGTGGTTATAAGTAATTTTCAAGCAAAAAATACTGATTTAAACTTGTGAACATAAAGTCCCAGAATTTTTTTTTTTTTTGGGGGGGGGGGGGGGATTCATGCACTAGAACAATGCTATAATGCCTCATACAGCTACCGGAATTTAACATATTTTGTTATAGTGGCCCCTTTAAATCACCCCTCCCCCCCCCAAATATATTTTCTGTATTTTAGGAAATTTTATTTTTAAAGTGATTGTAAAGGCAGAAGATTTTTTATCCTAATGCATTAAGCCAGCCTAATACCTGAGCCCCCCCCCAATCCATTGATGTCCCGGATGGATTTGGGTTACATTGTCCATGTTCCGTGTACCTGCATTTTACAGCAGACAGGAGTGTCTTCTATGTGTCATAATAATTTTAAGTTTTTGTGTGCTAGGACTTGAAAAAGGGCTGGGTATATACATTTTCCTGCAGGCACCCATTTTAAACGAGCTGCTAATGCACCTAAAATTTACCCTAATGCTTTTTTCACACAACAGGGCATGGTAGTAAATGACAGTGTCCTGCAACACAGGCCTGTTACCTTTGTGCATTTGGGTGCAAAATAAAAGGCATTTCAATGCACTGAGAGCATGATGCACTCTGGTAGCACACACATTATGCCAGCCCATGTTTAAACAGTATGTATTGGCTCCTTAAAGTATTTAGAAAGTGATTCACCTTCCAGCAGAGCGTGGTACCCTTAGAATTTAAATGCGCAAAGCTGCCTGTGAATTTCTAATGTCTCCCTGCAGAGCCCAGATGGCAGCTCTCCATAGGTGCCACTATACATTCAGCCAAATTAATTTAACTGACATAACTTATTCTTTGTGTAAAAATACATTTTATTGTACATTGTCAAGACCACTTTAGTAATGTCTATACCTTTTAGGAAAAATATATTTAGTACAATCAGATTCTGTGACCCTTAGAATACTTTAATCTTTTCGCTGCCAGAGCAAAATGTGTATTTTTTTTACACACAACAGAACATTAGATATTTTCTGAAAGCAAAGGCGGACCCATAAAATAAAATCATGTAGTTTACAATGTGTGTGCGTCATTGAAATGCGTTGAACTAGAATCCCCCAAATTTTTCATAGGTAATGATTTAAAAACTTTTTTGGCTCCTCAGTTTAGCTTTTAACTGTAAATAAGGGCCTTAGACGTATTCCTCTTACACCACATTTTAGCAATGCCTAATATGTGTTGTGCAGTTATCATTCACGCATATGTGTGCAGCCTACATTTTATTTTAGCGTTTTGTATACATATTTTTTTTTTTTTTTACATATTTGGTCTGTTTTAATGTACTTTGAAAATGACACACGGAACAAATAAACAATTGGATATAAAACATAAAAAAAACATGGAATTGTTTTAACAAAATGTAAATTGTTGACTCCTTTTGCAGGTATAACACACTTGCAACATTCTTTCTACAATGGAGATGAAATATTGTTCAGAAAGTTCTTCCCAACACTGTTGCAGAAATTCACACACATGTGTTGTACTTTAGAGGTAGCCTTGCTTTCACTTTTTCTGTCCAGCTCAGCCTACCGTCATGTTCTTTTATTCTAATGTAACTATGACACAGACCTAGGGGTATGTTTTAGGTCAGGGGTCTCCAAGCATTTTAAACAAAGGGCCTGTTTATTGTCCTTCAGACTCCAGGAGGGCCGGACTTTGGCCAGCGGGAGTGGAAATTGTCCTGGTATCAGTAGGAGTAAACATCTGGTATTGGGAGAAGGAATACTGCCCCATCATTGGTATTATAGGGAGGAATAG
This sequence comes from Rana temporaria, assembly GCF_905171775.1. Taxonomy (NCBI): domain Eukaryota; kingdom Metazoa; phylum Chordata; class Amphibia; order Anura; family Ranidae; genus Rana; species Rana temporaria. The sequence continues at coordinate 243,465,671 of NC_053491.1, forward strand.
TGCTCCATTAGTGGTGTCAGTGGAAGAAATGGTGCTTCATTGTCGGTGTCAGATGGCAGAATAGTGTCTCATATCAGTGGGAGAGATAGTGCCCCAAGGGCTGGATAAAGGCAAGCAAAGGGCCACATCTGGCCCTCTGGCCGCAGTTTGGAGACCACTGTTTTAGGTAATTGGCTTGCTCTAGGATGAACCCCTGGCCAACTAGGCATGATTCAGAGGGTATTGCATGGCACTGCAAAATGCTAAGGTAGCAGTTTTGGTTCAGAGTGCCACTCACTCTGTGCAAGTAGCTAACTCTGGATCCAGTAAAAGAGCCACAGACCATCATACTTCCTCCTCGGTGTTTGAAAGATGGTGTCACACACCAAAGTACTATCCTTACACCTATTCAACAGTGTACAAAAACACTTTGTGATGAACCAAAGATCTCACATTTTGATTCATAAGATCACCTTCCAGTCTTCAGTAGTTCACTGGTGGGGCTTCATGGCCCAGGCAAGCCTCTTTTTCTTATTTTGTCATCTTAGCAATGGCTTTCTTACAGCCACTCAATTTGCAAAACCTGCAGCTCGAAGTCTTCTCTTCACAGTTGGAACTGGGACTTGCTTACTTCAATCAGCGTTAAAGGAGTTGTAAAGGAAAATGTTTTTTCACCTTAATGCAATCTATGCAGGGGCGGGGCCGAGTGGTACAGTGATGCTATGGCCACTCGCTGTATCACGGCAATTGGTGACACCATGCGAGCGCTCGCATGACTGTGGTGACCAATTGCGGGGAGGACCAGATACATCCGCCGAGGGACCCCAGAAGACGTGGATCGGGGGCACTCTGTGCAAAACGAACTGCACAGTGGAGGTAAGTATGACATGTTTGTTATTTTAAAAATTCCTTTAGTAACGCTGTTGACCTGTGAACCGAACCGCCTGTCATGCAAGTTGTTGACTCAAACTTGTCTTCTGATTCTGTTGTGGCTTTAGGTCTGTCAGACCTCCTCCTGTCAGTTTCCTCCAGTTTCCAAGTGCCCTTTGAAGGTGTAGGAAACTGTACTCTCTGACATCTTGACTTTCTTAGCAAATTTTCTGAAGGAAAAACACTTTTATGGGTTATAATGGTATGTCTTCCCTTGTTGCCTTTTTTCTCACCATTTTGAGAGCAATATACTACTTCCTGCAGTATAATACTGGCTAAATATTGCTTAAGAGGGTGTAGTAAGTAACAGTTTGTTTCAACACCGCTTTTTTACAGACCTACAGCTTGTAAGTAATCAACAAAAATTGGGACACATGTAGGAATTGTTAGCATGAACATTAACTTAAGTGGGCTGCACACTATGAGAAAATCAGGTGAACAATCGTCTGATTCTTCTCGTTGTTTCACAGCCATAATCGAGGAAGCAAATGTACGAAAATTCTCATACGACAAAGGCTTTTTTTTATGTTTTATTTTTATGGTTTTCTGATTATGTGCAGCCTTTCATTTCTGTTTTTTCTCTTTTTTTTTTTTTTTCTTACACAAAACAATTGTTCTTTCTGTTCCTGTACGAGAAAAAATTGTCCCTTCGGAAATTTTAGTTCAGAAGGTCAGAATTCTTAACCACTTCAGCCCTGGAGGATTTGGCTGCCCAATGACCGGGCCATTTTTTTGCGATTCTGCACTGTCAATTTAACAGACAATTGCACGGTCGTGCGACGTTGCACCCAAACAAAATTGACGTTCTTTTTTTTCCCCACAAATAGCTTTCTTTTGGTGGTATTTGATCACCTCTACGGTTTTATTTTTTTGCACTATAAACAAAAAAAGAGCGTCAATTTTGAAAAAAGCTATATTTCTTTTGTCCATGGACAGACACAGCTCCTTATATTCTTGACTTGTGGGTTATGTTCCGTCTATTAGGAGAGGACTAGGCAAGTTAGACATTTAAAACGTGTAACTTTAGCAAAGCTGAACAGCCCCGCCCAGGGGGCGGTCCCTCTGGTCATGACCCCTCACACTGCAGCCAGCAGCTCAGTTTTTTTTTCTCTAGTAGAGGAGTAGGACCTGTCTCCCTTTGGGCCCAGGGTCCTGAAGAAATTTTTATTTTTGAGAAATCTTCTATCAACTGCCGGCTGGGTGACAGGCTGGATAATATAGATCCTTGTCCCCCCAGGCCGGCCTTCGAGCGTGAGCAGACCTTGGCTACGCGCTGGGTCGGCCACGACATACCCCATGGCTCCAGGGGTGGCCGGTGAGCTATATGCTCCGGGGTTCACATATGACTGGGCTGCTGTTGTCTCGGTCACAGTGGACTGGGCCGACAGCTACTCTGTGCTGCTCGGTTGTAGGTCTGTCAGGAATGCACCAGCAGGGACAGGTAAGTACTTTTCCTCCTGTCTTGGCAGGATGGAACAGCTGGGCATTCTTGGGGTGGTTGACTAGGAGGTCTCGGGTCTCCCTTTTCTTCTCCCCATCCCCTTCCAATGCATGTGGGCCTGTATGACCGAGGTGTACCTGTGGGGGGTCGCCAGGTCCTGAGTGTGTCCGGGTCCGCTTTTGTATGGGTGTCTGCCATTTAAAGGGGGCCTCCGCTCCGGGGCCACTGTGTGGGTTAGCCTTCTCGTCCACCACAGTCAGGCGGCGCCGATTTTCGAGCACTTTCCCGCCATTTTCCCAGTGGGATACCCATAGAGAGTGGCCTCATTCTTTTCAATTTATATTTTTCTGTATGTGTTGAGCTAGACGAGCCCTTGTGACCTGCACCCAGCGTAGTGTGCTTCTCGAGAGGCTGTTTTAGGCTTTTGGATGCCTGCATTAATCAGATATCTCCACTCAAAGTCCATGATGTTATATGACGGTCCTAGGCAGGAAGTGGTTAAAAAAAAAAAAATCCTTTCATGGCGAGTTCTGCCTGTCTGCTGGCCATCTTTTTCTACAATTTCCTGGATTCCGTGTATGCTTTGCAGCTTCTCCTCTATTGTTTACTTTTAATTCTCCCATAGTACCTTGCTGCCTGCGAGCTGTGATTCCTTTGCTAACTCTGCCTCCTGAAGGTAGGCAATGTGCAACAGGGCATAGTCCATATGTGTCAGAGAATTCAAGGAAGTAAATGTGTGGGATTCTTCGAAATGTAAGTTTACAAACTTCACGATTCAGATTAATAGGAACATGCTAGAAATAACTAAAATACAATGTGGAAATTACATATTATATAAGACAATTTTGCCAAAGATGCACTTTAAAGAATTCCAGGTATGGTATATTTTTAGCTCGAACCAATGTAACTATGTATATGAAATACCTGACCAATGTTCCTGGAAGCTGGAATTTGCTGGTGCAAACTTCTACTTTTAGTTCTCTCCACTTTCTTTCAGGTCCCAGCCTGATGCAATGTAAATACAAGTGGTCAGCCTCTCGGCACAAGCACCTTTCAGAGAAAGCAATCTGATTGGACGAGGTGGAGAGTGTGACTTCCCCACCCCACCTTATCACCTCATCTCTAAGCATTTTATTCAGAAAATGCAAAGCATTCTCTGAATGGTAGCTGTGCAAAGCAGCCTACGTCCTGTAGTCACAAGCCAGCCACTCAGCTTGAGACCTGGAAGCAAGTGCAGATCACTGGAGTAGTGGTGTCAATTTCATTGATTCAAAGCTTCCAGGGACATTGGCCAGGTATGTCATATGCAAAGTTGCATTGGACCAATGTAACCTGTATTTCTTATTTAAAGTGTTATTAAACCCACAACCGTAAAATCAGTCTGAATATGTAGTAAAGCATGCTTGTTATACTCACTGTGGAATACTGTGCATTGTGTAAAATAAAAAAGCAGCTTGATGCTGTCTTTTGATTCTTCCCATCTTCCACTGTCTCTAATCCAACTCCTAATAAGCCAGAGCCGTTGGAGTCAATCTGTTTCTTGAGGGTGCATGCGAGCAGCACAGGGCCATTCAGCACTGTCCATCCAGGCAGAGGCTCAGGGGTTCTGCAGCCTCAAAGGATTGTCAGAGTAGAATGAAAACTCCTCCTGTAAGCTTTAACTAGACACTGATAGACGTCAAAACACTGCTATATACTGCTGATGAGAAAGGGTATTTAGCAGTTTATATTTACTAAAATAATTCCATTTCCATGTTCTGTGGGAGACTAGATATAGTGAATGCATGGTCTATGGTTTAGTAACACACCAAGTTACAAAGTTGTATGTGTGTTTTGTAATGGCTTTTGCTTTCTTTCTGCACCATTTTTTTTGGAATGCCCAGCTAACTGGCAGGGACTTCATTATGATCGTGAAAAAACTTTCTGGCATCCAATCATTCCATTAATTTTATGATCAAATTTGAGGCGTTTTCATGTATATTGTTTTTTGTACAACAGCTGAAGCAGAAGTTTTTTTGAATCATTTCCTCCAATTCAGCAAGTGTAGAACATAAGTGCTACATTGGTGTTGGCAGCCTGTGGGATGCACATACACTGTGCCCTGAATAATGCATGTCGGATAAAGAAAGTCTAGGATGTGATCAGATCCTTCTGTAAACAACTGCCCTGCTAACAGAAGGCGGCAGTAGTTATATGAATTGGTTTCAGATATTTTAACAGTGTATTGCCTTTTACTATCCATTTTACCACTTGCCTCCCAGATGGTTTTTACCCCTTCATGACCAGGCCATTTTTTGCTATTCCGCACTGCGCTTCTTTAACTGGCAATTGTGCGGTCATGCAACACTGTACGCAAATAAAACTTGTATATAATTTCCTTCCAAAAAAAAATCCCAGCAAGTGTATTTTCTTTGCTTTGCCCAAAACTATGGTGTGTATGTATGTATGTATGTATGTATGTGTATGTGTATGTGTGTATATATATATATATATATATATATATATATATATATATATATATATATATATATATATATATATATATATATATATATATATATATATATATATATATATATATATATATATATATATATATATATATATATATATATATATATATATATATATATATATATATATATCTCTATCTATCAGTACAGACCAAAAGTTTGGACACACCTTCTCATTCAAAGAGTTTTCTTTATTTTCATGACTATGAAAATTGTAGATTCACACTGAAGGCATCAAAACTATGAATTAACACATGTGGAATTATACATAACAAAAAAGTGTGAAACAACTGAAAATATATTTCATATTCTAGGTTCTTCAAAGTAGCCACCTTTTGCAGCAGACACATCTCTAGAACTGTAAGGCCCCATGCACACGAGACGCTATTACAAACACCTCTAATCTCAGCTTTTCAAAGGCAAAAACCGGCATTTAAAACGCCCCTTTTTTTCCGCGAATTGCGCTGCGTTTTGCGGCGTTTTACCGCGATTTGCGGCTGTCAGCGTTTATCCCCAAAACACTGTAGACCCTCCCCAAGCTCAGAAACTATTTGTGCCGCGTTTTGCCGCGATTAGCGGCGTTTTGCCGCGTTTAGCAGAGTTTTGCCGCGATTTGCGTCTAAAACGCAAAAGCTGAAAGCTTCTGAACTCCAAATTTTGGGTTTGGAAAAACGGCCCTAAACCCAACTGCTTTGAAACGCCAAAAAACGTGATCGTGTGCATGGACACATAGGATAACATTAAATGTGTTCAGGGGCAGTTGAAAAAAATGCCCAAATGCCTCTGAACTCGAGTTTAGCAGCGTCTCGTGTGCATGGGGCCTTAAGAGGAGACTGTGTGAATCAGGCCTTCATGGTAGAATATCTGCTAGGAAACCACTGCTAAAGAAAGGCAACAAGCAGAAGAGACTTGTTTGGGCTAAAGAACACAAGGAATGGACATTAGACCAGTGGATATCTGGTGCTTTGGTCTGATGAGTCCAAACTTGAGATCTTTGGTTCCAACCCCCGTGTCTTTGTGCGACGCAGAAAAGGTGAACCGATGGACTCTTCATGCCTGGTTCCCACCGTGAAGCATGGAGGAGGAGGTGTGATGGTGTGGGGGTGCTTTGCTGGTGACACTGTTGGGGATTTATTCAAAATTGAAGGCATACTGAACCAGCATGGCTACCACAGCATCTTGCAGCGGCATGCTATTCCATCCGGTTTGCGTTTAGTTGGACCATCATTTATTTTTCAACAGGACAATGACCCCAAACACACCTCCAGGCTGTGTAAGGGCTATTTGACCAAGAAGGAGATTGATGGTTGTTTCACACTTTTTTGTTATGTATAATTCCACATATGTTAATTCATAGTTTTGATGCCTTCAGTGTGAATCTACAATTTTCATAGTCATGAAAATAAAGAAAACTCTTTGAATGAGAAGGTGTGTTATATATATATATATATATATTGGAATGGCGGTGATCAGCAACTTATAGTGGGACTGTGATAGTGTGCTGGGAAATCTGACACTAGCTGGAGGGTATATTAAAGTGTTTGTAAAGTCACTAAAGTGACTTTACATGCATGTAATGTAGATATCCAGCCATTACCCATATCCAGGGCACAGTGGTGTAGTAGATGGCACTTTTGCCTAGCAGTAAAAAGGGTCTCGGGTTCGAATTCCTAACAACAACTTGGAGTTTGCATGTTCTCTGTTCTCCCTGTGCCTGCGTGGGTTTCCTCTGGGTACTCTGGTTACCTCCCACACTCCAAAGATTTGCTTGTAGGTTAATTGGATCATGTCTAAATTGTCCTTAGTATGTGTAGGTATGATAGTGAGTTAGGGACCTTGGAGTGTAAGCTACTGGAGGGTGACTGTACAATGTATATTTAAAGCGCTACGTAAATTGACGACGCTATACAAGTACCTGAAATAAATTGCCAAAAGTGTAAGCGTTTGTTAGAAATCAAAAGGATAAATAACGTTTCTGACACTGCAGCTGTGCGGTCACGTGATCCCCTGTGCTGGACGTCCTCTATCTGCAGAGAGAATTGGGAGGGGCCAGCCAGCACAGGGGATCACGGATTAACAGTAAAATTATTTTCTTATCGTGGGTTGTGAGCACCCAAGGCAAGTAATTTGTGCCCCTAACCCATGAACATGTAGCGCTTCCTGAGTCCCTCCAGTCGTACAGTATTAAAACCCCTTATGGTACATATTAGGATGTACCACTCTTTCTCTTTGTTCTCCGTTCTTTCCATTTTATCTCTCTGTATTCTAATTTCTTGTCCCCCCCCCCCAATCCTCTCTAGTCTTTCTTGTTCTCTTATTTTTCCTCTCCCTTTTTCTTTGTTCATCCCCCCTCTTTTCCTCTCCCTTCCATGTATTCTCTGTTTTTACTCCTTCTCTTCTTGGTGGGTTGGAGTTGGGATGAGTGGCAATGCTGGGGGGAGTTCTGATCAGCCAACTTAGGTTCTCTTGATCAAGGTCATCTGCTGATCTGAGAACTGTAGTGGGGTCTTTTAATTGCAACTATAATCACCGGTATTGTTACTCACTGTGTCTCTTTGTGGTGTCTCGTAGCAGTGACACCTATCCTGAAATCAGGATAGGGTCTCCTCCAGCCCTTCCCACTTCGCATTCCTCACCAGTCATCTGACCTCTAGTCTCTGCTCCCCAGCCATGCCATGAACTTAATGGGAGGCTGCGAAGAGGCTGAGTGGGCGGTCACATGCTCCAGGGACAGCCCTATCGGGCGGCTGCTGACAGGCTGCGAGATCGGTGCGTGCTTCAGGAACAGTCCAGGTTTCGGTGACCCCTGGCAAATCATCATTCGACCCCCAGGTTGAGAACCACTGCTTTAAACTGAGTTCTGTTGAACAGTCCAGCTGGAAAACCAATATTCGTTCAACTGCAGCGCTGATTGGTGTATTTTGGCATGGGAGGGGGGGATTCTCGCTATCAGAAAACAATAGCACAACAGGGGGAGATACAGTACCTGCATCCACATCACTTCCATGGATTCAGGAATCTGAGATTTTTTTTTTTGTTTAGCCTGCTGGTTGAATGGAAAAAAAACTGTGTATCCATCTTAAAACCTGAACTCTTGAAGGATGAGCAGATATTGTAGAGATGCAAAAGGCTTGTGTATTCTTGCTTGTATTTCTGTGTGTTTTGTAATTCTTCCAAATCTATGCAGAAATCCTAGTGTTGCATAGTTACATAGTTAGTTAGTCAGGTTGAAAAACGACACAAGTCCATCCAGTTCAACCACAAAAAAACAAACAAACAAAATAAAAAACACAGCACAATCCCATAAACCCAACTCCATACCCACAGTGTGAAACATTTCTCTTTGTTCTAGAGCTTCCTGTAATAAAGACCAGTTACTGATGTCCTCTCTGCTTGTGCAGGGTGACTGGTCTTGTCTCCGCCCCTCCTTATGTCATCTTCTGTAGGTTGTCTTTTTAGTGGGTGGGGTCTGCTGTGCTCTGCTTTCTACACAGACTATAAACTACATAGTGATGATGATGTCATGCCTTTTTATAGGGTAATATCTGGGCTTGAAAAGGAATTTGGTGCACACAAAGTGGGTTTAAATCCTTTGTGGCTAAATGAATATATTTAAATAAGTTTTTTGTTTTGTTTTTTTCCCTCAGAGTTTAGCTTTAATGTTGGGGCCAGTGTGACATTTTTCCTGGGACAGGGAATTGCAGATTTCTTCCTATGCTCGGAAAACACAGACTTATTTCTGGTAGAGGCTAGAAAAAATAAAACATAATATCTGATTCACATGGTATTAAATGCTCAGCATACTTTGCAGTCCTGGTTTAAGCAGCTATAAATATTAATGAATGTGGGAACTCCCATATCTTATCAAAGAATAATTTCCTTATGTTAATGTCCAAAGATCACTCTGCGTAACAGACTTAAAGGAGTTCAAAAGGCGGATTTTTATCTGAATGCATTCTCTCCATTAAGGTAAAAACCCTTCTGTGCTGCACGATTCCGGCCAGCCCCCCTTATACTTGCCTGAACCCAATTTATTTCGATCTAGCAGTGGCTTTTCCGCTTCCTGCTGTCAATCAAATTCTGGGCACGAGTGCCCCCATATGAAGGGGGAGCCTGGTGCACTGACAAGGGAACCCAGAAGAGGAGGATTGGGGAAGCTCTGTGCAAAACCATTACACAGAGCAGGTAAGTATAACATGTCATTCAGGTCAGACAGCCTTTGAACTGCCATTAGTACTACTTGATTTAATGTCGGTGGGATTTTGCTGACCTGCAATGGGTGTTAGTTCCAATTCCAAATGCATATCAAATGCAGGAAAACAACGCTCATAGACATGAGCCCTAAATATGTTTGGAAATCGCAATTGGCTAATTTAAATAAAGTAAAATGCAGAATCTACAGCTGAGAAGCAGCAGCCCACTCACTGACACCCAAGCTAGGTTTCTAAATGGTAAACATGGATATAATACAATCTTCCTTCTGGAACACCGTAATATTATTTGAACCAAAACACTGTTTTGCATAGAGTAGGGATCAGTTGGATAAGGCCTTTTGTATTTTATTTTTTTATTTTACTAACTGTGTTCTGTTGGGGGAATTACCTTCAACAGTAATAAGCGAACGGAGGTTCTAGCCTTCTATAAAAAATAAAAATAAAAAAAAAGTGTGGTGTGTTTCTTGTTTTTTTTATTATTATTATTATTGCCATTCTGCCCATGTTGGAGAGATTCCCCTTACTGTTGCAGGCATCGTCATGGACAGGAAGGGAAATAAAATCTCCAAACAAGGTCACATGCAGCAAAAGCCTAACAGAGGTTCTAACAACCTCTATCTATTGGGGGGGGGGGTTAGTTATGCTTCTCCCCCTGCCACTTGCAATGAGAGGCATACATTTTTTTTTTTCTTTTTTTTTTTTACTGAAGAATACACAGCACTTGTTTACGAACCTGTGTGCATAGACACATTACAAATAAAGGGCTGTATTTTAGCTCGGTAAAGAAAAAAGCTGTACTGAGCTTTTTCAAATTGCAGTGTGCAAGAGGCCTTTTTATGTTAAGTGTTTTCCTATCTTAGGTGTTGAGTTACAAAGCCCAGGAGATGCGATTACCAGAATCATTATGGCTAATTACCGTTATGTAGAAGGAGGTCAATGGACATGCACAGAGGGTGCACAATAACCGCAAAACTCGGTGCTTACATATCTTGGTGTCATGCTCAGACAGAATGAAGGAGTGCCAGCCGACGCCAGTGAAATAAAAAAAAAATACTCTTCCATTTTTAATGAGGACCAGGACCAGCTGAGAACCATGTGCAGAATAACAGTCAAGTAGCTAAGTTCTCATCCAGAATAGAATGTTGTGATCTCTTGCGCCATCTGCAGTGAAAACATGGTATGACAACAACTGAGTTTCCAAAACAGAGTTTGAACGTAGGGTTTACAAGCTTTTTGTCAAATTGAGATCTAAATTTAGAAATTAAAGTGCTGTCATATATCTGGGAATAATGTCTTATGATCTAAAATGTTTGACCAGAAATAAAACCTGACAAATGATTTCTGGTTACACATGTGATTTGATGTTTCCATAGCGTTGGAGGATATTGCCATCATCTGACAAGGACAAAGCTGTTGCCTTTTGCCTTCTGCAATATCCTGACATAGCGATTTATCATCTCGGAGCACATATTCACAATTTTCCAATGTTAAAAGAAAAACTGTCTAACCTTCAGCCATAGGGCAATGTCACATGACATTTTGGCAGGCAGCAGCTTTTGTGACTGAATCTCATCGTTTTTACATGTCAAGCTGAACATGTCCTTTACCTCCATGGGTTCAGTGGAGCTTGCGGTTTCTATCACAAGACTGCAAACTGTGTTTTCTGGAAGGGATTTCTTCCGACTACCATTTCATTCTGAGTTATTTTGTTTAGGGAGACGTGCACAGTGTATTGCTGTGTACTTTTATTTTTGTTCTTGAGTTCATTTAGTCACGTGTTTTATATTATTGTTTTGGCTAGTTCTGAAACATTGAGAAAGTCCCTAGATTGGAAGATCTATGTGACATTGTATTAAGAGATGTGTCTTGATTCCAGAATGGCTTTATAATTACTACTTGGGCTAAGTGTGCACACCGTGCAAAACCAGTGGCATAGTTTGCGCCTGCTTATAAGGAAAAAAAAAATAACGTTTGCAGACAGTCGTGGCTAAAACTGATTCTTGTATTTGATATGTAGTTAACTACGTCGCTTTAAAATCTGAAGATTTTCAAGTCCTGTCTTGGGACCTAGTTTCTACATTGTGTTCTACTGTCTATAATAGGTATAACTTTTCTAACAAATGTGTACTTATTCCTTCTTTCTAAGGTGCCCTTACTGAGTGCTATGATGAACTGGGAAACCGCTACCAGCTACCTGTTTACTGCCTTGCCCCTCCCATTAATATGATTGAGGAGAAGAGCGATACAGAAACTTTGGACATACCTGAGCCACCTCCAAACTCTGGCCATGAATGCCAGCTGCGACTTCGCCTCTCCACAGGAAAGGACCTTAGGCTTTTGGTGCGCAGCACGGACACTGTATATCACATGAAGCGGCGCCTCCACACTATCGAAGGGGTTGAACCTGCCAGTCAGCGATGGTTCTTTTCTGGGCGGCCACTGACAGACAAAATGAGACTGGAGGAGTTGAAGATTCCCAAGGACTATGTAGTACAAGTTATAGTGAGCCAGCCGGTTCAGCATCCTACACCGGTAGAGAATTGACCATCTCAGACATGCACACCGTCCTCTTTTACTCAAGTCACTCCTTGCTATGTTTGTACGCAGCCTGTAACTTTTTTTTTCTTTCTTCTTTTTTTTTTTTTTTTTTTTCTTCTTTTTTTTTTTTTTTTTTATCTTCCACTAGATATTGAGTCCTGAGCTGTCAGAGCAATGAATGACATTGCAGGCCTCTTTGGCAGCGCAGGACTTTGTAGCGGGTTCAGTGGACATGTGACTGAAGAAGGAAGAGCCGGGCCTTCCTCTGAAGTCATGGGGGGAATCAAGTTGTATTTCTTAATACTGAAAGACTTTTTATAACATCAGGAAAACTATCTTTTTTTATCTGTTCTATAAAGATTTGGACTGTAAGTGGAGTATTTAGCATTGCACTTTTAAAAAAAGAAACAAAACAATGAAAATTTGAAACAACAAGTTTGTCAGTTTTATCATTTCTATATGTGGGTTTTCTGCAAGAATGCTAATCGTATACAAGCAAATCTTTAAGGCTGAACTCCAGATTTTGGCACTTAGTTTGTTTGGGCCAGCTGGCCATCACCAACATGTAAGACTGCTGGATGTGCTGTGTAAACTATGTGGCTGAGGCTACATACAGGAGGCTACATACAGCACTGTGTTCCTGGGTGCAAGCCGAGACCTTCCTGTGTCATACCTGTAAGAAAAAAGTATCTGAGCTGTGCTCAGCCATTCATAGAAAGCAATGTATTCTAGCAATTAATACAAGGCTTCCTCTGATTGGCTGAGCCAGAGGTGGTGACATCACCCTGCCTTTCTGACTCATTGCTAGAATACATTGCTTTCTATGAATGGCTGAGCACCGCTCAAATAGACTCCAGGTATGAGACAGGAGGTCTTGGCTCGGACCTGGAAACCCAGCGCGGTATGCTGTATGTAGCTGCAGCTACATACAGTTTATGCAGCACATCCGGCAGGCTCACATGTTAGTGAGGGACATGGTAAAGTGTAACAAAACCCGGAGTTCAGCTTTAAGAGATGAGATGCAACTAAACCTATGTGACATGTGAATTTTCATGAGCTACATTGGGTCCATAAGTTTTAATGCCAATAGTCTAGAGTACATTTTGTTTGTACAGATAAGGCAAAGTTCTGCAAAAATGCATAAAAATCTTTGGTATAGACCCCATGTGAGCATCACTTTGGAATGCTGTTATGGTGTATGGCCAGTCTAAGAGGCATATTCATTTTTAGATCTATATGAGGGAAGCTACATCAAAATGAACATTTAAATAAGCTTTGAGGTAAACTTAAAGGGGATGTAAAGGTTTGTTTTTTATTTTCTAAATGGGTTCCTTTAAGCTAGTGCATTGTTGGTTCACTTACCTTTTCCATCTATTTCCCTTCTAAATGTTTTTTTTCTTTGTCTGAATTTCTCACTTCCTGTTTCTCTTTAGTAAGCTTGCCCCCATCATCTGAGCCGTTCTGGCTGGGGGTGAGTCAGCCAGAACAGCTTACTGAGGAGGAACAGGAAGTAAGAATTTCAGACAAAGAAAAAAACATTTAGAAGGAAAAGGTAATTTAACCAACAATGCACTAGCTTTACAACCCCTTTAAAGTATAACTAAAGGCAGCACTTTTTTTCTTTTTTTTCTTTTTTTTTGTGCGGTCTTCACCCCCATTAGGAGCTTCATCTCCATTAGGAGCAGAAGATGTTTGATCGATTTCTGTGAAACCAGCTTGCCCATATATGAATCAAAATTGAGCCGGTCTGTAATTTTGATCCATGTATGACCTTTACACCTTTTTAGGAATCAGAGCTGCTATTGTACTATGGAGTACTATTGTACTATGAAGTTCCATAGGTGCCAATAATACCAGTGTGACCTGAAATTTATAAATGGTTTGACTATACAAAATAGGGTGTAGATATTTAAAACAACTCTTCCCTTTTTATTATGAGTTTTGGTGAATATTTTTATTTTACAGTTTAAATCTCTCTAGAGCACTAGTCATTTTGTTTTTGGTAACTTTGTGTTAAATTGTATTTCCATTTTTGTGATTCAATGAGTCATCCGCTAAAATTCAGCCATAGTGACAAAGGATGCTCATATTTCATCAAGCGCACAAGTGTCCCCACAATAAATTTCACAGTAGCCAGATGAATCCACAACGCCCCCTGGGGGATGTTAAAGCGGAGGTTCACCCAAAAAACACTGACTAGGAGCCGTGTAGAGCTGACTGTGCAGGCGCCGTATATAGCCGACTCGCGGTTCGGCTACTTTCGGAAAGTTGTGCCCCGCCTTATCCGCCGGGGGGAGTTCTCAGGCACGTCAATCATATGGGCAAAGTCCCAGATTACATTGCGGCACTGCACAGGAACACCCACTCCCGTGGGAGCGAGTACCCGGAAGCCAGGAGGAAAATACCGATAATACCGTATGTACAACCCCCCCAAAAAATACATACTGTACATGTTTGAGGTATACTGAATGTAATGTTATATACTTGTTTTTTTGGGTGAACCTCCGCTTTAACTAAAGTAAGTCCACACATCCAGTGCTGTATGGCAAACACTCTTCAATTTAACAGGTCTGTGTACAATATCACAGGCTCGTACCAGATTCATTGACCCATATGCAAAGAAATGAGTACAATAAAACCTTTTTTTTTTCTCTAAATTGTCTCCATGTGACTTCTGTAGTTTCTTACATACATCCTCGCACACATTTACTAAAAAAGAGAAAAAACTTGTATAGTGTAGTGCTCTCAAAATATGCTCACGTGTATGTGATAAGTAACATTTAATTTTTACATTGCATACCTGTGTGCATTCTCTGTTCCCCTATTGTGTGTATACTTACTGAAAACACACATTTTCAATTGCACATCAATCCACAACAGCATGGTGCTCCAAAATTGCTCCTATAAATCTTGCCAGTCTCATTGAGCAGACACATCGGACACTTTTGACACATTTTTGGGACCATTGTCATTTTTACAGCGATCGGTGCTATAAAAATGCACTGAATACTGTGAAAATTACACTGGCAGTGAAGGGGTTAACCACTAGGTGACGCTGAAGGGGTTAAGTGTGCCCTAGGGAGTGCTTCTAACTGTAGGGGGGATGGGCTGTGTGTGACATGACGGTGATCACCGCTTCCGATTACAGGAAGCTGTGATCACTGTCCTGTCACTAGGAAGACTGGGGAAATGCTTGTTTACATCAGCATTTCCCCGTTCTTCCTTAGTGACATGATCGCGGCTATGCCCGCAGACATAGAGTCTGCTAGACCCACGGTCGGAGTCACGGAGCTTGCGGCGGTAGCGCCTGTCAACAATGCCGCTTCTTAAAGGGGACGTATATATACATCCTTTTCTGCAGCCGTGCCATTCTGCCGACGTATATCGTTGTGCACTGGTCGGCAAGCGGTTAATGTAGTGCTGAAATTTGTGCAAAACCGACTTTCCCTTGCTCCCTCCCTTCCCCCATGCACAAAACCCCTTACCAGACTTGCCCCCTTAAGACCCCTTTCACACTGAGGGCGTATTGCAGGCGATATAGTGTTAAAATTAGCGCCTGCAATCCGCCCTCAAACAGCTGCTCCATTGTGCTAGGACGGGGTATAAAAAGTCCTGCTAGCCGCATCTTTGGAGCGGTGTGTTTACCGCTCCTCCACCGCTGCTGCCCATTGACATCAATGGGACAGCGTGGCTATACCACCCGCAATGTGCTGCTTCAGGTTTCCAATGGGTCATGTTCACATCTATGCATTTTATGGAAAGGGCCAGGGACTTTTTCTTTAATGAATCAAAAATGTGTATTAAAAAAACGCAAAATGCACCCAGAATACGCAACCTGCATAGGTGTGAACCAGGCCTAAAGACATCTAGGAAGAAGAAAAGCCAAATAGTCCAGAAAATCCCATTTAAAAATTTATTTAGGATTGCTTACTTTTGCAGGTAGGTACAAACTTTTCAAGATGGCAGAATGGGCACTTCTGGTTCCAGTCTTGTATCACCTCCTGACAAATTTGATCCAGTCGACTTTATCAAAGAGCCTTTGATAAAGATTCATTGATGTGAGGGAGCAAGGAAAAATTGGGTTTGCACAAATTTGAGCATTAATTAATGTGAGGACAATTACAAAAAAATTTATATTGGTGTGAGCATATTACACTATTGTTTTGCTTTGTTTTGTATAAAAAAAATAGTTTGAGGAGGATGGCAAGATTCAGAGGAGCATTTTTGGAGCACCACGCTGTTGTGAATTGATGTGCAATTGTTATTTTTGGGCCGGATTCAGAGAGACTTACGACGGCATATCAGTAGATACGCCGTCGTAAGTCCGAATGCGCGCCGTCGTACCTTTAGGCGTATTCTGGAAACCAGATACGCCTGAATTTGGCCAAGATATGACCGACGTAAGTCTCCTACGCCGTCGTATCTTTGCTGCCTATTTACGCTGCCCGCTAGGGGCATGTACGTTGATTTACACGTTGAATATGTAAATGAGCAAGATACGCCGATTCACGAACATACGTACGCCCGTCATACGCCGGAGTAAAGATAAATCACCTCTCTAGGTGGCGCAGCCCATGCAAGGTATGGACGACGGAACAGCCGTCGTATTTTACGTCGTTTGTGTATGTGAATGGGGCTGGGCGTAGGTTACGTTCACATCGAAAGCATTGAGCGGACGTCGTTACGGTTAATTTAAATGTAGCCCGCCCACTACATGCCTACTTTGAATTAGGCGGGGTTACGCCGGCCCATTTGCCCTACGCCGACGTAACTTATGGAGCAAGTGCTTTGTGAATACTATACTTGCCTCACTATGTTACGTCGGTGTAGTGCAAATGGGATGCGCTACGCCGGCCAAAAGATACGCCATTGTATCTGAATCTGGCCCTTTGTGTTTTTCGGTAAAAATGCACAATATAGGGGAATTGAGAAAAACATGCAGTATTAAATGGCATGTTATCACATACACGTTGGCCTATGTTGAGAAAATATTTTCTATATGATTTGAGAGTACTAGACTATGAGTTTTTTTTTTCTTTTTTGGGAACGTGTGTTATGAAGAAAACGGCTAAGTCACGTGGAGATGGTTTGGATAATAAGCTTTATCTGACCCATTTCTTTGCATATGGGTCAATTAAGAGCCTGGGATGTTGAACATACACAGGCCTGTTGACTAGCCATTTGAAGATCAGGCTTTTTCTGGCACTTTTTGTTCACAACAATAATTTTTTTGCTAGAAAATTACTTGGGAACCCCAAACATTATATATTTCTTTAAGGCAGGGGTCTCCAAACATTCTAAACAAAGGGCCGGTTTATTGTCCTTCAAACTCTTGGAGGGCCGTACTTTGGCAAGCGGGGGGGGGGGATTTTCCTGGCATCAGTGGGACTTAACATATGGTATTAGGGGGAGAAATAGTGCCCCATTGTCTGTATCATAGGGAGGAATAGTGCCCCATTAGTGGTGTCGGTGGGAGAAATGGTGCTCCACTGTCGGTGTCTGATGTCAGAATAGTGTCTCGTTTCAGTGGGAGGGATGCTTCCCCAAGGGCCGGATAAAGGCAAGCAAAGGGCTGCATCTGGCCCTCGGGCCACGGTTTGGAGACTGCTGCTTTGCAGGTAAAAAAATGTGCGTTTTTTTTTTTGGAGCCTGTAAAAGCATTACACGAGCAATCAGAAGATCGCTAGTGCCATGCATGTCTGTCAGTGTATCTGGGTGTCCATACAGTGTCTTGCGAAAGTATTCAGCCCCCTTGAACTTTGCGACCTTTTGCCACATTTCAGGCTTCAAACATAAAGATATAAAACTTTTTTTTTTTTTTTTTGAAGAATGCATGCTGGTGGCGACCAGCTCTCTCTGTGGTTTGGACACAGCGGAAGCCAATCAGCGACCCGATGTTAGCCGGGACTCGCCTATCATTTCCGAGAGAGGCAGAATGGCAGTCTGCCTATGTGAACAAGGCAGATCACCATTCTGTTAGTAAGGAAGACAGATCTTGTGTTTCTGCTAAGCAGGAACACGGTTTTCTGTCTTCCCACAGTTAAAGCATCCCCCACACAGATAGAAAGCACTAGGGACACATTTAACTATTTGGTCGCCTGTGATAAAAACTGCAGAGATGATCAAATACCACCAAAAAAAAGCTCTATTTGTGGGGAAAAAATATGCCTAGTCATGAAGGGGGGGTAAACTTTCCGGGACTGAAGTGATTAACCACGTCCCTCCCAGCCTATTATAAAAATACAGCTGGGTGGGAGCACTCCTAGGTAGACCTCAAAATCGGGCACCCCATGTGCTCCCTAACTGCAGCGCAGCTATGCGATCTGTGACCTGCTGTGATGCCACCCTTGGTTTCGTGATTGCTGTGACAAATAACAGCAATTGACAATGGCTCCTGCTGCCCTCAGTGTCTTCTGTGAGACCAGGAAGAGAGGAGAGTACGCTGCAGCGGGGACAGCAGTGGACCGTTGAGAAGGGACATATAGGTCTTTAGGGATATGAATGCATTAGGGTAGAAAAAAATATTTTGACTTTAGAACGACACACCATCCATTTGAAGCCATATATAGCATGAATTGCTAAAGCATTAATATATGCATATATTTACCATTACGTCTTACTTCCCAACTTGCTTAAGAATGAGCGACACAAAGGAGATAGTGGCCTGCAGTGCACATAGCGCGCCATGGCAAAACTATTATCCTCAGTGCCAAGGGCATTGCTTGGATTGTAAAGAAAAAATAAAAAGGACACCTTTTGAGCTTGAGTTGGTATGATCTAAGTGTTTAAAATTAAGAGAGCATGGTAAAATAAAAGGGTCAGGAATACATAACACACAGTGCTGCAGTCAGTGCCAGGTTTGGGATTATAAAAGGCAGAGTGCAGGGCTCTGGGATGTAAATGGTTTGTATGGAGTGCAGGGGACAGGAGTACAAAATAAAGAGTCAGACAGGTGTGTTTCTAGGTGGGAAAGGGACCAGGGGCTTCAGCCCAAAGGTAAATTTGATAACCTCTCTCACATTTTAAGGTGAGGTCACACGTCCCGGCATTGGACCAGTGTGATGTCCATCATAGGAGACGGTTCAGGAGGAGATCCCCGCTTTGTGTAATCAGGTGGCGCTCGCTCCCCCTTCCCCTCAGAGGCAGCCATGTACACCCAGAATTGCCTCAGGGCAAGTGGCCTGTATAGCCCCAAGTTCTCAGCCACCCCTAGGCCTTGGGACTCAAGGCCAATAATTCTGAATTAGCAATACGAGACCCAGGGCTTTTTGAGGGCCCACGTGAAGCTTTAGCCCTGGTCAGCCGCCCCTTCCCAACACCACTGGAGTCCGGCGTTGCTAACCAGTGTAGGGGTCAGAAGTGTGACAAATTCCCCCCACAAAGCAATATTTGTCACCCGTAAATTCTCCCCCAATCCCCTGTCACAGCACAAACGCCTCCCCCCCCCCCCCCCCCCCCAAATCCTTCCTCCTTGTAATGACATTCCCCACAGAAAAATAGATGGACTGGGATCCCCCACCCAGTACAGTGAGGCACACCAATTTTTCACAGTCACTCAGAAAACAGTCCGTGGCTTTGTTTTTTTTTTGTGGGTAATAAGAGGTATTATGAGATGCCCACTTGACTTCAGGCACACTTTAGGGACAGCTTCTATATAAAACTGAAACCTCTTCCTCCAGCACACACTTACTTGTTGAACTCCAGCTTACACTTTCCCAGTACTTTCTCCCATGGTCACTGCTCCCAGTGCCACCTCTTCAGGCACTGCCAGCCTGCCTGTCTAACTTCTCCACAGTCTGCCCAGACTGACACTCACCATCCCACCCGTCTGACTTCTCAGGAGATCTCTACGTCGTGCTGACCTGCTCTTGCTGTCCTCTCACTTGCCTCCAGGAAGGATTCCTCCTTGTGTTGTAGATGGTCCCTCCAGCAACTGAGCCCCAGACCCGAAGTCATCCCCCCAGACTAGGGGGGCACCCTCAAGGGCCACCGACAGCCTCTTCAGCACTCCATCTTCCGCCCGACTACCTCTTCTGGCAGGACCCATGAGTATTTATGAGGAGGCTGCCTGGCTGACCCATATGCTGGACATTGGCTGGGGCCCTCATTAACACTCCAAACAGCTCCTCCTAGACTCCACACACTACTTCTGGAAGTTTCTCCAAGGTTCCAGAAAGCAGGGTGAGGCACCAGAGGTGATGCTTGCTGAGTCATTCAGCCTTCCTAAGTCACTCAGCCAAGCCAAATTTTCCTACACTACAGCTTACCCTCCAAAAAAAAAGACCTATCTCCATCTCAGCACACTAGAGAGTGCTACACACATAACACAGTCCTTGTACACACAAAATACTCCTAATTACCTACCACAACTGACAGCCTCACAGACACAAATAGACCTCAGGAAAAAGGATATTTTTTTTTAAATGTAACGTCTCCATTACATATGCTTTTATGCACACACAAAAAACTGAGCCTACCTTAAAGGGCCTGAGCCTACCTTAAAGTGGAACTTCATTAAAGCAAGCAACTGTTGAAACAATGATCACCTTGGTCAGTGCTATGTAATGTACAGTGTGAAATATAGAGTGCAGGGATCAGAAGTAAGTAACAATAAAATAACATAAAGAGTGCAGCAGCCAGTTCACATCACACAGTAAGGGGGGGGGGCTCTGGAAACCCTGATATAAGGTGGAACAATGGGAACTCTGATGTAAGGGGGCTGCATGACCAGAGCCCCCCCCTTTTATTTTAGAATTTCCCCTTTTATCAGTGTCCTTAGTTTGCCCTCACATCAGTGTCCCCTCTTACGTTTAGTGTCCCCACTCCCCTTTTACATCAGAGTCATCTCTTACCCTAGTATAGCCCTCCTCCCTTAGATCAGTAAACCTTCCCACAGTGACTGACTGACGAACTGCCCCTCAGTCTCTGTGTAGTGTAGTAATGCAGTCACTCTGTGGGGCAGGGCAGTCACTTGGTTAGTTACTCTGTGGCCTGGACCTGTTACATGATTGCTCCAGCACTGGACAATGGGACTCCAGCCCGGAACCGCTAGACACCAGGATTTAGTTGAAATCTCAAGACAGTCCCACATAATCCAGAATATTTTGGAGATATGATTATGTGGTGTATATAACATTACCCATTTGAAGTCAAGAAAGAGCCAGAAATATGCCATTTACCCCAGAGGGGTGATATGGGAAAAAATCCAAGTAAAAAAAAACCTCACATGTGCATAGCTTTCACAGTGAGATGACAATCGCTGAAATAGACTTGTTCAAAAACAGGCAGATATAACCCTGGCCCTATATGGCCATCCTAAAGCCTCATACACACGATTGGATTTTCCGACGGGAGTTGTGTGATGGCAGGATGTTGTGGGATAACCCGACCGTTTGTACGCTCCATCGGACAATTGTTGGAATTTCCGACAACAAATGTGGGATAGCACGCTTTAAAACTTTCCGACAAAAAATGTGTGATGTTGGATTATCCAATCGTGTGTACACAAGTCGGTCAGAAAAAAATCCAAAGTACAAACACGCATGCTCCAAACCAATGCTAGCCATAAGACAACATTAGCAGAAGTTGCCCAAAGGGTGGCGCTAAAGAGCAGAAAAACGACTGTTTCATTTTTGTTGGCCAACAATTTTTTGCCGTTTACATGCAATAGAAGATCACGGCCATCGCACAAAATTCCGCGGCTTTGTCCAATGGAAATCCAATCGTGTGTACAAGGCTTAAGAAGACACAATCTGATCAATGGACTTTTTATCAGTAAAAAAAGTACACGTTACTATGTCTCAATACCACTTTATAGCTCATGCCCCACCTACATTGAAGAACTCATCCAAAATCTCCAATCTACTTCTTGGCTCCCTTTTTTTTTTAACAGAAATAATTTTTTATTAGACAAATCAGCATTACATTACAGATACGTCACAGAAATTACATCAATACAAAAAAATCAGAGTGTCAGAAGCATTCATCACTTCCAGGGGCAGAACCCAAGTAATCGGCAGCAAGTGAGGATTGGGTAAATATCAAGCATACATAACGAGTATTTCTTGTCAGTTGCGCCACGGCTACTTCAAACAACCTTTAACAGTAGCATAAACGTAGGAGTAAAAAGGGGGGGGGGGGCGGAGACCAAAACGGCACCTGTCAGAGAGGGGGGTCAAATGTCCAGCACACCTAGTCTGGAGGGGGGGGGGTCAAGGGCAGCGCGGGTCTCCATCCAGGTAGACCAGATTTTGTTGAACTTCCCCGAGCACTGCCTTTTCTCATAAGTCAACCTGTACAAGGGCAGGAATTCACTGAGCTGTGCCAGGAAGCATAGGTGGGGGGTCCTCAGATTTCCAATTCAGCAGAATTTCTCGTCTAGCATAAAGTAGGGAGAAGGTCAGGCGTAGTTTACAGTACCTATCCCCTGCCACGTCCTCCAGGTGGCTCAGTAACAGAACTGTCGGATCGACTGGGACGTTTGTCCCACTTACATCAGTCAGCCTGGAGGCAACAGCCATCCAATATGGCCGGAGTTTTGGACATGACCAGACCATGTGCCAGAACGTACCTATTTCCTGTTTACACCGTTGGTAATTGGGATCCCTTACTGAGTAGATACGGGCCAGCCTCTGCGTGATATAGTAGGCAGGGTCGGTGCAAGGATTTTTGACACCCCAGGCAAAACCTAATTTTCCCCTAATCGTCTTTCAGGACAGCCACCTGAGAGACCTTGGCTCCTCCCCTCTGTAGGAAACACCGCGCCAGCTTTCTATAAATTTCCTCCTCCCCTGCTGGCTCCTCAGTTATTTGTGTTTCCTCCAGAGGGGAGACACCAGCAGGAACCTGCCAGGAGAGCCAGGGAGGCTCAGGTAAAATTGTCCAGAAAGGAGCAGGGGCTTCCAGGGACAAACAGGTTACTAACCTGTTAGAAGTTGGCCACCCTCGTATCCCTGAGTGCAGGCGCTGATCGAGGGGGCTCCATTTCTTCACCGAGTGCGGTGAGGGAAGTGTGCAGCCGGCGTTCCATAGCAGGCAGCGCGAGATGGGGATCTCAATGCGCAGCCACGCCGGGTATCGAGAACGCGCGTCGCCGAGGACGGGTGACGTCATCAAGGCGACCGGGGGCGTGCACTTCCGGGGTCACGACTTCCGGTTCCGGCCGTGTACCAAGAAATGGAGCCAGGCAAAGGCTGGAGGAGCTGCGCACGCTGTAGAGACAGCACAACGCACCCTGGTGACACAAGGAATGTCGGAATCGGACGGAAGAGGGCCTGCTCCAGCAGAGACCAGCTCCAGCCATGAAAAGGTAAGGGGAACCTAGGGTGGATCTCTCCAAACCTGAACCCACCACCCCTCCTCCCCCTCCTGGGTCCCAAAAAGAAAGGGGGGGGTAGCCAATTCCCTCAGTGTCAGAGGGTAATGCATGGGGCCCCTAGTGAGGTAAGCCCACATGTATGCACTGCGCATCTGCAAAGCATGTACAGGTTGTTGATAATTTAACTGGGGAGGTTTGTGTTTTTTATGTCATTCCAGAAAACAGACAAAAGTAAAAACACCCACAGCTCAAAAAGGAAGTGTCCACAATGTAAAGCGACACTTAGAGATTCGTGGAAAAAGGCAATTTGTAGTGACTGTATCAATCAATTAGTACAGGAACATAATAGTGAGCACACGGAACTAGCATCATCAGTTAAAGAACTAGCCAATACCTTTGATTCCTTTAAAACCTTCTTTGAGGGATTCCAGCAGCTTCAGTCAGCTTCTCCTTCAATCACAACAGCAGTTCAAATACCTTCCAACCGTGCAGACCCGTCAAACACTCCTACAGAGGAGGCGGACGAGGAACCTGATAACGCAGTGTCTGGTTCCCAGGAGTCAGACGAGGAGGCTCAGGAAGGAGATTCTAGAAAGCCTTCCCGGTACAAGCTCTCACTGGAGGATGTAGATCATCTCCTGGGAGCCATTTATACCACATTAGGTATATCAACGGAGAAAAAGACCCTATCCTTACATGATCAAATGTATGAGGGATTAGGGGAACAGGAAAAGAAGTATTTTCCGGTGCACGATGTATTAATCGAAGCAATTAAAAAAGAGTGGCAGGACCCTGAAAGAAAGCCATTCTTTTCTAATACCCTTAAAAGACGCTTTCCATTTTCAGAGGATCCAGCATCAATATGGAACAAAGTACCCAAACTAGATGCCGCCTTTTCACAAGTTTCAAGGCACACAGATTTGGCATTCGAAGACATGGGCATCCTATCCGAATCTATGGATAAGAGGATGGACTCATTACTTAAAAAATCATGGGACTCCACGCTGGGAAGTTTAAAGCCAGCAATGGCAGTCACAGTCGTGGCAAGAAATATGGAGTTCTGGCTAAATCAATTACAGACCCATATCGAGGAAGGAACTGCGCAAGAGCATATACTATCCTCTTTTCCCACATTACTGCGAGGTATAGCCTATATTGCAGATGCCTCAGCAGAACTAGTGCGCATGGCGGCCAGATCATCCGCACTAGCCAACTCCACAAGACGGGCCTTATGGTTAAAGACATGGCAGGGGGACTGCGCGTCTAAAACCAAACTATGTGGCATCCCATTCACAGGGGAATTGCTTTTCGGCCCAGGGTTGGAAAAGGTGCTAGATCGGACAGCGGATAAGAAAAAGGCATTTCCGCTGAAACGCAAAGCACCCTGGAATCTGCCTTAACAAAACAAGAAGAGACAGAAAAATGCAACCTGGACCCCCAGAGGTCCTCGTTACACTACTCCCAAGGTAGACAACCAAAAAAGGCCTTGGGTCCCAAAAGGGAAAGGTAGAGGAGGAGCGTTTTTTCGTCCTCCTGAAACAACCTATGACAAAAAATGACGAAGTGATCAAGGTAGGAGGAAGACTGGGGGCCTTCCTACCACAATGGGAAAAAAACAACTCCCAATCACTACATTTTGAGAACGATAAAGGACGGATACTACCTAGAGTTCTCAAAACCACCCCCAAGCAGATTTTACGTAACCAAGCTTCCAAAAAACAAAAAGAAAGCCGACGGCTTAATGAGGGCCATAGAGGATCTCAAAAGGCAGGAAGTAGTGATAGAGGTGCCAAAAGAGGAAAGGGGAACAGGGTTCTACTCCCATATGTTCGGAGTAGTGAAACCCACCGGGAAGGTCAGACCAATCTTAAACCTCAAACCCCTGAATGTGTCCATAACATACAAACGGTTCAGAATGGACTCAATTTATTCCGTCAAAGCCCTACTACCACCAAATTGTTTTCTGGCTTCCCTAGATTTAAAGGATGCTTATTTACACGTCCCAATACACCAAAACTGCCAAAAATTTCTCAGATTGGCAATAGAAACCAAAAACAAAATCAGACACCTACAGTTCCGAGCCCTGCCCTTCGGCCTTTCTTCTTCACCCAGAATATTTACGAAGATTCTGGCAGAAGCCTTGGCACCCTTACGAGTCCAAGGCATATCGATTATTGCATACTTAGACGATTTACTACTATTCGCAGAAACTCCAGAAAAATTACGGAGAAATCTCGAGATCACACAAATATTTCTGAAAAATCTAGGTTGGTTAGTGAATTTGGAAAAATCCAATCTACAACCAACACAACAATTAATCTATCTGGGATATGTACTGGACACAGTCCAACAAAAAGTATTCCTGCCCGAAGAAAAAATAGCAAAAATACAAAAGGAGATGGGTATACTACAAACAAACTCAACATGTACCATCAGAAAACTAATGTCAACCCTGGGGCTATTAACATCTGCAATCCCAGCAGTACAATGGGCATCCTTACATTTCCGTCCACTACAGATGTTTTTACTAAAAACATGGGACCACAAGCAAGAGTCCTTGGACGTCAAGGTTCTTATACCAACCAAAGTAAAGAGAACCCTGTGGTGGTGGTGGAGGACAAAGGAAAATGTAAACCAAGGTCGACTTTGGACACTGCCCATTTCCAAAATCCTGACCACAGATGCAAGTGGCACAGGTTGGGGAGCGCATCTAGGCTCCCAAATAACACAAGGGACATGGAAAAAAGAGGAACGGATGAGATCATCCAATTGGAAGGAATTAAAGGCAGTAGGGTCAGCACTTCAATCCTTCCAAAAAGATCTAAAGGCTCATCACCTACAAATCAGATCCGACAATGCCTCAGTAATAGCCTATATAAACAAACAGGGAGGAACAAGGAGTGGAACCCTGTGGGCACTTGCACAAGAAATCCTGACATGGGCAGAGAAGAACACACTCTCGAATCAAGAGGTGTTCAACCAGATCACACAGAAATGGGGAACACCTCAAGTAGACTTATTTGCCTCGAAAGAAAACAGAAAAGTCAAGCGATTCTATTCTCTAAAAAGAGAGGACGGGGCCCTAGGGGTGGATGCGTTGACACAGAGCTGGGCATTCAAGATGTGCTATGCCTTTCCTCCTCCAGTACTGATACCAGCAGTAATAAGGAAATTGCGCATAGAGAAGACAACCCTAATCCTCATAGCACCCCATTGGCCCAGGAGACCATGGTTCTCTATGCTAAAAGAACTAGCTATAGAACCCCCCTGGCTGCTTCCAGTACAGGAAGATCTGCTCTCCCAGGGACCAGTATACTGCCCCCAGGTCAAAAGGTGGGACTTGGCCGCCTGGTGTCTGAGGAGCAGCTACTGAAAGCTAAAGGTTTCTCAAACCACTTAATAGCAACACTGCTAAAAAGCAGAAAAGTGGAGACACGCAACATATATCAAAGAGTATGGAAGTGCTTTAATAACTGGTGCACAGAAAATACTTTCAACACTCAGAGCTCAGTAGCAGTCTTAGAGTTCCTACAAAAGGGTGTAGAGAAAGGACTAAGCATCAGTACCCTGAAAAGCCAAGTCTCAGCTCTATCAGTTTTTCAAGAAAAACGTCTGGCTACTGACCCATGGATAGTCAGATTCTTCAAATCCCTGAGCAGACAAACACCCATACGATGTACAATTTTTCCAAAATGGGACCTGTCACTAGTATTACAAACATTGACAGGAGACCCCTTTGAACCATTAAAAAATTGTAGCCTAAAGACATTGACGTTAAAAACAATCTTTTTGGTAGCAATTACGACAGCTAAAAGGGTCAGTGAGATAGAGGCGTTATCTATCAGACCCCCCTTTTTTCAGGTTTTTTCAGACCGCATTATTTTCAGGATGGATCCGGGCTTTCTACCGAAAGTAGTCTCGAGATTCCACAGAGAACAGGAAATTGTGTTACCCTCATTTTGTCAGAATCCTACTAAAGAACAAGAGGTTAAATATCATAATTTAGACGTCAGAAGATGCGTTTTACATTATTTAGAAGTAACAAAAACACTCAGGAAGACAGATTCCTTATTTATTTTACACACTGGTGCTAGGAAAGGGCACAATGCCACTAGACGCACCATAGCCAGATGGCTAAAAGAAGTCATTGAACAGGCTTATAAGTTAGGAGGCATACAGATCCCAGAGGGCATCAGAGCGCACTCCACAAGATCAATGGCAGCCTCACAGGCAGAAAGAGCTGGAGCAACGCCGGAACAAATTTGTAAAGCGGCAACATGGTCCAGCTTCGACACCTTTGTGAGACACTACAGGGTGGATCTCTTATCAGCGAAAGATCAGACCTTTGGTCGTAAGGTCTTACAAGCTGTGGTCCCGCCCTAAGGGTAAGTGCTCGGTTATCCTCTCAGGTGGCTGTCCTGAAAGACGATTAGGGGAAAAACGAAGTTACTTACCGGTAACGTTCTTTCCCGTAGTCTTTCAGGACAGCCGGGTAACCCACCCAAAAGTAAGTAAAGAATTTCCTTGCAGGAAATGTGATATAGTTAACTATTTGTATCATATATTCTTGTGTCTCCCCAGAAACTGGAGGTGCTCTTTAAAGAACTGAGGAGCCAGCAGGGGAGGAGGAAATTTATAGAAAGCTGGCGCGGTGTTTCCTACAGAGGGGAGGAGCCAAGGTCTCTCAGGTGGCTGTCCTGAAAGACTACGGGAAAGAACGTTACCGGTAAGTAACTTTGTTTTTGCCGCCCCCATTGGCTCCACCCCCTTTACCCTACCCACTTGACAGGAGGCAACGCTATACAGGAAGCATTGGCTTCCTCTAGCGCTGGTTTCAGTTCTGCGATGCGCTTCTAATTACACCACCAGTCGGAAGGAGCAGCTGCTTGGGACTGAGTTAGTTACATGCTGCAGCCTGCAGAGCATGCAGATGCTGAGGGAAACTAGTGTCCGGGCGCCCCTAGGCAGCAGTGCGCCCTAGGCGGCTGCTTAGTTTGCCTAGTGGTAGCACCGGCCCTGATAGTAGGCCCTGTGGAGAAATTTAAACTGTATAAATCTGTCCTTTACGGCAATCATTTCTTGGCTCCCTTACATTTGTTTACTGTCTTTCAGGATTTTTTTCATTAGTGACTGCGTTCATTCCTTCACTATGGAGGGTACAACGGTTGTCACTCAGGTTCTCCTGATTTTAACTACAAACAGGTTTCCCTCTCATCATCTACATTGTACCAGGGGCAGGGTATTTTGTAGTTTACAGAAAATAGCTTGAAAGAAACATATCACTATATGTGATATTTCAGTTCACAAGAATTTACAAGGACAAAGCAATCCTGGCAAAATCAACAGACATTTTTCATACTTTCTGAAAATGTTCTTAGCCTAAAAATTGAAGAAAACGCAGCCACCAAAACTAAAGGACTGATAAATTGCAATATGTATTACATTGTTATTTTTGGATTTAGATATCTTTTCAGGAATTCTAACTTTTATTATTTGATATAAAGATCAATGTAAAGCTGCATTTTAGAAAAGAAAAAAAAAACTGTTAATAGCGGAGAGAACGGAAGGGCAGACTCCATTTAAGCAGATAGGTGCAGGGCAAACACCTTTTGTGAATTCATACCTTTGTTATTTCATTGTAATTGTATCACATAAACTTTTATGCAATGCAGTGAACTTTTAACATTTGCAGCAATTAAAGGTATAAAAACACTAAGCTAGCTGAATCGCAACCAAATCAATCTCATTAACCAAATAATAGTCACTAAGACATCTGTTTCTGTTCCCACTTGCGTTTTACATTGCTTAGAAAAAAAGGGTGTATGTGAGTGTTTCATAGAGCTCTCATTTAAAGCTACACTACTGCAAAAAAAATGTAATTAAATCCAAATTCTGGGCAAGCAACTAAATACACATGTTTCAGTGTGAACTGTCTGTCCTGGTGACACATCTGTGCTCTCTCCGCACTGCAACAGACCTTGATTACAGGGGAGTGATATTAAAGGCATATTTCACCTTGAGCCTAGGTTCAAACTGGTGGGGTTGCGGGGAACCCCATGCGATTCAGACAGGAATCGCACTGCATTCTTGTTCAAATCGCATGCAATGTTTTGCAGTGAGGTTTGAGCCCATTTATTTTGTATTGGTCAAATCGAACCCACGCGAAAAAGGTGCTTGCACTTTTTTTTGCCGCACTT
This sequence comes from Rana temporaria, assembly GCF_905171775.1. NCBI lineage: Eukaryota > Metazoa > Chordata > Amphibia > Anura > Ranidae > Rana > Rana temporaria. The sequence continues at coordinate 243,494,800 of NC_053491.1, forward strand.
AAATTGGATCGCATGGGTGTTCACACTGTGTTTTTCTAAATGTTTTTGGGGTGTCGTTAACTTAACATTGATACCAGTGGTTTAGTTGAAAGGACTGCGATTGTGATGTAGTGTGGAAAACACACAGGAATCGCTTCAAATCCTGCACCGCATCAGTGTGAACATAGGCTCACTTGACCAAACTTGAATATTTCCCTTGCTATAGGTGTAGGTCATTTATACTGAATTCCCTTATGAAGCCTTACTGAAAAACTCCTATAGATTGCACATTCCCATCCTGATTGGTTGCTAGGACGTTGCTAAGACTCGTCCAGCTGTTCCTGTTCACATCCACCATCACAGGAGCGAGCTCTCAAACTCTGAGCTCAAAACTACTGTATCAGAAGAGATAAAAAGAGAATGATAAAAAAAAAAATGCTTTGCATTCATTCACAAAATGAAAAGCATTCTGTGAATGGTGTCTATGCCAAAGCTGCCAACCTTCTGTATTCACAATGCATCAGGCGGCCACTTAGAACAAGATCTGTAAGATAGTGGAGATCACTGGAGTAGTGGCCATGTATGGTATATACAGGTGATACTCGAAAAAATTAAAAGTTCATTTATTTCACTAATGCAACTTAAAAGGTGAAACTAATATACAAGATAGACTCATTACATGAAAAGCAAGATAGTTGAAGCCGTGTGTTGTCATAATTGTGATGATTATGGCTTACAGCTCATGAAAACCCCAAATCCACAATCTCAGAAAATTTGAATATTGTGAAAAGGTGCAATATTCTAGGCTCAAAGTGTCCCACTCTAATCAGTTAATTAAGCCATAACACCTGCAAAGGGTTTCTGAGCCTTTAAATCAGGGATATGCAATTAGCGGACCTCCAGCTGTTGCAAAACTCCAATTCCCATAATGCCTCTGCCTCTGGGTGTCATGCTTGTGGCTGTCAGAGTCTTGCTATGCTTCATGGGACTTGTAGTGCTACAACACCTGGAGGTCCGCTAATTGCATATCCCTGCTTTAAATGGTCTCTGTCTGGTTCAGTAGGAATCACAATCATGGGAAAGACTGCTGACCTGACAGTTGTGCGGAAAACCATCATTGACACCCTCCATAAAGAGGGAAGGCCTCAAAGGGTAATTGCAAAAGAAGTTGGATGTTCCCAAAGTGCTGTATCAAAACACATTAATAGAAAGTAATGTGGAAGGGAAAAGTGTGGAAGAAAAAGGTGCACAAGTAGCAGGGATGACCACAGCCTGGAGAGGATTGTCAGGAAAAGGCCATTCATAGAGTGTTGGGGACTTTCACAAGGAGTGGACTTAGACTGGAGTCAATGCATCAAGCGCCACCACCCACAGTTGGATCCTGGACATGGGCTTCAAATGTCATATTCCTCTTGTCAAAACACTCCTGAACAACAAACAACATCAGAAGAGTCTTACCTGGCCTAAAGAAAAACAGATCTGGTCTGTTGCTCAGTGGTCCAAAGTCCTCTTTTCTGATGAGAGCAAATTTTGTATCTCATTTGGAAACCAAGGACCTAGAATATGGAGGAAGAATGAAGAGGCACACACTGCAAGATGCTTGAAGTCCAGTGTAAAGTTTCCACAGTCTGTGTTGATTTGGGGAGCCATGTCATCTGCTGGTGTTGGTCCACTGTGCTTCATTAAGTCCAGGGTCAACGCAGCTGCCTACCACAAGGTTTTGGAGCACTTCATGCTTCCTTCTGCAGATGAGCTCTATAGGGATGCTGACTAATTTTCCAGCAGGATTTGGCACCTGCCCACATTGCCAAAAGCACCAAAACCTGGTTCAATGACCGTGGGATTACTGTGCTTGATTGGCCAGCAAACTCGCCTGACCTGAACCCCATAGAGAATCTGTGGGGTATTGCCAAGAGAAAGATGAGAGACATGAGACTGAACAATGCAGAAGAGCTGAAGGCCACCATTGAAGCATCCTGGTCTTCCATAACACCTCAGCAGTGCCACAGGCTGATAGTTTCCATGCCACGCCGCATTGAGGCAGCAATTGCTGCAAAAGGGGCCCAAACCAAGTACTGAGTACATACTTTTCAGAGGTCCAATATTGTTCCATGTACAATCCTTGTTTTATTGATTGCATGTAATATTCAAATTTTCTGAGAGTCTGGATTTGGGGTTTTCATGAGCTGTAAGCCATTATCATCACAATTATGACAAATCACGGCTTGAACTATCTTGCTTTGCATGTAATGAGTCTATCTCAGCCCTCAAAATTTTCCACTCGCATTTTGCGAGTGGAAAATGAGGTCTTGCAAACCGGGCTGGCTGCCTGCCTGGGAGGGGGGGAAGAGCACCGCCAGCGGGGTTGATCGGGAGCATGGAGGAAGAGGAGAGCCGTGGGATAGCACACGGTTACCGGCGCTTACATTATTATTGTCTCCGCTCTGCTTGACACAGCCCCGCCTCCTCCTGACCTGCGCCTGTGATAGATAGAACGCATCGTAGTGTTATGACCCTGCGAGAATATTCTGGGTTTAGTAAATATGGTTTTGGATCTCAACAGCGGAGGCTTCTCAGGGTTCAACCACCGGTTCACTCTCAATGAACAATAAGAGTTTGGGGTTTACTCATCACAACCTCCAGTGAGAAACAGAACTATAATTATGGTAGCCTATTACTTCATAAACTAAATTAGACAGCAGACTATAGAACAGTCCTGATATAGCTACTGGAGTTCAGAATTAAACAGACTGATTGGCTGTGGCAGAATGCAAATGACTCTATTAATGATTCAGTGGTCTTACTGCGGTGAGTGCAGGAAATAAACTTGAGCTGAGCTAACAGACCCGGTAATATAGCAGATACAGAGCATAAGAACACTGTCCCTTTAACAGCAGAGAAGATATACACTGTAATAACAGCTAATTGTCATTTAGGGTACTTGCGGTTAGATAGTAGCTTCAAGTGGAGGTTTCCAACAGAAAGGTTGCTGACATCCAGATAGCAGGGTTCAGGGAAGAGGTGCTGTGAAGCTGGATCAGGGAGGCTGGTTGGCGTCAGGGCTACTGGCAGATTTGTCCGAGAAGGAGAGGTTGTAGAAGGGTCCCAATACACAGGTGGCGGCAGGCGTCCAACTGCAATATCTGAACACCCTGCCGCCGAACCTGGGGGTTTAAATAGCCCGGGCTCGTGAGAGGAGCCGGGCGCCGTACGCTGGAACGCACTTCCGCGTTCCAGCGTGAACCGCAGACGTCCGCGCACCGGAAGTGACACGGACATCTCATTGAATAGAGCGCAGCTGTCAGGGAGAGATACAGCTGCGCTCGTACACACTGAATTAACGCTGATAGCGTTACACGCAGCAGTGGACCATCGTTCTATCACAGGCGCAGGTCAGGAGTTGGCGGGGCTGTGTCGAGCAGAGCGGAGACAATCATAATGTAAGTGCCGGTAATGGCGTGCTATCCCACGGCTCTCCTCTTCCTCCATGCTCCCGATCAAGGCAGGCAGCCCAGCTCGCAAGACCTAATTTTCAGGCAGAGTGGAGACAATCATAATTTAAGTGCTGGTAACAGCGTGCTATCCCACGGCTCTCCTCTTCCTCCAGCCATGCATTCCTTGGCCCAGGCGAGGTTGCAATGGACACAGTATGGCCGCAATGTGTGGCTGCAACGGGCACAGTATGGCTGCAACGGGCACAGTGGGGCTGCAACGGGCACAGTGGGGCTGCAATGGGCACAGTGGGGCTGCAATGGGCACAGTGGGGCTGCAATGGGCACCGTAAGGCTGTAATGGGCACCGTAAGGCTGCAATGGGCACAGTGTTGCTGCAACAGGCACAGTGGGGCTGCAACGGGCACAGTATGGCTGCAACGGGCACAGTATGGCTGCAATGGGCACCATAAGACTGTAATGGGCACAGTATGGCTGTAATGGGCACCGTGGGGCTGCAACGGGCACAGTGGGGCTGTAATGGGTACAGTGTGGCTGCAATGGGCACAGTGTGGCTGCAATAGTGGGCACAGTGTGGCTGCAATCGTGCGCACAGTGTGACTGCAATAGTGCGCACAGTGTGGCTGCAATGGTGGGTGCATAGTGTGGCTGCAATGGTGGGTGCATAGTGTGGCTGCAATGGTGGGCACAGGTGTGGCTGCACTGATAAAGTTGTTGTTAATAATAGGATTTTTTGTACTCACCGTAAAATCCTTTTTTCTGACGTCCATGGACGGACACAGCTCCTTAAGTCTTGGCAAGTGGGTTATGTTCCCTGTTTACAGGAGAGGACTAGGCAGAAACATGTTAAATGGTTAAATACATGTTACATTAACAGAGTTGAACAGCCCCGCCGAGGGGGCGGTCCCTCCAGACATAACCCTCCTCACTGCAGCATGCAGCCTCAGTTCGTAACAAGCAGTACAAACCTAAAAAGGAGGGGTGGGAGCTGTGTCTGTCCATGGTGGTCAAAGAAAAGGATTTTACGGTGAGTACAAAAAATCCTATTTCTCTTATCGTCCATGGACGGACACAGCTCCTTAAGTCTTGACAAGTGGGATGTCCCCAAGCAGTGTCAAAACGAGGGGTGGGAAATTTATCAGTAAAACCAATTTTAACTTCACCCCAAAACAAGCAGAGCTCCTCAAACGGAGGAGGTGCAACTTCAAACGGCCGCCTGCAAACGCTAGTGGGTGAAAGAAGCATCAGAAGATGCACTCACAGCAACCAGGAAATTTTGAAAAACAAAAAACGTGAACGGACGACTAACTTACGCGTCAGTACCAGAGCACTAGACCTGGTCACTAACTTCGACACCCTTGCGGTGGGGACGAGCTGCCAGGAGATCCACGAGTGGAAAAAACCAAGGCGAGCCCGGGCCACGTAACGACACAGATCTTTCTGGGCTTGAACCCAGAGGCTACCGCTGAGCTATAATCTCGCCTGCCCTGTGAGACTCCCTTCCTGCAAGGGAGCCAAAACACCCCCAGGCACAGAAAAACAGTCACCCTGGTCCAGCATCAGGTGACTCCAGTAGTCCGCCTGCTGGCATACCCAAGCCACAGTCGTGGCGTTGTCGGCTAGAACCTTGCAACCTCCTCGAATACGAGGAGAATCAAAGCCTGATCACCCAAATAGTGGGACAATGAACAGTAGACATGGTCCACAGCACCCAGGTGGCCTCCCACCTAGGTACTAACCAGGCCCGACCCTGGGTAGCTACCGAGATCAAAAGAGAGCAGGCACATTCAGGGAGTTGTGGCCGTAGGTCCATGCAAGTCCAGCGACTCTAGACCGACTGGACCCCCCCAGGGGACCCCACAACCCGTGAGGCCTGCGTCCGTCGTAAACACCGACCACTGGAAGGAAGAAACAACTTCCCGGGCCGAAGAGCTCCGTCACCAACTCAGAAGACTCCGACTAGGTGGCGCACCTGAATCTGGCGATTACAGAGACAAGAAATTTCTTACCACCAGGACAGTATTTCCCCCTGGAAAGCCCAAGTGTGGAACTGGGCATACAGTACCGCCTCGAAGGAGGCTACCCACGGACCTGCATGTACCCGGAGAGAAGACCGATAGCGTGATGCTAATACCCTCACTGCAGACTGAAGAGTCTGCAATTTCTCCAGGGGAAGAAGGACCTTCGCTCCCTTTAAGTCGGAATCAGGACCGGCTCCAAATGTTTAGCACCCACCTGAAACTTCGGAGGGTCTGAATGGCTATAAACACATCCACTAGGTCTGAGACAGAAGCTGCCCTCAGAAGAAGGTCGTTCAAGAAGTCCACGAGGCAAAACCTCACTGTCCCAACAAAGTTAGGATAATTGCGAGCTCCTAGGTGAAAACCCTCAGTGCTGACGCCAGATCAAAAGGGAGGGCCACAGACTGCCCTCCCCCATCATGGAGCACAGAAAATTCTGTGACATATGCAAAACGGGACATGCATGTATGCGTCCCTGCGGGACTTGCAAGTCCCACACTGCTCAGGCAGACCAACAAGCCGGGCGAGGAATAAACGAGAAAAGAATTCTGTTCTATGGATAGGCGTAAACCCTATCTAGGACTCTGAAGAGATCACCTCGCAGACCCACCAGTCAGAGAGCAGGGAGATTCACTGAATTGTGAACCTGTAAGCCGCCACCCCACCTAGAGCAGGGAGGGAAGACGACTGCATAGGCGGGATATGGGTGCCAGCGTTTACGCACCCAGGGACAAATTAGTCCCCCAGCTGAGCCCTTGTCGGCCCCTGTAATAATACATACACAAAGTGTGTATGTATATTATGGAAGTGTATGCACACATGTCTTTGGAGGGTGGGAGGAAACCGTAGTACCGGAGGAAATCCACGCAGACACAGAGAGCGACAATGTAAGCTCCAGCTAGATTGGTGTCAGTGTCCGGAATTCGGACCAATGACTCTTGCTGACAAGTAATGGAATTAACCACTACACCACCGCGTACCATCTCTGAAACAGAAGCCCTGGATAACAAGGGCGCACCATTCAAAGAAGCATCACAGACCTATATGAGGCCCTGGACCAACAGGCCCGCTAGCCTAATATCTTTGGTAGAGAGACGATGCTCCTCCACTGTCTGGTGCAAAATGCTCACTCAGAAATCGACTGAGACCTCAGAGTAGTAGTCACAATAGGCCGCAAGACGGACCCCAGCATGGTAAACATGGCAAGGGCCAGTACTTCGGATCTTCTAACAGCCAGATCCATATAAGTGGGGACTCCCATAATAGGGAGAGTGGTCAGCTATACATGACACCCGGAGTATCCCCTGAAAGGGCTCTCCTCAAAAGGGCACTGAACCGCCAGGCGGTGAGGGACTACCTCAGCAGCTTTTCACATTCCGCATTTTAGAAATTATCAAAGAAGGGCATAGAAGGAGAGAACCTACACAGAGCGGTCTGATTTGTGTGGACCAAAAAAGACCGAGCCCTCGGCGGAAACACAGCTGCACTATACAGCTTAAGAGAGTCCCTTACAGCAGTGAGAAGCGCACCCATAAATGTCTTATCCTGCACTGACCCAGGCACCTGGTCCGTGGCTCCATAGCAGAAAAAACAAAAGTACCCACCTGAGGGTGGGACTTTAAAGGTGACACACAAAAAAGTGTCATATAGACCATAGAAAAAATAAAAAACACATGGTCATATATCTTATATACAATAATACGGTGCATTCCCAGGGGATAACGGAGGGAGGGGGCACTCTTTTAATCCCCGCCCATCCGCATTCCGCCCCCAGCCTGGCCCAAAAGTGTCCAGGGCTAACAAACAAGTCTCTGTGGACACAGCCCTCTCAGGAAAGACCAACCCCCCCTCCCTGGACAGCTTGCCTTAGCAATGCAGCAAGGGAAAGGAGCAGGGAAGGCAGGAGAAGAGCACCCCGAACCCCAGGAATGCCCAGCCGTACCAACCCACCGAAGCGGGAGGTAATGTACTTACCCGTCTGAGCGGGGACTCGCTGACGCATTCCTGACAGACCTACAACCGCAATGGAGGTAGCTGTCGGCCCGGTCCACTGTGAGTGAGACAACACCACAGCCCAGTCATATGTGGACCTCAGAGCAAAGCTCACGGCCACCTCAGGAGTCATGAGGTATGGCGTGGCAGACCAAGCCTCTTTGCATAGGTGTGCCCACGCTTGCTGGTCGGACTGAGTAGACTACAAGGATCTATAATATCCAGCCTGTCACTCAGCCGACAGTTGAAAGAAGATTCTTCAAGAAAAAGTAAAAATAAAATAAAATAAGATAAAATAAAATTTCTCCTCAGGGCGCTGGGCCCAATGGGAGCCATACGTCCTTCTCCTTGCTAGGCAGAACAAAACTGAGGCTGCATGCTGCAGTGAGGAGGATTATGTCTGGAGGGACCGCCCCCTGGGCGGGGCTGTTCAACTCTGTTAATGTAACATGTATTTAACCATTTAACATGTTTCTGCCTAGTCCTCTCCTGTAAACAGGGAACATAACCCACTTGTCAAGACTTAAGGAGCTGTGTCCGTCCATGGACGATAAGAGAAATTTATTTTTGTAACTTATTTTTGCATAAAACATTTAAGTGTCATTTCATGAGATAATTTATGAGGGCGTGTCTAGGGGCGGGGCAGGGTAGGGATTGAATAGGGGAATCTGGTGGCAAATAACCTTTGAGGCCTGGCTAGTAGCTCAGGACTTGAAATTTTGAGCCCTGGTCTATCTCATATATTAGTTTCACCTTTTAAGTTGCATTACTGAAATAAATGAACTTTTGCACGATATTCTAATTTAACGAGTATCACCCGTAGCTGTCAAAATAAATAGTGCCTGGAATTCATCTTTATACATCTTTCTCATTGATTGGTTAGTTACTTATAGTTACACATCTTCCCCATCAAGTGGTTAGTTACATATCTTCCTGGTCAAGTGGTTAGTTACACATCTTCCTGGTCCAGTGGTTAGTTACACATCTTCCCCATCAAGTGGTTAGTTACATATTTTCTTAGTCAAGTGGTTAGTTACACATCTTCCCCATCAAGTGGTTAGTTACATATCTTCCCCATCAAATGGTTATACGTTTCCCCCATCAAGTGGGTACTTAAACATCTTCCCAATTCCAGTTGTTAATCAAGCAATAGCTGAACTATTTGAATATGCGTTCTTTATGTGAGTTGTAGTGACATTATTTGCTATTTTCCTATTTGTATTAACAACTGATACACCTAATAAAATAGCTACAAAGACAGTTGCCTAGAACTACAGCAGGCTACCCTGAAGTATAATATATACTTGTCAGGGCCTGAACTTTAACCTGGGACCTCGGCTGTGTCTGGCAATGACTCCCATGTCGCTGCACTTCCTGCTTGCCAAAAAGGGGGATGGACTATCTCGGTACTAGTTTGGACAGAACCCACAAGGAAATTATAAAAAGTCTGAATTTTATTTATACAAAAGATAAAATAAAAAATAAGGGTATACCAATGAACCACAATATACTATACAAATACGTGCCGAAACATTATTTGGAAATACATCCTAACAAAACATGTGTGTCACTGTTACTTGGTGTACTCCAAAGAGGAGGACAGAGGTAAAGTTGGTCCTCACAAATCATGTATTCCTCAACGTGCTTTACCGCTTCATCAGGAGAATAATATCTGTAATAAAGCATTTACATCTCCAAATAATGTTTTACCATGTATTTGTATAGTATATTGTGGTGTATTGGGATTCCCCTTTTTTATATTTTATCTTTTGTAAAAATAAAATTCAGACTTTTTATAATTCCCTTGTGTGTTTTGTCCAAACTAGTACCGAGATAGTCCATCGCCCTTTTTTGCCCATGGGTGATCAGTTGGGGACTGGTCCCTATTCTTTAATTTCCTTCAATACTTTTTGGATGATGGTACCTATATAGTATACCCTAGTATACTATAGTATAGTATACCCCAGTAAATCTCTAAGGAGGAAGACAGCCAAGAGGGCTGGCGAGTGTTGCGGTCAGAAGACTGAGAGACATGCCTGAAGGGACTAGGTGCAAGCAGTCTGGGATGGATGCAGAGTTAGTCTGGGAGGACTGTAGAGAAGTAGCCAGGAGGGCTAGTGAAATGGACAGCTGCAGCCGGGCAGGCTGGCAGCGTCTGAAGAGGTGGTACTGGGAGCAGTAGCCAAGGGAATAGGAAAGCTAGAACCAACGACCTCTCTTTCTGCTACACCACCAAAAGGGCCTGCAGTCCCTGCTTGCAAAGACTGAGATTGTGTTGGATAAAACTGTCAGTGCTAGCTGGTCCTGGAAAATGCAGTTCTACAAGCAAGCCCGGGCTAGAGGTAGAAGAGAAGTGTATATACTGGATTTACAGTATATAGTTGAGTCCCTGAAGAGTTTCTTTGCTGATAAAATGTGCATCCCATAAGAACCCTTTCCCCATCTCAGTTAAATCCCCCTAAATAAAAAAAAACAAAGCTGCAAGGACTAATTCTTGTCTCCAGGGTGAATGAAAAAATTAATATGCCTGACTGTGCAGGATGGGAGATACCCATATTTACCAGCGGCGACTCTGGGGGTAGTGCTACATATATATATATTTATGGTCAAAGCCCTTCAACTGGGACAGATATGAACCACATAAACACTACACAAGACTTAGAATATAACATAGACTTGAGGTGTGCCCTGGTCTGTTGGCCAGTATGCCAAAAAAAGGGGTATGCCCAAGATAAGTAATGGATGATTGTGGAAAGAAATGTGCTGAGGGGTGCCCTGAAAAAGGGGAATGGGGGGGAGGGTATCGTGCACCAGAACTGACAAGGACCACAGACGAGTGGTCTGCTTAAATACCCCCCAGACTACTTCCCCCGTGGAGTGTCCGACCATTCCCCTATAGCTCTCTGGCTGATTACCCAACCCCCCAACTCGCTGCCCAGGGCCCCATGGAAGCTCAATGCCTTCTGGCTCAAATTGTTCACTTCACTAGACCGAATAGAAAACCAAATTGATAGATTTTTCCATGCACATAGTCATTATACTGATAAGCTCCAAAAATGGGAAACCTTCAAAGCATACCTCAGAGGGGTGTTTATCACAGAAATTGCACAGGTCAAACAGAACTCCTCAGTTCTGCTGGAGCAGGTGGGAGACCAGGTGCGACAGCTGGAACTATCCTACATTACGGACCCAACGGATTCTGCAAGGGAGGCATGGATGTCGGCCCAGGATTCCCTGGACTGCCTGAGATGCTCCACTGCAGAGCGTAAGAGGTTCTTTACCAAGCTTGCTTTTTATGAGGTGGAAAAACGGGACGCCTATTGGCCAGAATTGCTAGGTCTCAGCAGCAATCCCTGGCCATTGGGGCAATCCGCGCATCCAGTGGCAAGGTGGTTAATGATCCTGACCGGATCATATTGGAGCTGGCATCCTTCTATACAGACCTTTATAGGTCGAGGGATGGATACTTGGATATTGATCTTAGGAACTACCTAGCTGAAATTGACCTACCCTCCCTGTTAGAGGGGGCCAGACGACTCTTGGATGCACCTCTGACTTTGGAGGAGCTACAGACGGCAGCTTGAGTGAGTGAGTGAGTGAAAAATTTGTAAAGCGCAACACATGCGAACTAAATCGCCTCTGGGCGCTGTTTCCATTCCATGGGTAAGGAACCCACTTGACCTCAGAAGAGATGGGTTTTAATCTTTCTCCTGAAGGCCAAGTGGTCTGACTCCAGTCGGATGGTAGTTGGTAGCGCATTCCACAGTCGAGGTCCCTGGACTGCAAATCTTCGATCTCCTTTGGACTTGTACCTGGCTTTGGGTATTTGGAGTAGGTTTTGATTTGTAGATCGCAAAATGCGATTTGGGTTATGGGCTTTTATTTTTTCGCATAGATATTGGGGGGCGTTTCCTTGAATACACTTATGTATTAGGCAGAGTGCCTTGAAAGTGATGCTGTCCTTTACTGGCAACCAATGAAGGGATCTCAGCGAAGGTGAGATTGATTCCTGTTTTTTTGCCAGCCACTAATCGAGCGGCCGTATTTTGAACGACTTGCAGACAAGTGATTTGGTATTTGGGGAGTCCTAGATAGAGGGCATTTGCGTAGTCAAGTCTGGAATTGATGATTGTTCCCACCACGACTGCAATTCCTCTTTTGGGATAAAGGGGGTGAGTCTGCGTAGAAGGCGCAGCAGATGATGCGATCCGCTGACTACTGACCCTATTTGTGCATCTTTTGTCATGTAGGCGTCGAAAATGACTCAGAGACTTTTGACTTTGGTGCTAGGGGTGATAGTTTTACCCAGAATGGGCAGGGGAGTCTAGGTTGACGCGGGGTGACTTTTTCGGTTTGCGTGAAACAGGAGAAGTTCTGTTTTTGAACCGTTGAGTTTAAGATAACTGGATGTCATCCAGTTATCTATTAAAGTGAGGGATTTCTCTAGTCCAAGAGAATGATCTTTTTTGTTGCAGATGCGGAAATACAGTTGAGTGTCGTCTGCATAGGAGTGGTAAAGTAACTTCTGGTTACTGATGATTTCAAAGAAAGGGCGAAGATAGATATTGAACAATACGGGTGACAAGGGAGATCCCTGAGGGACTCCGCATGATACCGTACGTTTTTTAGAAGTGAAAGATCCCAGTTTCACTATTTGTGATTGGGTTTCCAAGAAGGAGGAGAACCAGAGTAAATCACCTTTCCGCGACTCTGGCTACTTCAGCTAGCCTAGCCAGTAGTAGTCCGTGGTCTACAGTGTCAAAAGCCGCGCTTAGGTCCAGCAGGATCAGGAGACAAGATTCTCCTTCATCTGCGGCCTCTAGATCGTCATCCCATATTTTGAGCAGCGCCGTTTCTGTTCCGTGACCCGGACGGAAGCCTGATTGAAATGGGTCGAGTAATTTATGGGTGTCTAAATTCAGTTGCAGCTGTTGTACAACTTCTTTCTCCATTACCTTGGAGAAAACATTTAGACCTGTTATGGGCCTCCGGTTGTTTGGGTATTTGGGGTCAAGGGTAGGTTTTTTTAGAATTGGTTTTATTGTACCTTGTTTCAGCAAGGTGGGCACCATGCCCTCCTTGAATGATTGGTTTATGAGCTGCGTGATAGCTGGTGCCAGTATATCGGCACTTTTTTTCAGCAGTTTAGTGGGAATGATGTCATTGGGTGCTGTGCTGTTACACAGAGTCCCGATGATGTTTTTCATGGCATTGATGGAGATGGGTTTTAGAGTGAATTTTGGTGATTGCGGTGGATTTATGTGGGTATTTGGTTTGTGATTTGGGGAAGGGTTAGTGACGATTCCATTTTGCTGAATACTTTCACATATTTTTTCAATTTTATTAATGAAATAATCCGATAATTCGTTGCAAAATTCTTGTGAATCAGAATTGGGGGCCTCTAAACAAGCTGCTCCTTTCCCACCTGCAAGGCACCTTGGGAGGATGGCCTCCCCATGGAGGTCCTTACCCAATATGGTGAACAGATAATGCCATGTTTGCTGGAAGTGTTCAGTGCCTCCATTGAGGAGGGGTGTCTCCCTTGCCCTCGATGGCCAGATGGTGATGGTGATCTTGTTGCTTAAGCCTGGGAAGGATCCGGTTGACCCGGGTTCCTATAGACCTATTTCTCTCCTTCAGAGTGATGTTAAAATCCTGGCTAAGGTATTGGCACTAGATACACCTTGATTGTAATAAGCTGGATCATAAGCTCTATAATACACCCTGACCAGGCAGGCTTTATGCCGCAAAAATCCACAGCCACTAATCTCAGGCGCCTTTTTCTGAACATGCAGCTACAGGTAGACAACGGAGGCAACAGGGCTCTGTTGTCCTTAGATGCCAACAAGGCATTTGACAGTATTGGCTGGCGCTACCTGTGGGCGGTGTTTTCCAGATTTGGGTTTGGAGACCGATTCATAACCTGGATCAGAGTGCTCTATGCCTCCCCTCAAGCGACCATTAGGATGTCAGGCAAAATGTCACCTACGTTTGCTCTGGGCAGGGGGAAAAGGCAGAGCTTTCCCCTGTCTCCCCTGATCTTTGCTATCGCCATTGAGCCACTGGCAGCATTGGTTAGGGTTAGCACAGGGATTATGGGGTTTAGGTACTGTAGTCTTAAGGCATTTTCAATCTTTATACAACAAAATGCAACGAATAAAATCGTATAAGTAAGCCATGAGAAGATCATGTTGTACACAGATGACATGATGCTTTTCCTGGGGGACACTACCGCCGTTATATCTAAATTTGGGCACTACTCCGGGTTGAACATCAACTGGTCCAAGTCGGCCTTGATGGCGCTGGACGGGGAGCGGGCAGTGGATCTGCCCAATTCTTGCCCAATCCCAGTGGTGACCACATTCAAGTACCTGGGAATACAAATATCACCTAAACTTGTGGACTATTGCCCTTTAAATGTGTACCCCCTACTATCTAGGTTTCAGGACAAAATTAACACGTGGAATAATCTTAAACTCTCGCTGGAAGGTAAAGCTACCTTAATAAAAATTATACTGATGCCACAGCTTTTATACTCTCTACACAACTTCCCAGTGGTGATTCACTTGAAAATATTAAGAGTGGTTAACATCCTCATAAGACGCTTACTCTGGAACGCAGGTAGGGTTGCCACCTCATCCCTTTAAAAACAGAACACATATGAATTACACAGGTTCTGTGGCTGATTAAGGTGGTAATTGAACTCAAGTGGAGCCTTATCTAAATTAAATTAGCCTCAGAAACTGTGTAATTTATATGTGTTCTGTTTTAACCCTCCTGGCAGTAACCCCGAGCGTGACTCGGGTGGATTTTTTCTGCTGCGATCGGTATCCCCGAGTCACGCTCGGGGTAAGCTATGCAGAGCCTGCAGCGTGCGCTGGCTTACCTTGTCCTGGATCCAGCGATGTCACCGCGCTGTGTGAGCGAGCGGGACCTCGCTCGATTCACACAGCGTCCTCCTGTGCCACCGATCTCCGTTCCCTGCGACGTTACCACGCACGGGAGCGGAGATCGGCGCCAAATTCAAAAACGTAAACAAACACCTTACATACAGTATACTGTAATCTTATAGATTACAGTACTGTATGTAAAAAAAAAACACACCCCCCTTGTCCCTAGTGGTCTGCCCAGTGTCATGCATGTTCTTTTATATAATAAAAACATTTCTTTCTCCCTGCAAACTGTAGATTGTCCATAGCAACCAAAAGTGTCCCTTTATGTCAAAAATGGTTTTAGATCAGCTAGAAAACAGCGATAATAAATTATAATCACTTGAAGAATTGTGCGATAGCGATTTGTGGGGAAATTCGTCATAAAAAAAATAATAATAATGACAGCGACAATTCTGTAACTGAGAAAATTTCAGTGATTTTGAGTTGATTACATTATTGAATAATTTTTATTAGAATTATATTATTATTTGTTATAATTATTTATAATTATTTATTATATTATAATTTATCATTTTGTTTTTAAAAAAATGTCATACCCGGGATGCCTATTAGATTCTTGTTTGGTCAGATTTAAGTGAGTTATTCCTAAGAATTACAGGCCTACAGTATAAAACGCCAAATTTCCTTGCAAATAATTGTACCGCTTTTGGTACGTAATTCCAGACAGAATCATACCGCCAGGGAGGTTAAAGGGATGAGGTGGCAACCCTAAACGCAGGCCACCCCAGAATTAAATTAGAACTGTTGCAGCGCCCCAAAGACAGCGGAGGGTTGGCAGTGCCCAACCCCTGGCTGTACTACATTGCAGCCCAATTGCAGCATCTGATTGGATCCATGGCCCATGACCCAGTGAGCTCCTCGGCAAGATTGATGCCGCTGGGCTCTGGGGCGGAGACTGTTCCGATGGGCCTGGAGGCACAGATGCTTCATAAATCTAATAAACAGACACCCACTTTCACTCTAATCCAGAAAATATGCAACAAGGGCAGACAGTTACAGGAAGTGCTGGGCTTTACTGAATACAGTCCGATATGGAGGAATCTCTCCTATGTTGAACTGGCAAAGTTACAACAGGGACCAAGGTGGAGCTCCTTTGGCGTGACCTTGCTATCACATATATTTAACCACTTGCTTACTGGGCACATATACCCCCTTCCTGCCCAGGCAAAATTTCAGCTTTCAGCACTGTCTTGCTTTGAATGACAATTGCGCGGTCGTGCGACGTGGCTCTCAAAAAAACTTTCTGTTGGTGGTTTTTGATCATCTCTGCGGTTTTTATTTTTTTCGCTATAAACAAAAATAGAGCGACAATTTTGAAAAGAAAAACACAATATTTTTTACTTTTTGCTATAATAAATATCCCATTTTTTTCTCAGTTTAGTCCGATATGTATTCTTCTACATATTTTTGGTAAAAAAAAAAAATCGCAATAAGCGTATAGTGATTGGTTTGTGCAAACGTTATAGCGCCTACAAAATAGGGGATAGAATTATGACTTTTTTTTTTTATTATTTTTTTTTACTAGTAATGGCGGCGATCTGCGATTTTTGTCAGGACTGCGATATTACAACAGACACATCGGACACTTTTGACACATTTTTGGAACCATTAAAATTTATACAACAAACAGTGCTATAAATATGCACTGATTACTGTATAAATGTGACTGGCAGGGACGGGGTTAACACTAGGGGGCGATCAAGGGGTTAAATATGTTCCCTGCTAGGTGATTCTTACTGTGGGGAGAGGGGACTGACTGGGGGAGGTGACCGATGGTTGTCCCTATGTACAAGGGACACACCATTGGTCTCTTCTCCCTAACAGGACGTGGATCTCTGTGTTTACACACAGAGATCCACGTCCCTGGCTCTGTAAATGCCGATCGCAGGTGCCCGGCGGACATCGCGGCCGCCAGGCACGCGCATCGGGACCTGAGTGACGCGGCGGGCACACGCGCCCCCCAGCGACGGGAGGCCAGAGGCCCTATATTGACGGCCTCCTGCCATTTTAGAGCCACCTTTTGGTCCTAAACAGTCGTCGGTTAAAGACGGCAAGCTGCTATCCTTCCCTGAGTTACGAAACAAATTTAATTTGCCTTCTACCATGTACTACTCCTATCTCCAGGTCAGGCACGCGGTGGGCGTGCAGGGGAATGCTAACCACTGGGTTATGTCCAGTACACCCATTTTGTACCTGTTAAAAACTAGCACTGAAACTAAAGGGGTTATCTCACAGTGCTACCAAATGTTACTGACACAACACTTAAAAGCTTACCCCACTAAGGCATCGTCCCTCAGGGAGAAAGATGTAGGCCCACTTACAGGAGACCAATGGGAGGAGGCCCTGCAATCAATCACTACCTGTTCTCTTAACGTGGCCCAAAAGGTTTCCCAACTTTACATAATACTTAGGGTGCACTACACCCCACTTAGACTACACAAGATGGGCAGGCCTGTGTGGTAGATGTGGGCAACACCAGGGTGACCTCATCCACCTGTTTGGAGGTGCCCAAAGCTCCACAGGTACTGGAGTGCGGTGCTTGGGACACTTAATCAATTCATTGCATCCTGGGGGTTTTGGAAGACATGGTACCAGAAGAAATGGCTCGACTGGCATTCTCTAGGGCACTGTTCCAGGCTCGTAAGCTCATCCTGATGGGGTGGAAATCGGTCTTCCCGCCCACGGTAGTGTCCTGGATAACAAATATGGGAAGCACTCTGATCATGGAAAAGTATATTTATCAACACTGGGGTAGTCCCAGCAGATTCAAAAGAATTTGGGCACCATGGCTAGATACACCTTGACTAAGTCCTAGAGAGTTGGCGATGTCCAGACTATTGGAATGCCCTTCAGGTGGAACGTAATAAGCTGGAGACAGGCAACAACTGAAGCACAGTAGCAATATGATTGTATTACTGTATTGTAAACCTGATGGTTAAGTGGATAGGATGACTATGCAGGATGCTAGAAAGACTGTACATTATTACTATAAATGTATGCAAATGCAATGTCTGTGCATTGGAAATTGTTTGAACTTGTTCAATGAACACCTTTTTGATTTAAAAAAAACAAAAATACAACCCGGACTTCTCCCATATATTCAGGCCACCACCTTTTTATATATATATATATTTGTTGATTTTGTGCATTCATCTATTAATCTACAGAGGTTAGTGTGTTGTTCATAATTCACAGAATACATTTTAGATTGTGACAGATATCATTTAACAGCCCAAAGTACAGGCATTTTTCTAAAAGGTGGCAACTGTGCATGTGATAACCATGGATTACTAGGGATTTTTTTTTGGTGTGGGCACACTATAACTCACTATAGCTCACACTATAAAATGTCAAAAATATTGATAATCTGTGAAAGTGTGAGAAATCGCAGCCTGTGAACACTAGGTGGCATTGTAGACCCATTGCATGTTAAAACTTTTCACTGTACAGTCTAGGGAATTCATATGGGTGTTTTCGATGACCTTGAAAGTGATGGTGCTTGCACCCGATTTATGTACTTGTCAGAAACAGGTTCATGAATCTTTAAATCACAGAACTAAGGGAAGAGAGTCCATCCTGGACCCTACTTCCTCAATGCACTCTCTCCCTCTCTGGCCTCTATGCCATCCCACTGCCAGGCACAAGGCCAGGGACTTTTATCCACTGGCGAGGAAATGCAGTGTTGCCAGGACCTTGACCAGTGGCTGCACTGCATGTGCACGATGTGTCTTGCTGGTGATGTCATCATGCAGGGTTGTGGTTAATTCTAGGATGGCATCAGGGCTGAATCTGAAGATGCGATACACCTCGGAATCACCCATGCCAAAGACGTCCATGCGCGTGCGGTATATCCTCTCCCCTGCCCTCCTACTAGTCGTGGACCCATTAGTAGTGCTAGGACCACGGCTGCCCCTGGCATGTTGGCACACAGATGTGTTCTCCTGCAAGTGTGGTTGCTCAGCTTGACCGTAACGGTGCTGCTGTAGCTGCTCTCCAGCTGACCTGTGCACGTCTGGTGCAAAGATAATCCAGCTTTTTGATAGAATAACTTTAGGCTTGACGTACGACTTACGCGCATCGCGCGTAGCCTGCGTCGGGCGCACTTAAATGCGTGAATCGGCGTATCTCCCTCATTTGCATATTTGAATAGGAAATCAATGTGAGCGCAAGATGCGTCGAGCGTAAATATGCGCCCACAATACGCCGGTGTAGGAAAGTTACGTCGGTCGGAGGAAGCCTATTTTCAGGCGTATCTTGTTCTTGTTCTTGTTCTGTGGGTACGGCGCATAGATACGCCGGCGCATATTTACACTTACACCGCGTATCTGTAGATACACCGGCGTAAGTCTTTCTGAATCTGGCTAACTGTTTAACTTACATTGTCCCTTTTAGTTCTGTATGTGGATGATAGCACTCTAATTATTTTAGTTTAAAAAAAAAAAAAAAAAACATCTAAGTATCTTTTTCCTAATGGATATACAGCTGTCACATGACCCAGCTCTTTCCCAGCCTGTCTGCAAGGAAAGAAAGCAGGAGGAGCTTCTAGTATTCTGCTGCTGGTCACATATTACATTTTAAAAAACAGTATTTGAAAGAAAGAGTAAAAAAGCCAATAATAATAATAATATCAATAAATTGTTTTAAATGGTCAAAATAAATCTTTATTATTTTGTGGAAATGATATGATGTCGGTGGATTTTTGCCAATCACAGGCTGTGTCACACCTCTCCAGCCTGTGTTTTAGAATAGGAGGGAGGTGAAGCCCCTATTAATCTACATGTAATATCCCACCCCCATTGTGTGTAGCTGGTTAAAGGACATGGAGGAGGAGGGAGGGATTGGGCTGTCATACCCACATGTGTAACTCACATGGACTGCTCAGATGTGATAGGGAGGAAATGCTCAGCATACAAACTTACTGAAAAGCAAGCAAGTGCAGAGTTGCCACTACAGCTGCAAAATCCCTAGCTGAACTGGGGACATGAACAGAAGGTGGAGATAGAGAGCAGCAGGATCAACCAGGTTTTATGCAAAACACAGAAAACTACTCTGATAGTGACTGAGTGAGTATGAACATGTAATACACCATTTATCCAATTCTATGCTTCTCACTGCTAGTGTAATAAGTGTAGCCCCATCCAAAGCATTGTTTTTTTTAATTGCATATCCCCCTAGACAAAATGAGCATTTAACCCTGGCAGTGCAGAGCTGGACACATTGCAAGGGTAACATTTGCTCCATTCCATTGTATTATTTACTTGGAAAACTTTGTCCCATAAATGAGAATTTTATCTGATTTTTATCTGAAAAAAAGTGGTTAAAATGCGCTCCCCAAGGTGTGCCATTTTACAGTTGGAATTACCCAACCAAACGCTATACCTCCTCAGGATTTGGAATGTGGACAGAAATTTTAAGTAATACAGGAATTTAGGAGCAAATTGATTGCGAAATTTCATAACTAGATCTAGTTGATTTACAGATTGAAAGTCAGACTTTAAAGCATAGCACAAGGAACACAGATATTGTCAAATACTGAACAAATTTTTTTTTTAAGTACTGGTATTATGTGGCTACATTATTGATTAGAGGCCCGCTTGCCACGTATGAAAGCTGCCTGTTCACTATTAATCCTTTCTCCTTGTACAGGAGCACATGACAATGTACTTGCCTAATCAGCAGAAGATAAGCCAACGTGTTTATTATTATCACTGCAGTAATCCTGTTAATGTATTGTTACTTGTACAAAGATTATTTTCCACAGCAAACATAGAATTTTATTAAATAATACAAGGCAAACGTCAAAACAGCAAATCAAAATCAATTAGTGCATTTTCGAAAGAGGATCAGGCTGAAAAAAAAAAAAAAAGCTTATTTCTTAAAGTACTAATCTATTCTGACAAGGGCAGGTGCCTGTCAGCTCAGGTGTACATATCAGAGCCAATTTACTTTGCCACGTCTAATCTATACACCAGGCATCAAAGGTGCTCATCACAGAGGGAGCACCAGGAGATGTATGCAGTGTACCCATCCAACTGTTTTTGTAGGCACCATTATTACTAAAGGTTTAATAAATAAGGACTTTTCCTTTTAAGCAGAATTTCATTTAAAAATAACATAAAAAAGAATAGCATTTAAAAAGATAGAACATACAAAACCATCCTTTGCTGCAATAATCACCTTCAGTGTTGAGTTTCCCCCTGCAGTATGTTTTACTGCCACTAGATGTCCTCACCCACTTCCTCTGAGCTCATATCATCCCTAGACCAACCCCATCTTTTGACTGGACATTAAAGTGAGAAGCAGCACAATGATGAACTCATCTGTCTGTCACTCTGCGTTTTCTTCCTATCAGCATGCTTCGTTCTCAGATTTTTCATCTCTGTAGGAACTTCAAGAAGCTAATAACAAGTCAAATTCAGGTACTTATATTGCTTGCATTAAAAATACATTTAACCGCTAGCCGACTAGCCGCTGCAGTCATACTACAGCAGGTTGGCATGGGTGCGCAAATCACCGTAGGTATACGTCGGCTCTTTTATTTTAAATGATTTTTATTGGAATTTTAAAAGGAAGATAGAACAGTTTACAGATGAATAATTAAAAACAAAGAAATCAAGAGAAAAAAAAAGTCAAATATTTGTTTAAGAAAAGGAGATTGTCTAGGAGATTACCAATGATATGACGTATGCGTACAACTCAAATACACCATCAAAATTAGATCTAATTACTAGGCGTGGGGCAGCACTCGCTGCCCACACCCCCAGGCACCCAGGGATGGACTGGCCATTGGGACTACAGGGAGTTTCCCGGTGGGCCGATGGCTCAGTGGGCCGGCATCAGTGACAGCGGACCCCCGCCTCTCTCCGCTCCTCTGTTTCTCCCTTCCCATAGCGCTCACCTCCTCTCCCTGCCCACAGCGCTCACCTGGGGGGAACAAAGAAGCAGGGAGAGGACCAGAGGAGCAGGGGGGACGACAGAGGAGAATGGGGGGGGGGGGACAGACAGCTGACTCAACAGCTATGGCCTGGGAGTTTCTCACTTCTGCCTAATCTTGTCCCATAAGGGGGGGCACCAAACTGATTTTTTGCCCCGGGTGAAATAATGTCTAGCTTCCCCATTGGTACTGCCTATAAGAGTACCAGTACCAGTCGTTCTACTCTAATAAAGTAGAACGGCTAGTGGCTAGTGAAGGGGGAGAGGGGGCTTGGGTGGCCAGGGGGGTGCGGGAGTTGTCGGCCCCTGTGGGAGAGACCTGTCAAAGTGGGCCAGTCCGGATGAAGTCCAGGGACAAATTTTTGTCCCAGTCCAGCCCTGCAGGCACCCCATCTGGGAGCAAACTGTGCCCAGGAGGGGAGACAGCACGACAAGCCCCACGTACCATGCATCACCGTTGCATCACTGAAACAAAAAAGAGACAACAAATGTTTCCGTCAGAAGCCATTATACAGGAAAAATTATATGGGGTTAAAGCATTAAACAGTAACCCTCATAAATATACATTATACAGTTGAAAATTATATAACAAGTCTTAAGCAATCATATGATAACAAAACAATAGTAACCATCCTATAAACGGCAAGAGAACAAAGAAAGTAGAGTATAAAGAAAGAGGTAAAACTGGGGATAGGGATTTGAAGGGAGGATTCTCGAAGACCTGAAAAACTCATCCATGAGACCAGGGTTGACTTGTTCGCCTATCTCAAGATTGTATAATATTGAATTATGTCTCATTATGGAGAGCCCTCCAGGGAGACCACTGCACAAAAAATCTTGTGAGACTGCCATATTTGTACGCCATTATCCATTCTAGGGTGTACGTTTCGGATAGGAGATTAAGGGCCAGATTCACAAAAGGGATACAACGGCGTTTCTCCTGATACGCCGTTGTATCCCCGTTTCTATCTATGCGACTGATTCATAGAATCAGTTACGCATAGATATCCCTAAGATCCGACAGGTGTAATAGTTTTACACTGTCGGAATCTTAGGATGCAGTACCGCAGGCCGCCGCTGGGGGGAGTTTGCGTCGTAAACCAGCGTCGGGTATGCAAATTAGGAGTTACGGCCAATCCACAACGGTTTTTTCGCGTTCGCCACGTCGTCCGTAGTCAAGTTTCCCATCGCAAAGTTAGTCCTTTTTTTTGGTGCCCTAACTTTAGTCAGCAAGTGTATTGCTGTCTAAAGTATGGCCGTCGTTCCCGTGTCGAAATTCAAAATTTAACGTCGTTTGCGTAAGCCGTCCGGGAATACGGAAGTACGCTACGCGCGTCGCCGTTCAAAAAAATTACGTCACGGCGCGCAAAGCACGGCGGGAGTTAGGAAACGGAGCATGCGCAGTAGGTCCGGCGCAGGAGCGTGCCTAATTTAAATGGCACACGCCCATTTGAATTGGCCCGCCTTGCGCCGGAGGCAGCGGGCGTAGTTTTCATCGCAAGTGCTTGGTGAATCAGGCACTTGCGATGAAAAATTGAGGCGGTGTAACTTAGCTAGGATAAGTTACGCCGCCGCGATTCTACGTGAATCTGGCCCTAAGTACTTCCCTAATGTTTGGAGCGATGTTAGATTTCCACTTTTTCATAATCACTAAACGAGCAGCAAAGAGTGTGTGCATAACCATATGTTTAATTAAGATTGGGAGGGAACTTCTCTATTCCGATGCTTAAAATAGCCAAACCTATGTTGGGCCCAGTTATAAACTTCGTCAGCTTTATTATAAGTCTAAATACTGAGTTCCAAAAGCTCCGTATGCTGGGACAAAACCACAGCATGTGTGATAAAGTACCAACTAGGCCACAATTACGCCAACATTGATTAGAGTAATTTGGATGGAACTTGGCCAACATATAAGCGTGTAATACCATCTGAGATGACTTTTTTGCGCCATCTCCCAATACGTCGCACACTTAGAAGCCGACAAGTTGTGTACCATCGCCTTATGCCACTGGACCTCCGAGATGCTAACATTAAGCTCCTCTGCGCATTTGGACAAAGGATTAGACAGTTTAAAATGGAGTTTTAGTTAGTTTTGTTTTGTTTTTAGTTTTGGGGCCTATGGATGTCCATAAGTCCCAAGCCTCCTGGGAAATCAATATTTCTGAATTTAGGATAGGGTCTAGGGTGGATTTTAGTTGTGAATATGTCAGGAACTCTCCTTTTGATAGACCAAATCTGGAGGTTAGAACGTCAAAGGGAATAAGTTTACCCTCTTTGAAAATAGTTGAAATCTCCTTGATTCCTTTAGCTGCCCATCTGCGAATATCTATACAGGGATTTAAAAATCTGAGCATATCCATGTTTAAAGGAACCTTCACAAATTTGTTTGAATGGTTGCCATGCTGTCATGCTGTAAAAAGCGCTTCCATGCTAGAATGGTGGCAAATAGTATGGGGTGATCCATACATATTTTGACATTAGGAGACACGACACTAGCTAGTAAAAGTGAGCAAGCTACCTAACGATACAGCTGCCCCCTCTAGATTGTACCATGGTTTAAGACTTGGATGAATAAACCAGAACCTAAGCTGATCCAATAATGAGGCTGTATAATAGTCGTGCAAATCTGGTACCCCCATACCACCCGCTCTCCTGTGCTTTCGTAAAGTATTGTGGTTACATCTAGATCTACCACCTGACCAAAGAAATGTAGAGACCGTTTTTTGAATATTTTTGAAGAAAGTGAGTGGAATTTGAATTGGTAGCATCCTAAAGACATACAGAATCTTAGGGAGGATGGACATTTTAAACGCAGCCAATCTACCCGCCCAAGACAGGTATAGTTTATCCAGCAGTTTCTCGTTGGATCTCAGCCAACAGTGGGACAAAGTTCTCTCTATATAAGTTGGAAAGAGGGGACGTTAAAGTAATACCTAAGTAGGACAGTGAGGTGGAAGTCCAGGGGTATGAGAACCGAGATTCTAAATATATTTTCAGGGAAGCATTAATATTTATACCTAAGATACTGGATTTAGATATGTTCACCTTATTAAAAGGAGACCAAATTAAATTCAGTTAGAATCTGGTGTACAGCTGGTAGTGAGTTAACAAAGAGTGTAATAGAGTGGCGTTCACCTCCTGCGGGTATTCCTTTGATGGCACCATGTGACCTAATTTTTTCCTCCAGGGGTTCCATTATTAATGCAAAAATAAGTGGGGACAGGGGGCAACCCTGTCTCGTACCATTTGAAATAGTAAAATTCTTTGAAATAAGACCTTCTGAATATACATATGCGGAAGGGACCGTGTATAAGGCAGTGATGGCCAAGTATATTTCACCTTGAATGCCAAACTTATCCAAAACACAAGACAGGTACCCCCCAATGGACCCTGTCGAAGGCCTTCTCAGCGTCAAGTGTCAGCAGCAGAGAAGGCCCTTGAGATGATTCGACCTGGTACATTAGGTTTAAGATCCCCCTCGTGGCATCTGGAGCCTGGCGGCCTGGCACAAACCCCACCTGATCTGGCTTCACCAGAGTGGGTAAAAAGGGCTGAAGTCTAAAGACGATTAGTTTTGCATAGATCTTCAAATACACATTGAGAAGGGATATTGGTCTAAAATGTTGTACATAGGCCGGATCCTTCCCCGGTTTCGGTATAGTAATAATATTCGCAGTTAACATTTCTGCCGGGAAAGAAGCCCTAGACACAGCGGCGTTGTACACTCCCTCCATATATTTAGATAAAGTGTGGTGAAATGTTTGATAATATTCGAAGAAAAATCCATCAGGCCCAGGAGCTTTATTATGTGGAAGTGACTGGATAGCTTTAAGAATTTCCTTTTGAGTAAAAGGTTGGTTAAGGATTGACCTATCTTCCGAGGACAGAGATGGGAGAGAGATTGAGATTGAATTTAGAAATGCCTCAATAATTTCTGAGGTGGGTTGAGGGGCACCCTCCTGAGCCTGTAAGTTATATAAGGAGCTGTAATAGGTGCTGAAAGCATCAGCCATTCCCTGTGGGTTCATTTCTCACCAGTTAGGGGATGATAAAGGTAAGATCATTTTTGTTTAGATACCTTATCTTTCAATTGGTGGGCAAGTAACTTACCAGCTTTGTTACTGTGAAGGTAAAAGTTTGCTTTCAAAGATCTTTGTGGTGTTGGTTTAATAGAATCATTCTAAGGTCAAGTCTCGCCTGAGTAAGTTGTGCAAAAATGATGTCTACCGTAATAGACACAGGCGCCTGGTCTGACCACAAAATGTTGCCTATCTCTGAACTAAGTACATTGTGCAGGAGGAACTTATCTGTTAGAAAAAAGTCAATGCGGGTATACGTTTTGTGCGCATGGGAAAAAAAAGGAAAAGTCCTTTTCAATAGCATGTTGACACCGACAGACGTCGAACATAGAGGAGGAGTCCAGGAAATTTGCCAGGGTAGCTCTCTAGGAACGATTTGGCAAGGAAAATGAAGTGCCCATTTTGCGATCCATTATAGCGTTAAAGTTTTTGGGGGGTGGGCACCCGCCAGGCATCAACATTATGTGCTTTACGTTGTACGTGTGACGTCATTTCGACGCCATGCTCCGACATTGTTTCCATCTCGTGACCCACACGAGGGGGTATTTATTGCCAGTCTCCGGACAGCATTTCCTGTCCGGATTCATGTGCAGCCCCGTCGGATCACGTGACATGACGTTGGCGCATACCCTCGGCCTGCTGGCTCGACCAACATCCCTCACTGTTGTACTTCACCATCTTCACCTCCAGACAGCGTGCAGGACGCACGAGGTCTGAGCCTCTTCTTTCTCTTCATGGTTTTACGGTAATTCCTCATGTTGTTGGTTCCCCTTGTTGGACTTTTTGCAGCCCTGAATTGATCACTATTTCCGGTGACACTCAATCTTCCTTCTTACACAGTGGTGTCACCCAATCACAGCTTTTTCACTTTTCCTTGCCCTCTGGCTCATCTTTTTTTATTTTCCCCGCCCAGGTAGCAGGCTGTATTAATTATATTTACCCTGTCTTCTCCACAGAAACTCTCTGGAAACTATATACAGTACCTACCTATACTATGTATCCTGCTCCATGGGTTTCATACTCACTGTTATACGGTCACAATATGTTTTTTGGTCGGCCAGCGCAGCCTTGGACTATGTTGCCTCAGCTCCGGGGGGATGTTATACTAATGGTCCCTCCAGCCACCAACTTATCCATATGTATCATATATTACCCCCAGGTAAGAGTGTTTGGGAAATGTTTTCATTCCCTCTCTTTCCAACTATTTCCCCCTGCCTTGCCCATGTACTTACCCCCATCATTTTTGTTTTATTATAGATAACTTCTTTTTAATCGCTCCTGATGATTGGGAATACCCATGAAACGCGTAGAGCTACTAAACGATCGTTACATGCTGCTCCCTTGCAGAATTGTGTTCAAAGATTCAACTGTTTACAGTGTTTACGGCAATTCATGGTCATGTGTATTTGTTCACCATTTCCAACTATGTTGGAATATATGTGTACTTATAGGAACCATTAACCTGTTATTTACTGTTACTGTTACTACAGGCATTACCATTATATTATATTGTACCAGGAATCAATAAACACAAATGCAATTTTATTTTTATTTAGCAGTGTGCTTCATTTAAAGTCCCCAAAATCCCCCCTCTAACCCAATATGCCAGGGATGGAGGCACATGAATCTACCCCTCATTGCCTCACACAAAGTCCCAATTTTCATTCCCCCTCTTCTATAGCATTAAAGTCACCACAAAGAATAACATGGCCTTGACACAGCAGATGAATTCTCTTCCAGATTTTCTTCAGTGAAGATATCGGTCTGACATTGGGTAGGTAAACATTGACGATAGAGTAAGAAGCATCGTTTATCTGGCAGATAAGCACAAGGTACCGACCTTGAGGGTCCGATATCTGCGAAACTAGATTGAATTCAACTAAGTCTTTAACAGCAATAGGAACGCCTCTCTTTTTGGAGGGAGCGTTGGCTTGAAACACGTGAGGGAATCTTTTATGCTTAAATATAGGAGGTTTCTGAGCGGCAAATTTAGTTTCTTGTAGGCAAAAAATATCACAATTAAGTCGCCGTGCTTCATCCCACACCATGTGGCGTTTAGATGGACTATTCAAGCCTTTAACATTCAGAGAAGAAATCGTAAACTGCATTCTGGTGGCGACAAACTTCAGGAATGTCGGAAAAAAAATTCAGTAGAAAATTTGTATCAAGGGTGAGATTGGCAGTGTGGCAGGGTACAAAGAAGTCCAGAGGAGAATAAAACCTGGGTCCTACGGGAAAGCACGTAACCAAGGGCGAACCTACCAACTATTCAGGTAATCCTCAGAGCAGTTTGTGAAGAGATGAGCAAGGAGAGAACAAACACAGTGATCCCCTTGAACCAAGGGGATCAAACAAGAACAAAGAGAGACAATAAAAAAAAAAAAGTATGATTCCAGCCGGAATCTGAGCGGAATGTAAACCGCAACTTCATGGGTGCAACTACAACTGTCAGTTACCTTACAAGCTCGCCGAGCTAAAGTCGTTGTACTTGTGGCAAAATTACCCAGGCCGTTGTTTAGAAGAGGAGGCTCCCCTATGGTGCAGATCCAGCCGAGGTGAAACAGAACCATCCGCAGCGGAGATCTCGCCGTCTAAAATTTACCAGTCTCTCAACAAGCGGATGCCAACAGCAAGAGAGTTGATTGTAAAGAGACGGTCATCTTTAGTTATGAGGAGTTTGCTGGGTATCTCCATTGGTACGAGATATGGTGGTTCCTCAAAGGTTTAGTTATAGTGGCCAGTTGTCTGCGCTTCTGCGGAGTATGTGCAGATGGATCAACAAACAATGAGATGGATTGTAAATGTTCTGGTAGCTGATCCGGTTGATGAAAGGCTGCCATTAGTTTTTCCTTAGTATAGAAAAAGAGGATACGTGCGATGGTATCTCTTGGGAGGTGAGCTGGAATGTGCTTTGGCTTCGGCAATCTGTGAATGCGATCCTC
The DNA here is from genome assembly GCF_905171775.1 of Rana temporaria. Classification (NCBI taxonomy): domain Eukaryota; kingdom Metazoa; phylum Chordata; class Amphibia; order Anura; family Ranidae; genus Rana; species Rana temporaria. The sequence goes on from NC_053491.1 coordinate 243,523,151, forward strand.
CAGGAGGTCCTCTAGGGGAAGGTCCGGCAGAGCTGCTTTCATAACATCGGTAAAATAGGCCATCACGTCAGGGTGTTTGACGGATACAGGGATCCCTCTAATTTTAACATTATTGCACCTGGAGCGATCCTCCAGGTCTGCGATTTTAGATTTCATCCATGAGATATCATCTTCTTGTGAATTGTGGGCATCTATTAGATTGTTAAACGTAGAGGCAAACTCACCCAGCTTATCTTCAATATGTGTGACTCTATTGCCTATTTCAGAAATATCTGATTTAAATTGCTGAGCAAGTGACAAAATGTCCGCATGGAGTGTGCTCTTCAGCGAGACCAACATATCTTTTAAAGTGGTGTCAAGCACTGGCTTGTTCGGTGTAGGGAACTCAGATGGAGTCCTGAAGCTTCCTTGTGTCATCCAGGGAGCCTGCCATGTGACTCACCTCCAGCGCTGGATCAGAGGAATCCTGCAACTTGTGCTTGGTTTTAGCAGGGCTAGATGAGCATGAGGAGGACTCGGAAGCACATCCATTAGTGTGCTGTGCTCATTGAAAGTCCGGGGAGAAGTGCTGCAGACGCCTCTCTGTTGAGCTGGGGAAGCCTCGTGCGCTGAGAAGAGCTCCGTCAGCGCCATCTTGGCTGGAGGAGCGGCGGGGCTCTGTGAAGAAGTCCGTCATTCTCCTGGACTGGTTCCTGTCTTTCCGTTTGCAGGACATTTAGGGAGGGCATGTCCGGTCCAGATGTGGTCAGAGTCGCCTGTAGTCTGGGCTCCGTTCAGCTGCTATGGGCTCCGGCGAGCTGGCAATGTGCGGAGCAGTTCTAACAAGCGGCCATCTCCCGTGCTAGCCGGCCACGCCCCTATACATCGGCTCTTTAAGACGCTATTGCAGACGCACTATTGCAGCATGTCTCCGGAGCCGATGCACGTGCCTGGCGGGCACCCGCCGATCACTCATGACAGAACGAGAATGGACATGTGTGTGTGTGTGTGTAAACACACAAATCCTGGTTCTGTCAGGGGAGCAGAGACAGATTGTGTGTTCCTACTAAGTAGGAACAACGATATGTCTCCTCCTCTAGTCAATACTCACCCCTTGATCAGCCCCTAGTGTTAACCTCTTCCCTGCCAGTGACATTTATACAGTAATCAGTGGCTATTTTTAGCTCTAATCGCTGTATAAATGTCAATGGTCCCAAAAAAGTATCAAAAGTGTCCGATCTGTCCACCGAAACATCACAGTCCCGATAAAAATCACATAAATCTATCCCCTATGTTGTAGAAGTTATAACTTTTGCGCAAATCAATCAATATACACTTATTGCAATTTTTTTACGAAAAATATGTAGAAGAATGCATATCGGCCTAAACTGATGAAGACTTTTTTTGGGGGGGGGGGGGTATTTATTATAGCAAAAAGTAAAAAATAGTGTTTTATTCAAAATTTTCACCCTTTTTTTGTTTATAGCGCAAAAAATAAAAACCGCGGAGGTGATAAATTACCACCAAAAGAAAGCTCTATTTGTGGGGAAAAAAAGGACATACATTTTGTTTGGGTACGTCGTCGCACGACTGCGCAATTGTCAGTTAAAGTGACGCAGTGCCGTATCGCAAAAAATGGCCTGGTCAGGAAGGGGCCTAATCCTTGCAGGGCTGAAGTGGTTAATCACATGTTAACTACTTTCTAGCCGCCCTATAGCAGTTTTCTTGCTATAGGGGGGCAGCTGTGCCCGGATCACGTATATAAACATGATTCTACACTTCCGCCTGCAGGGTTCATGCACCCCGCTGACGGGCCGCCTCTGCTGTGATTATTCACAGCAGAGACTTGAAACGGAGCAGAGTTCCGTTCTGACAGCTGGGAAGAGGTGGATTCTGTGTTCTGCAGGATTCTGTGCAAAGCAAGGACTAAAATCCATCTATTCCCCTAGTAAAAGCAGCACACATAGTTAACACAAACACTGGCTGGGCACACAGTTAACCCTGTGATTGCCCTAGTTCAGGGGTCTCCACATTTTTTTAAAGAAAGGGCCAGTTCAATGTCCTTCAGACTTAAGGGGGGCTTGACTATGTACATTATGAGTAGAAAAGGTCCTGACATCAGTGGGAATAAACAATGCCCCATCTTTGGTATCAGTGGGAGTAATTTGCGCCCCATCAGTGGTGTCAGTAGGAGGAATTATTTCCAATTGCTGGTATCAGTGCATGAAAGTAGTGCCCCAAGGGCCAGATAAAAGCAAGCAAAGATATGGTATATGATAGCATACATGCAGTACATTCAGTTGACATATGTAATTAGACCCCACAGATGCGTTGCAGTAAAATATTGCATCTTATGGCACCTTTATGTATGAAACACAGAGTATTGCATTGCCACTTTTGGCACCCTGACCCACATTCCCAAAACACCACAATAGACTGCACATAGGGGGTTATTTACTAAAGGCAAATCCACTTTGCGCTACAAGTGCACTGCAAGTGTACTTGGAAGTAAAATCGCTGTAGATCGGCATTGTAGATAGCATTTTAGCTTGTACGATTGGATGATAAAATCAGCAGAGCTTCCCCTCATTTCAGATCTACCCCTTAGATTTAGAGCGACTGCACTTCCAAGTGCACTTTCAAGTGCAGTTGCAGTGCACTTGTAGTGCAAAGTGGATTTGCCTTTCGTAAATAACCCCCATAGTGTATATGGATCCTTACTGAACTGAAAAAAAAAATTGTTAGTATTAGCTAATAACACATCGTAAATAAATACTGTTTGCATTATGCTTTGGAGAATCGGTGCAAGTGTGTAGGTGGGGCCAATTGCCTATGCATGCTATGTTAGCGTCCTGGGTACCATTAGCCAGCACAGACTCAGCTTCGCTAATGTGAACCTCTACTCCTGAATACAACTTATGTACATATATCACATAGTAAAAGAACATAAACATCTTCCACCCCTTTTCTGGAGGATCCAAAGGCCTAGATAACTTACAGTTTCAAGTCCAATGGGTTCTTTCCCCCTTTCTTTACCAAATAGCAAGGGAAAGTCAAACATATTCCTAGCAAGCACTTTCCCTAAGCTAAACACAGTCAACCCACATGTAGCCAGCTATAATAAAGGTGATGTTTCCTCTTGCCCTGTCATGGGGTAGCCTTGCTGCTACAGTCTCCTTGGCTGAGCCCAAAGAGAAAAAGGTGGCTGTTCAGGGCAACCCCAGACTGGGAAAATCAGTTTTCAAAGTTGCCTTTACGTGTCACAGAGAAGTCCCCAAGCTTCACACCATGGCTAACTCTCCCCCTCCTACTTTGGTGCCAGTACTCCTCCCACACCCACTACAAGTTTTTCCATCACTGATATATATCATATCTGGGGGAAAAAAAAGGAGATCTCCAGTGGCAAAATCAGGAATTAAATCAGGAGCCACTTAAAAGAGAAGTATGTTTTTTTTTCTGCTAATCATACTTACCTCATGGATGGAGCATCAGACCGGTGCTCCATCTGTCCTCCGGCGTCTCTGCACTGAGAACTGAGCCACCGAACACCGCTAATGGCTCGGTTCTCACTTCTGCCCGAGCAGAGCGATGCTGACTGTCAGTCAGCATCTCTTCTGCTCTGCTTCTCCATGCTCATTGGAGAGCCGAGCTGTGGAGGGGCGGGCAGTGGCCATCTCAGCGGCTCGCCAAGATGCAGAGACTACCATCAGTCAAGGCAGCTGGCAGATTCAGACTTGGGAAGTTTGGATGACGCGCTGCCTCGACTGATGGCAGTGCCATCAGCGGAAAGCGGACTTCGGACCACTCTGCTGAAAATGGGTCACAGGAGTGCAAAACGAATTGCACTCCTGTGACCCATAGGAAAAGCCCAGCCTAAAAAGCTCAGGCTGGACTCCTTTAATACCTTCCTACGAGCCTTATGAACCATGGTCATTTTCAGCCATTCCTTTTTCCAACATAATTTTCAGTCATCCAAGTAGATGCAATGGAAGATTTATTATACAAGGTCACTTAATTGCCTTTGAGAGTGAGCCAATCAAGTGTGAAGAACAGGGAAAATCGCTGTTCACTGCTTTCACCTAATAGATTTGTAAGGACATTTCTCACTAATACGAGGAACACTGGGCCACGATTCAACATATTTTCGCTTGCGATTTATCAATGCACTTGTTTGTAATTTTATTTCCCGAATTTATCTTTTCAATCAACCAGACATCATCTCAGATCAACCAACCCTATAATAGCCGATAAGCAGTGAAATTAGTAGAAAATAGTATATCAATTATTATTATTTATTTATTTTCAGAAAGATTACCTCCTACTTTCTAATAAATGTAATATCACACCAACATTAGATATCAGGTAAACGTGCAGAACCCCAAAATAAAAATGTAATATGTTGCACTTCCCAATCTTAAGTCAGCCATAGATGGAGTGATTTTCTTTCCTGCAACCACGGATTGCAGGAAAGAAAATCGCTTGACCCAGTGTTGATGAAGGAAACCCTCCTGAGGAGCCATTGTATTCTCCCGGCAGGTGGAGCTGTTCATACTAGAAGAACACAGTGATTTCTGCCTATAATAGCCACTAGCAATAACTACATGTAGAATCCAACAGGTTGGTTGTACCCAAGTTGATTGATTGATCGATCAAGTTGGGTACATTCAGCTTGTCCATACATGATATGTCCCTGCTGAACTGGCCGAGATTTGAACTGTCTGTGGCTGGCTTTAGCTTTCTTTTTTCAGCCCTTTATGTTCACCTTTATCCTCTCCTGGAGTGACAACACTCGTGCACCCTACTGTAATATGACAACAGAAACAGGACAGGACTATGGAAACCTCCTCCCCTCTTCCCCATAACATAGGTGGATGGGTTTCAGTAGTTCTTAGAACTATTTAACTGCTAACATTTTTGCAAAGACACAGATATTGACAGATGTTTAGCAAAGGCACACAAATATGTTATCTGATATAGGCTTTATTTTTTTCCACTTGGTGATCCTGCCAGTAACAGCCCTTCCTGTCCTAGGGTGACAAAGCTTACTCACTGTACTGTATCTATGATGAAGCAGCAATGTAACCCTAGACTACTTACTACTGATTTGGACTATGGAACATTTCTCCCTTTCTTCTTCTTCATAATATAGGGGTAGGGGCCCTTTCACACGGATGTGTCTGTGTACGGGCTTCGTTTTCCTCTTTGTCGATCACTTTGCTTTGTTGATCCCCGCTGAGCAGGCAGGTGACAGGCCGGTCTCTGCACACTGTGCAGGGACCGACCTGTCAGAGCGCCGCTCTCCTCTATGGGGGATCGGATGAAGACGGACCGTAGAGTCAGTTTTCATCCGATCCGCCAGACGTCACACTTTGGCTGATAGGAGCGGGTCGGATGTCAGCGAACATGTCACCGCTGACATCCGTCACTCCATAGAGGTGCACAGAGCATCTGTTCAGGTTCACCTAAAAAACGGACAGGTCCGCCCGTGTGAAAGTATTCTGTGTTACAAAGAGTGATCAGAAAACAATGTTAATTGATAAGTGCTGCAGAGAGCATAGAATAAAATCATCTGAAAAAGATTTCTGGAAAAATCAATAGGTATTATTTGTACTTCTAAAACAGATAAAACAAAACACTTTCAGTAGTAAAAAAAAAAATTCATTGTTAGGATTTACATACACTTTAATATCTGAAGCAACAGAAATACAATAGTTTAAAGTTCTCTAGCCTTCCTCTACTTCACTATATAAAAGCCATTCAATAGGATATACATTTCCGCAACCAAACCGGAAAAAAGGAGATAATTGATTCATATAAAATCTGTTTTGCGGATAATTTTGTAGCCCAACTACTTGCTGCAATTTTTCCCTGGGCTTTTTAGGGTTACAATTTTTTGTCTTCCAGAAGAGCAGAGAAAAAAAAGTTAAACTTACTGAGCTTTGACGTATATTCTACAATTTCCTCTTGTTTGAATGGAACATTATTCTATAAATGTGTAGATATAAATGTTACAAATATAATTGTTTTACAAATGGTATGGTGGCAAATTATTATCTTTTGGCAGCAGGAACTGGATTAGCAGCATCAGCATCTTGGACCAGGCAGAAAGAATAATGAGGTTGGGGAACTAGACAAAATAATGATTTTTTTGGCAGCCAAATATAATAAACGTCTAACCTTAAAGCAAATGCTCTTTTTATTTATTTTATAGTGATGCATTTGTTATTATTATTTATTTATTTTTGCAAAAGGTGTACAACGTCTTTAAAGTAAATATGTTGCCATGCCTTGAATGGAAAAACACAGGTGCACCATACAGCACAGCTAAACCCAGTGATGACCTCAGGCTATTTTACATTCTTCCCACTCTTTCCAAATTTGATGTGCAAAAACCACTCATCTTACCATACTGTACTGCAACACAGGTTAGCATCTGCCTGCATGAAATATAACTGACTGACTGATCTTGCTACCGTAGCACTGTGCTTGTTTGGACAATGTATCAGAGGTATAAACAAAATCTACCAAACGCAAGTTAAAAAGGTAAATAGTGACCATTCACACAGGGGCGACTCGTCAGGGGTGACAGCCGCCTGACAAGTCGCATCCCGTTGTATTCAATAGAACCGTTCTATTAGAAAATGGTTTTTGTACGACTTTGGGGGCGACTCGGGGCGACTTGTATTGACTTCTATACAGAAGTCATTTTGCAAGTCGCCTCTAATGTCGTCTTCAGGTCCCCTTCTCCGAGTCGCCCCCAAAGTCGTGCCGCCCCTCTGTGAATGGGCTCTAAGTAATGCAATAACACAAACCTAGACCTAGAAATAGTCCATGTGTTATGCTAATGATAATACTGGGTGGTATCTCCGTGATAAGTACTCTAGTTGATAGACTGATCCGACACCTCACCATGTGAGCAACACCGTGGGGGTTATTTACGAAAGGCAAATCCACTTTGCACTGCAAGTGCACTTGGAAGTGCAGTCGCTGTAAATCTGAGGGGAAGATCTGAAATGAGGGGAAGCTCATCCAATCATGTACAAGCTAAAATGCTGTTTTTTTATTTTCCTTGCATGTCCCCCTCGGTTCTACAGTGACTGCACTTTTAAGTGCACTTTCAGTGTACTTTCAAGTGTACTTGCAGTGCAAAGTGTTTTTTCTTTTAGTAAATAACCCACTGTGTCTAAACTTCCCCAGTTGGATGTAAACTCACCAGCATTAGTTGCCTCAATCTCATATTTGGCATATCAAGCAATAGACCCCTCAGGGTTGTGAATATCCCATCAAAAACATTACAAGCATCCAGAGACCCAAAGGTATCCACAATCTGTCACTGTCAGTATTGCTGGCTGGTTGATGATTTTGCCTGCACAGTGAAGTAAATAGAGTTACCACATGGCTGTCCTGTACAACCAGAAAGTGGCTTGAGCTGTTGTGTCCTAGTTCTCCATTATTTGCCAGTGGAGGCTCCGGTATCCCAGAATACAGTGGGAAATAATGGAGAACTAGGACACAACAGCTCCAGCCACTTCCTGGTTGTACAGGACGGCCATGTGGTAACTTTATTTACTTCTCTGTGCAGGCAAAATCATTAACCAGCCAGCAATACTGACAGTGCCAGATTGCGGATACCTTTGGGTCTCTGGATGCTTGTAATGTTTTTGATGGGATATTCACAACCCTGAGGGGTCTATTGCTTGATATGCCAAATATGAGATTGTGAGGCAACTAATGCTGGTGGGTTTACATCAAACTGGGGAAGTGGAGACACGGTGTTGATCACGTGGTGTGGTGTCGGATCAGTTTATCAACTGAATAATTATCACGGAGATACCACCCAGTATTATCATTAGCATAGCATATGGACTATTTCTTTCTAGTGTTTGCACAGTACCACTCACTGGGTGTGTAATATCTAGGTTTTTGTAATTGCATTACTTAGTGCCACTATTTACCTTTTAACTTATGTTTGGTAGATTTTGTTTTATTATACTTTTTTCCTTAAAGTGGCTGCTCTATTCATATTGGGTTTTTCTTTGGTGCAGTGTTAAGATCTTAGGTAACGGCTCATTGTAAGATCTGATTGTGTATTATTATTGTATCAAAGGTGGCAGTGACCAGAAAAAGTATACTGACACTGCACTTATTGGAGGGGAGCAGCTAAACACAAGTGCTGGCAGTGATCAGGTCTGATACTGCTAATGCTGCATTTTTTGAGACACTATACTATACTGTCAGTGTAAATAGAGGAAAAGCCGATAACCGACATCTCCTGGTTACGATGGGATCAGCTGTGACTGGACACAGATGATCACATGGTAAAGAGCCTACGTCATGGGCTCTTTACCGAGATTGGAGGTGCGGTGTGTCAGAGTGACACACCGCACTACCGATCACCGTGCTGCGCCATCGCATGCAAGGACTGGTAAACTATGATTTTTTACTATTTTGGGGGGTGTTTCGGTATCTAAACGTGCACAACAGCTGATGCAAGACCTCTAAAGCTGGCCATAGATCGAAATTTGTCCGGTTCACTTCAGCAGGTATCAGCCAAATTTCGATCCATGTATGGCCATGCCAGTTCATCACAAGTCAATCATTAGATCAACGTCTGATGAACAGGCTTGTTGAAAAAGGTTTCTTGATCAGTTAGCTGCAGCCACTGATCAGTGTATTCTGACAGTGAAGAGTCCCGCTGTCAGAATACAATGTCCCAGCAAGGAGGATTCCTCCATCCACCTCGCCTGCTTTTTTTTTTGTTCGGCTTACTGGTGAACAAACAAAAAACAAGTCATCTATCAAATCATCGACAGCTTTAGACTAGTTGGTTTGGATTTGGTTAACACTATGCATGAAATTCTGTTATATCATCAGATATCATATTTTAAGCAGGCGTAACTTCAATTAGGCTGGTATCCAAATCGTAATGGGCACATACACACCTTAACTACAATACATATTTTAGTGATCACTGTAACACTCAGGAATTAAGCCTTTTATAATACATAACAAATGCATATAGTTAAAAAAAAAAAATCAGACAATTATAATGCAAAGCAATTTTACCAAACTGATTGTACATAGTACACATGTGTAAGTTCCTAAGGTGAGCTCAGTTATCTAATGCTGGCTTCAAACAACTGATTAGTTATTGAGAATGTGGGAGGCCTTTAGCCGTAGCGTAATTCAGCCTGTGATAGACTTTGTGACAGTGACAGGCTGCAGGCCTGAGTGCGGCACCTGTGCTTCCAGGGAATACTAAAATGCTGGGATTTTATAGTTAAAGCATTGTTATTGTCTAATGAAACATGCTCCAGTACATTAACTATTTATACAGTGTGCCAAAACACTTTCATATTGTTCACCACCACCGTTTCCAGGTCGCAGAGCACCACTTCCCTGAACTTTTGGGTTACGGAAGTGCTCCCTCTGTGCTTCACATGCATTGTTTAGAAGGGATAGCACAGAAGGGGGAACAGGCAAATGGCATGTGTAATGTGATTATTCCACAGTGCCAGAGGGGACTGCATGCGCAAAGGTGGCTTCATTGGGACCCTGTCGCAGGGGTAGGCAACCTCAGCCCTCCAGCTGTTTTAAAACTACAAGTACCATGAGATATTGCAAGACCCTGACAATCACAGGCATGACTCCTAGAGGCAGAGGCATGATGGGATTTGTAGTCTCGCCACAGCTGGAGTGCCATGGTTGCCTACCCCTGAGTGTAAGGGGAGAGAGACACCCAAGAACAGCAAGCACAAAAGGAAGCATTTTTAGAAGAGAAATGAATAGCAACCACAGGTTAAGCAGACAAGAGAACATAAGTGCTGAGCCTTGGGGCACTATATGCGGTTTGTTTTTTGTTCTTAAATTAGTAATGATATAACGTCTGTTTTGTATGTGAGTGTAGTTGTAATTTTCAAAGCTTCCAGCAGAGGATCCCATCCCATTCCGAAAGCTTCCGACAGAAGCCTAGCAGTTTTTACATTTTAGTATAATGAAAGAAAATGTTTGACTTTGAAATTCAACATAATCATCACACTGATATATTATACTGAAAATATATATGAAACCGATACTGTAAAAATGATTTTACTAGAGCATGTTACTGACAGTAATACAGTAAGAATGTACATACTGGTCTGAATAATAGGTAGTACTCTTCTTCCTGCTATGTTTCTGTCAATATCAGCGTGAGGAATACTGCTCTAAAGCCCCACATGACATTCCTTCACAGTGACTCTATAGTTAGGGTCAATGCTTTACATACTATGTCCTAGCAAGTGTTACACATAGAGTAATTATGCTGTAAAATCCTGACACACCTCCAAATGATGATGTGCAATGGCATAATTCAAGAATGCGGGTTGGCCTGGGCCAAGGTCTGACTGGAAGATATTCTATTTATTGCAATTTAATTTTAGATATTGATCCAAGTGACATTACATCCTGTTTAGTACACAGAGGAATCTATGACTGATTGCTAGTGACTAATTAAACTGTCCTGTTTGTCTTTTACAGTAGTAAATATAGGTTGAACCATAGTAACACACCTCCCAACTGTTGGGGCTGGGAATGAGGGACACCTACCAGCAAAAGTATGCAGGCATAGGACACACCCCTTGCCACACCCCCTTAAAGGAGAATTGTATAAAAAAACAAGATTGGTTAAACCCACAAGTTTGTTTTTACCACTAATATTCCTTTATTTTGCTTTTGGAATTTACACATGCAGCAATTTAGAAATCAGATGAAAGGTTTAGCACTGGGAAACACTTTTTGATAGATAAAAAGTGCATTTTATATACATCTATATAGATCAGACCAAAATCAGGGACAAATGTGGAGGAATAAGGGACATTTCTCCAAATAAGGGACAGTCCCTCAAAATCAGGGACAGTTGGGAGCTATGTAGTAATACTATTTTATTTTTTTATTTCCTAAGTTAGTACATAGAAGTTTTATATCTCTTTTTTGGTTCTTTAATATAAATATGATATAAATGATCCAGGATTCCCAGAGCAGTATGGTTTTCCAAAGCTACAGTACAGTTATTGTGAACTGTAGAATTGCATGTGCCGCTCAGGCTCTGAGGGGTTCCAGTCCTGTGCTCCCTGGGAAGGAGCTTGTCTAGGCTCCAAATGTGTAACAAAGTATGTATCCCATGGCATAGGCTGTACAACAAAGCAAACCCACTGTAGTAAGGTGTGTGGCAGTCTCAGCCTAGGCTTCCTCCAGGTCATGCCCCAACATGTTTTGCTCCATTCCCTTGGAGCTTAATTATGGGAATGGAGATTCTAAGGTGAGGGGAACAATTAAATTCATTATCGGCTGCCACACAATTTGGAAATAAGTGTCAATTATGGTGTGGGGTTGTTTTTCAGGGGTTGGGATTGGCCCCTTCGTTCCAGTGAAGGGAACTCTTAAGGCGTCAGAATAGCAAGACATTTTGGACAATTTTGTGGGAACAGTTTGGGGAGAATACCGGAGTTTAGTGGGCAGGAAGAACACCAAGTGAAGGGGCCCAGCAAGCGTCTCTCTCCCTCTATGCCTTTCTGCTACTTTGGCTGACAATTCACAGTCTCCTAGCCATAGGTGTGCGCAGCCTATAGCATTAGGGTTTGCACCCCAAAGCTCAAAAACACACTACTAATCACTCACTGTTAATTTAGAAAAGGAAGGGGTCGGTAAATTACATATTTACAGACCCCTTTCCCCCTTATCCAATACAATCCCCCTGTGTGTGCCCACAGCAGCCAGTGGGAAAGGAGAGGAGGAAAGCTGGCAGCACTGTGGGGTAAATGGGTGGGGGAGCAGGGCAATAGGAGGAATCTGTTCTGCACAGAGTGATTAGGGTGTACCTGGGCACATCCGGCACACCCTGTGCACACTCCTATGCTCCTAGCATTCTCCCTGCATGGCTCGGTGCTCTGATATCAGCTCTCCTTCCTGCATGATTATCTTCTATCAACCTCTACCATAGGCATTACCTCACACATCCCACAGAGGGTCCAGAGGGAGACCTAAAATCCTCAGGTGCGCTGGGATCACTGTAATGGTGGTCACACTGACAGGGTAAGGAGACTACAATACCACATTTGGGTGTCTTCCTGGTGGATGAAATTTTTTCTCTATTCTTCAACTTTTTTTCTTTTGGTGTCCATTCGGATTTACCCCTCAAGGAGTCACTTATCCTGCAAGGACTTATTTTTAAATTTATTTTTTATATATGCTTTTTTCATATATTCAACACATTGGGACTTTTCTATATTCACATATGTTTTTTGTCACATTATTTTATATATGAATTTGCCAGTGTGAGAAGTGTTTCTCATTCACTATTCAATATTGTCTATTTAAGATCAATTTATTTTAGATCTTCTTCATTTGTTTCTGAGTGCTGTACTGTATTTTACACATGTTTTAGGAATTTTTTGTATCACAAATTTTTTGGTACTGCCAGCTAATTATTATTTAATTTATCAATTATTGGGGTTTATCACCCACTTTTCTATCTAGCGCAGTGTTTTTCCTTCTGGAAAAAAAATGTTGGTACAGTTTGGGGATGCCCCCTACCCGTTTCAATATGACTGTGCCCGAATGCACAAACAAGGTCTATAAAGACATGGATGAGCGAGTTTGGGGTGGAGGAACTTAACTGGCCTACACAAAGTCCTGACCTCAACCCGACAGAACACCTTTGGGATGAATTGGAGTAAAGACTGCAAGCCAGACCTTGTCCACATCAGTGCCTGGCATCACTAATGTGCTTCTGGAAGAATGGTCAAACATTCCCATAGACACATACATTCATAATTCTTGTGGACAGCCTTCCCAGAAGAGTTGAAGCTGTTAAAGCTGCAAAGGGTGGGTCAACGAAATATTGAAGTGCGTGTGATTTTCTACTTTGATTTTGGTTCGCAAGTTTTTGTAATTTTCCTTCAGTGAAACTCTTGGTGCCTATTGAGTTCACCTAAACATAATTATATTCACAACATGACACCTTCTTTTTTTTATTACTATAAGCTATGATACTGCTATATTATATGCTACCATGTCTCATTTTAGTAGTAAATTTCCCATTTTAAGATTATTAGGTTGCTACCAAGTGCTGGATGTTTGTTCTCTTGATCTGAATTCCTGTGCTTTGTATTATCCTGGATGGCACTGCGATGCCCACTTGCTTCTACTTTGTTTTAACCTAAATAAAAACTTTTGAAAGTAAAGTTTATGTGCGTGTAAAAGGCAGGCATCCCAATACTTTTGGTAATATAGTGTATATAGATTTTTTATAAGAGTTGGTTGGTCACTATGGATTTTTTGTGTTTCATATTTGTTTGACTTTTCTTGCACATGAAGTTTCATAAGTATTAACCTCCTTGACTAAACTTATACACACTTGACTCTTATTTCCTAATTGTGCGACAGCCGATGATGCATTTAATCGTCCCACCCATGATTAAGCTCCAAGGGGCAGGGTGAAACGCGTTGGGGGCATGGCCTGGTAGGAGCCCAGCTGAGACTGCTTCATTTTACTACGGTGGGTTTGCTTTGCTGTGCGGCCCATGGGATACATCCCTTGTTACACAGCACAGTACCATTAGTGCTACCTCCTTTCAAACATGCTGTCTGTTAACGATGGAGCTTTATGAGGGAGGATAAGGGGAAAGATGAGTTGATGCTCTTACTTATGCATATTTTAGCTTGAGATATTGAGCTCCATAAAGGGCATGCTTTTGACAGCAGGAGGTAAGGAGAACATTTTTAAATATGTTCAGGTGTTTTTAACTAGCCTTGCAGGATAAATGTAATTTTTGCATGTGTGCGCTATAATCTGTTTTGTACTGTCTTTGGTCTTATACCAGCACCATCTTAGATGTATAGCATTTTTAGGGTGTGCCCCCCAAGTGTGTTTTTGTATAGACTCTGACCAGGTCTCTTGGGCTGGAGCACCCCTCCCCCTCTTCATTACCTCACATTAGTGACCACCACTGTATAGGAAGAATCCCTTCAGTTCTCCCATATAGAGGAGTTTATCTCCCAAGGTTGAGACATTAGGTTCTTTCATTCTATTAACAGGTTAGGACCCACTAATTCGGGGTACTTTGTCGCAGTAAGTGGCATAGGCGTGCGCACAGGGTGTGCCAGGTGTGCCCCGGCGCACACCCTAATCACTTGATGCAGTGCAGATTCCCCCTGCTGCCTGGTGTCCCCCTCCCACAGCATGGCTGGCTTCCCTCCTCTCCCATTGGCTACTGCAGTGGGCACACATAGATGATATTTCAGGATGAGTGGGGGGAAGGAGTAATGTCATTTACCGGCCCCTTGCCTTTCCGAATGAACACAGTGAGAGATCCGTACCGTGTTTTTGAGCTTTCAGGTGCACACCCTAATGCAACAGTCTGCGCACACCTATGGTAAGTGGGCTTAGCACTATATGGCCATATAGTGTGACCAAACCCCCATATTTTTACATATGTTCAGGTGTTTTTAACTAGCCTTGCAGGATAAATGTCATTTTTGCATGTGTGCGCAGCGCGCTGTAATCTGTTTTGTAAGGAGAAACTGAACACAATAGTGCTCACTTTACAGTGGGCATTTGGCGCCTAACTAAGCTCAAAAATCAATCAATAGTTATAAATAAAATGTAATTGTCATGTCCAGGTAAAAGACAATGCATGCTTTAGGTCTATTAGATAAACAAATAATAACTTGACTGCTTCTCATCTCCCTCAGAGACTCCATTAGTTAGGACTTGCCCCCTGTATGTCATGTCTTTGCCCTCTTCCATAAGGTCGTTCTGGTGTCAGTATCTTGCGGCTCTACCTTATTTATCCAACATTGAGAAAACATCATGGGAGCATGACAACATTATTTAGCTACAGTATATAATGGCTGTTAAAGTATGGCAGAACTCTGTATTCTGGTGAGTATATGTTGTATAGGAATTCCCAAGAGATGTGAGAAGTCAGCATGTGATAGGTTGTTTGCAGACTCAGAAAATCCAAATTTCAGTTTTGGGTGAATTTGTTTTGTAGCATGAACTGGTATTTTAAAGTGGAACTTCACTCTCTCTGTCAACATTGACTATTTTTAATCCTTGCTAGCATTAGTAAATAGATAGGAAGGTGTATTATGTTTACTTGTTTTAAACTTTTTTTTTTTTTTTCCCCCAGTTACTTTCTGGTTTCCATGCCTAGGCAAAATATGTCATACATCCCAGGAGTCTTCAGGAATGGAGTGGGCAGTGCTGCCCTAGCCATCATCTGAGTAAAGACAAAACTGTATTTTCCAGAAATCTTTTGCGAACTCCCAGGTGTAAATATGAGAATTCCCAGAAAGACACTGAGGTAGCCTTTCTCAGGATGCATATGTGAGGCCCTGGCAACATCACCAGTGCCTCTAGAGACCAGGAAGTGCAATGTAGGTAAATGTAAGTAACACCCAATTGTTTTTTTTCTGCTTAAAGCGGGGGTTCACCCTTAGAGGGCACTTTTTCCCCTTAGATTCCTGCTCGTTTTCTCTAGGGGAATCGGCTATTTGTTTTAAAATATGTGCAGTACTTACCCGTTTACGAGATGCATCCTCTCCGTCGCTTCCGGGTATGGGCTGCGGGAATGGGCTTTCCTTCTTGATTGACAGTCTTCCGAGAGGCTTCCGACGGTCGCATCCATCGCGTCACGATTTTCCGAAAGAAGCCGAACGTCGGTGCGCAGGCGCAGTATAGAGCCGCACCGACGTTCGGCTTCTTTCGGCTACGAGTGACGCGATGGATGCGACCGTCGGAAGCCTCTCGGAAGACTGTCAATCAAGAAGGAACGCCCGCTCCCGAAGACCCATACCCGGAAGCGACGGAAGAAGATGCAGCTCGAAAACAGGTAAGTACGGATCATATTTTAATACAAATAGCTGATTCCCCTAGACCGAACGAGCAGGAATCTAAGGGGAGAAAAAAAAATTTAATAAATGGGTGAACTCCCGCTTTAAGGTAAAGTAGATCTGTATTTAATAATACATCATTAAGTGTATATTTTTAAATGCAAGTACTTGTACAGCAGAACTGAGAGAGGTAAAGCAGCACAAGAGGCAAGTCAGTTCATGTGCTGATGAGGAACATGCTGATTGGAGGAGAAAGCAGAATGAAAGAGATGAGCTTATCACTATCTTGCTCTAGTAATGCCTGGTAATCCACTGATTAAGGTCCATGGTCAAATATTTCCTGTTATGGGGTAACAATTGTTTATCAGTTGTGCCCCTGCATTGTCACCCTGTCACATGATCCCCTGGCTAAAACTGTGGAGGCTTGGTCCTATTGTCACTTTAAGGAAGATGATGGAGAGCATGATGTGCAGCCAGCAGTGGAGGGAGAGCATGTAGACAGTAAAGCCTCATACACACGATTGGATTTTCATCGGACAAATCATAGGACTTTTGTCCGAAGGGCGTTGGCCAGGAACTTGTATTGCATACAAACGGTAAAGAATTGTCGGCCAACAAACACGAAACTAGATGTTTTTCAACTCTTTTGCTCCACCCTGTGAGCAACTTCTGCTACTTTTGTGTTATGGTGAGCATTGCTTCTGAGCATGCGTGTTTGTACTTTGGAGTTTTGTACACACGATCGGGCAATCCGACAACACACATTTGTTGACATGTGCTATCCCACATTTGTCCATGGAAAATCCAACAATTGTCCGGTGGAGCATACAAACGGTCGGATTTTCCGACAACAGCCTGTCATCACACAATTCCAGTGAGAAAATCCGATCGTGTGTATGAGGCTTTAGTAGCAGGAAGAGATCGGAACAGAGGTGCAAAAAAAAAAAAAAAAAGGAAAAATAGGGTAAAAAGCAAATTGCTCATGATTCATAATTCTTTAGTACAGTAAAACCTTGGTTTGAGAGTAACTTGGTTTGAGAGCGTTTTGCAAGACAAGCAACATTTTTTAATAAATGTTGCCTTGATATAAGAGTAGCGTCATGTCACAACTGAGTATGAGCCCTGGTTCACACTGGGTACGATTTGGAGCGATTTGACATGTCAAATCGCATCTCAAATCGGCGGCAATTGTCAGCAATGGCACTGTCCTAATCAGTGCGACGCCGCATCTGCGATTTCAAAAAGTAGTTCCTGTACTACTTTTTGCGATTTCGGGCCGCGATTTACATTAAATTGCGGCCGAAATCGCGGCAAAATCGCAGCCGCGAAATCGCGGTAAAATCGCGCATTTTACCGCGATTTTGAATTCACAGCAGTGTGAACCTAGGCTAAAGAGAAGAGAGGAGCCTCTAAGTGTAGCAATATGGTTACATTTAATGAAGGTACAACATTTAGCAACTTATTGCTACACTTAGAGGTGCCTCTCTTCTCTTTTATACCCTGTAAAAAAATGCTTTGATATACAAATGCTTTGGATTACAAGCATGTTTCTGGAACTAATTATGCTCGCAAACCAAGGTTTTACTGTACATTAAATGTAATTTAGTCAGCGTTAACCAATATTTTATTTTGTTGCAGCAGATGGGAATAAAAGGTGGCTCAGAGCATTGGGTATCAGGTGAAATACTGAAAAGTATGTACTAATATAGTAAATCCTGAGCAGAATGTCACCTTATATAATTGTCCCTTGTCGATGATGTCTCCTTGCAGAGCTCAAAACTGATGTCACCTTGAATGTTTCTTGTGAAATTCCTACTGAATAGCCTTACACATATAAGCTCTTGCAAAATCCTCTCCAACAATTATTTCTCTGTTTTTTATGAATACTCACTAGAACGGAACAGCAGTTTTGCTATCTAGGCCACACCTATAGAAAACCTCAAATACTGTATTTTATGTTGTGTAAAACTTTAACCAAGTATTAAAAGTAAATTGTTTCCGTTACTGAGGGTGATGGTTTCAGTTTCTTATTTAAAGCGGTTTTATATCCGTAAAAATAAAATAAAAAACCTGCAAGGCAAAGGCATAATGAGCTAGTATGACTAGCATACTAGCTCATTATCAATTACTTACCTTAGATCGAAGTCCCCGCAGCGTTCCTCGGACACATCCTCCGTCGCCGCCATGATACCCGGAATGACTTCCGGGTATCGCCGCTCCGGTGCTGTGACTGGCCGGAGCGGCGATGATGTCACTTCCGCGCATGCGCACATTCAGGAGCCGACACGATCAGTGCGCCTGCGCCGTTGTCTACGGTGCGCATGCGCCGTAGACATCGGCGCCCGCTTTTCTGCAAATATCTCCTTAACCATGTAGGTTAAGGAGATATTGCAAGCACCTACAGGTAAGTCTTAATGTAGGCTTACCTGTAGGTACAAGTATACCCTATGGGTATACAACCGCTTTCAGCAATACCTAAAAGTCTGTTCTAATGGAATATAGCTCTACTTTATAGGGACACATTGATACACATATGTGGTATCACTGCAATCGTCAGGTGCAGGAAAATTTATTTTGGGTTTTTCTTTGGTGGTAGGTTATGGTAATAGCAAGAAATATACAGTTAGTTATTTTATTTTATTTTTTTACTATTTTGGGACAGTTTTCCTTTGATAATAATAATAAAAAAAAAAAAAGTAGCATGTCTGCAGTCTCTGGCCGTCGCTCGTATGTCTGCAGCCTCTGGCCGTCGCTCCCATGTCTGCAGCCTCTGGCCATCGCTCCTATGTCTGCAGACTCTCTGGCCATCGCTCCCATGTCTGCAGCCTCTGGCCGTCGCTCCCATGTCTGCAGCCTCTGGCCGTCGCTCCCATGTCTGCAGCCTCTGGCCGTCGCTCCCATGTCTGCAGCCTCTGGCCGTCGCTCCCATGTCTGCAGCCTCTGGCCGTCGCTCCCATGTCTGCAGCCTCTGGCCGTCGCTCCCATGTCTGCAGCCTCTGGCCATCTCTCCTATGTCTGCAGCCTCTGGCCATCTCTCCTATGTCTGCAGCCTCTGGCCATCTCTCCTATGTCTGCAGCCTCTGGCCATCTCTCCTATGTCTGCAGCCTCTGGCCATCGCTCCTATGTCTGCAGCCTCTGGCCATCTCTCCTATGTCTGCAGCCTCTGGCCATCTCTCCTATGTCTGCAGCCTCTGGCCATCTCTCCTATGTCTGCAGCCTCTGGCCATCGCTCCTATGTCTGCAGCCTCTGGCCATCGCTCCTATGTCTGCAGCCTCTGGCCATCTCTCCTATGTCTGCAGCCTCTGGCCATCTCTCCTATGTCTGCAGCCTCTGGCCATCTCTCCTATGTCTGCAGCCTCTGGCCATCTCTCGTATGTCTGCAGCCTCTGGCCATCTCTCGTATGTCTTCAGCCTCTGGCCATCGCTCCTATGTCTGCAGCCTCTGGCCATCGCTCCTATGTCTGCAGCCTCTGGCCATCTCTCCTATGTCTGCAGCTTCTGGCCATCGCTCCTATGTCTGCAGCCTCTGGCCATCTCTCCTATGTCTGCAGCCTCTGGCCATCTCTCCTATGTCTGCAGCCTCTGGCCATCTCTCCTATGTCTGCAGCCTCTGGCCATCTCTCCTATGTCTGCAGCCTCTGGCCATCTCTCGTATGTCTGCAGCCTCTGGCCATCTCTTGTATGTCTGCAGCCTCTGGCCATCGCTCCTATGTCTGCAGCCTCTGGCCATCTCTCGTATGTCTGCAGCCTCTGGCCATCTCTTGTATGTCTGCAGCCTCTGGCCATCTCTCCTATGTCTGCAGCCTCTGGCCATCGCTCCTATGTCTGCAGCCTCTGGCCATCGCTCCTATGTCTGCAGCCTCTGGCCATCGCTCCTATGTCTGCAGCCTCTGGCCATCTCTCGTATGTCTGCAGCCTCTGGCCATCTCTCGTATGTCTGCAGTCTCTGGCCGTCGCTCCTATGTCTGCAGCCTCTGGCCGTCGCTCCTATGTCTGCAGTCCCTGACAGTTCTCTGCTGCATTACAAATACTGTGTGCAGCCATTTGGGGTTGTCAGGAGGAACAGTTGAGGTTTCCTATATTTAGCAAGTTGACTACCATTGTTGTACGTGTTAAGAACTTAGGAGCTTCTCACGTTTGTGTTCCTATGTACTGAGCATACAGTCACATTTGCAGTCTCTTAGCAGCCAGGAAAGTTTTAACAGTGAACAGGAGTCTCTGGCTAGTAGTGTCTGGAAGTACAATTAAACACAATTCAAAATTTCCCGCCAGTGAAACGCATAGTGGAGTCCAGCTACAAGCAGTACCTTTTGCAGATAAACTTGTGCCATGTTCCTACATTAGTATTCCAAGAGTTGTCTTGTTTTGGGAGGGTTGTGGCAAATTGCCCTCCTCAAATGGTGCTAATTCTGTAGGTAATAAGG
Organism: Rana temporaria; assembly: GCF_905171775.1. Classification (NCBI taxonomy): domain Eukaryota; kingdom Metazoa; phylum Chordata; class Amphibia; order Anura; family Ranidae; genus Rana; species Rana temporaria. Next base: position 243,543,432 of record NC_053491.1, read on the forward strand.
AAAACAAGATTCTCTCCAAGTGGAAGAACAGGTTTAATAGTACATTTAGCAGTGCCTCCACCTAGGAGTGGGGGATTCCTTTCCTGGAAAATGGATCAGTAATCTAAGCAAAGTAATTGAGAACTTAGGGCCAGATCCACAAAAGGGTTATGGCGGCGTATCTGCTGTTACGCCGTCGTATCCCTGTTTCTATCTATGCGGCTGATTCATAGAATCAGCCGCATAGATATCCCTAAGATCCGACATGTGTAATAGTTTTACACTGTCGGATCTTAGGATGCAGTACCTCGGCCGCCGCTGGGGGCATTTCTCGTCGTAAACCAGCGTCGGGTATGCAAATTAGCACCTACGGAGATCCAGGAAGGTTTTTCCCTTCGTGAAGTCGCCGTAAGTGTTAGTTTGCCGTCGCAAAGATAGGGCTGCTTTTACAAAGTGTAAAGTTAGTACACCATGTAAAAGTATACCCGTCTTTCCCGCGTCGCTGTCAAAAAAATTTTCCAAATTTTTTTTTCCCGCCGCATCTCTTTTTTACCTGTCGCGATTCACAAAACTCGGCGCAACGTAACGTAACACAAAGCACGTCGGGAAAATAGTGTCGGGGGCATGCGCAGTACGTCCGGCGTGGGAGCGCGCCTAATTTAAATGGGACTCGCCCCATTTGAATTGGCCCGCCTTGCGCCGGACTGATTTAGGATACACCGCCGCAAATTTCCAGGTAAGTGCTTTGTGGATCGGGCACTAACTTGGGCAATTTGCGGCGGTGTAACTTAAATCACAAAAGTTACGTTGCGCCCGCTGGTTGTGGATCTGGCCCAAAGGAACTACTGCACCCAGCATATAACAACAACCATAAGCTTACAGATATATAGTATCTCACAAAAGTGAGTACACCCCTCACATTTCTGTAAATATTGTATATTTTTTCATGCGACAACATTGAAAAAAATGACACTTTGCTACAATGTAAAATAGTGAGTGTACAGCTTGTATAACAGTATAAATTTGCTGTCCCCTCAAAATTACACACAACTGTTAATGTCTAAACCGCTGGCAACAAAAGTGAGTACACCCCTAAGTGAAAATGTCCAACTTGGGCCCAATTAGCCATTTTCCCTCCCCTGTGTCACGTGACTCATTAGTGTTACAAGGTCTCAGGTGTGACTGCCCAACAAGAAAAGAAACCTAAACATGGAAGTGGCCTTTAAATCTTATGAATGGGGATTGACAGCTGGGAGTCTGATGACACTGGTGACATCACATCCAAGTCTTGGAGGCCTTAAATGTCTACACAAGGGGGCTATACAGGTAACTAACATACATACAATATGTTACATGCACATATATTCTTATGGGAAGCTTGTTGCAATGACTAGTGATGAAAGAAAGGCTCTCTCTATGACTGGCAGTGTTTTCCTGCAATACCTGTAGAACAGAAGTTTTCACATACAGCACAAAATAAAGGCAAACACAACACACACATAAAACAACATCAACCCGATAACTTCTGCATCCAAAAATAACTCGGTCTTGGCACGTCGTCTTTATAGTTGCCTGTGAGCAGGCCCCGCCCATCCTAGGTGTAGTTTCGGCATGTGGCGCTAGGCTCCGCCCCTGGGCGGGGTGAGTTGGGTGCTGAGCTCCTCTCTTCTCTGGGACGTGAGTTGTGTGGCGGTGTAGTCCCGTGTGAACGGAGCCTCCTCCGGGGGCTGTGAGACTTAGTCCGGGTGTACTGAGCTCGGCTACAGACATGGCTTTCGCTAACTTTCGCCGCATTTTGCGGTTCACTGGGGACAAGAGGAAGCTGCGGGAGTACGAGCACGTCCGGAGAGACCTGGACCCCAACCTGGTGTGGGAGATAGTGGGCGAGCTGGGGGATGGAGCGTTCGGCAAGGTGTACAAGGTGAGCCGGGGGCGGAGCGTACTGGTCTGGGAGGTCAGGTGACCTCTGTGTACAGGGCATGTACCTTGCATGGTCCTCCACCTGTCATAGAGCTGTGTGTGTGTATGATCCTCCTTCTGTCATAGAGCTGTGTGTGTATGATCCTCCACCTGTCATAGAGCTGTGTGTGTATGATCCTCCACCTGTCATAGAGCTGTGTGTGTATGATCCTCCACCTGTCATAGAGCTGTGTGTGTATGATCCTCCACCTGTCATAGAGCTGTGTGTATGGTCCTCCACCTGTCATAGAGCTGTGTATGTATGATCCTCCACCTGTCATAGAGCTGTGTATGTATGATCCTCTACCTGTCATAGAGCTGTATGTGTATGATCCTCTACCTGTCATAGAGCTGTGGTATGTATGGTCCTCCCACCTGTCATAGAGCTGTGGTATGTATGATCCTCCACCTGTCATAGAGCTGTGTGTGTATGATCCTAACACCTGTCATAGAGCTGTGTGTGTATGGTCCTCCCACCTGTCATAGAGCTGTGGTATGTATGGTCCTCCACCTGTCATAGAGCTGTGGTATGTATGATCCTAACACCTGTCATAGAGCTGTGTGTGTATGGTCCTCCCCCCTGTCATAGAGCTGTGTGTGTATGGTCCTCCCACCTGTCATAGAGCTGTGTGTGTATGATCCTCCACCTATCATAGAGCTGTGTGTGTATTATCCTCCCACCTGTCATAGCGCTGTGTGTGTATTATCCTCCCACCTGTCATAGAGCTGTGTGTGTATGGTCCTCCCACCTGTCATAGAGCTGTGTGTGTATGGTCCTCCCACCTGTCATAGAGCTGTGTGTGTATGATCCTCCACCTATCATAGAGCTGTGTGTGTATTATCCTCCCACCTGTCATAGCGCTGTGTGTGTATGATCCTCCCACCTGTCATAGAGCTGTGTGTGTATGATCCTCCACCTGTCATAGAGCTGTGCGTGTATGATCCTCCACCTGTCCTAGAGCTGTGCGTGTATGATCCTCCCACCTGTCATAGAGCTGTGTGTGTGTATGATCCTTCCACCTGTCATAGAGCTGTGTGTATGTATGGTCCTCTACCTGTCATAGAGCTGTGTGTGTGTGTGTGTGTGTGTATGATCCTCCACCTGTCATAGAGCTGTGCATGTATGATCCTCCACCTGTCATAGAGCTGTGTATGTATGATCCTCCACCTGTCATAGAGCTGTGTGTGTATGATCCTCCCACCTGTCATAGAGCTGTGTGTGTATGATCCTCCACCTGTCATAGAGCTGTGTGTGTATGATCCTCCACCTGTCATAGAGCTGTGTGTGTATGATCCTCCACCTGTCATAGAGCTGTGTGTGTGTGATCCTCCACCTGTCATAGAGCTGTGCATGTATGATCCTCCACCTGTCATAGAGCTGTGTATGTATGATCCTCCACCTGTCATAGAGCTGTGTGTGTATGATCCTCCCACCTGTCATAGAGCTGTGTGTGTATGATCCTCCCACCTGTCATAGAGCTGTGTGTGTATGATCCTCCACCTGTCATAGAGCTGTGTGTGTATGATCCTCCACCTGTCATAGAGCTGTGTGTGTGTATGATCCTCCACCTGTCATAGAGCTGTGTGTGTATGATCCTCCACCTGTCATAGAGCTGTGTGTGTATATGATCCTCCCACCTGTCATAGAGCTGTGTGTGTATGATCCTCCACCTGTCATAGAGCTGTGTGTGTGTATGATCCTCCACCTGTCATAGAGCTGTGTGTGTATGATCCTCCACCTGTCATAGAGCTGTGTGTGTATATGATCCTCCACCTGTCATAGAGCTGTGTGTGTATATGATCCTCCCACCTGTCATAGAGCTGTGTGTGTATGATCTTCCACCTGTCATAGAGCTGTGTGTGTATGATCCTCCACCTGTCATAGAGCTGTGTGTATGGTCCTCCACCTGTCATAGAGCTGTGTATGTATGATCCTCCACCTGTCATAGAGCTGTGTGTGTATGATCCTCCACCTGTCATAGAGCTGTGTGTATGGTCCTCCACCTGTCATAGAGCTGTGGTATGTATGATCCTCCACCTGTCATAGAGCTGTGTGTGTATGATCCTAACACCTGTCATAGAGCTGTGTGTGTATGGTCCTCCCACCTGTCATAGAGCTGTGGTATGTATGGTCCTCCCACCTGTCATAGAGCTGTGGTATGTATGGTCCTCCACCTGTCATAGAGCTGTGTATGTATGATCCTAACACCTGTCATAGAGCTGTGTGTGTATGGTCCTCCCACCTGTCATAGAGCTGTGTGTGTATGGTCCTCCCACCTGTCATAGAGCTGTGTGTGTATGATCCTCCACCTATCATAGAGCTGTGTGTGTATTATCCTCCCACCTGTCATAGCGCTGTGTGTGTATGATCCTCCCACCTGTCATAGAGCTGTGTGTGTATGGTCCTCCCACCTGTCATAGAGCTGTGTATGTATGGTCCTCCACCTGTCATAGAGCTGTGTATGTATGATCCTAACACCTGTCATAGAGCTGTGTGTGTATGGTCCTCCCACCTGTCATAGAGCTGTGTGTGTATGATCCTCCACCTGTCATAGAGCTGTGTGTGTGTGTATGATCCTCCACCTGTCATAGAGCTGTGTGTGTGTATGATCCTCCCACCTGTCATAGCGCTGTGTGTGTATGATCCTCCCACCTGTCATAGAGCTGTGTGTGTATGATCCTCCACCTGACATAGAGCTGTGTGTGTATGATCCTCCACCTGACATAGAGCTGTGTGTATGATCCTCCACCTGTCATAGAGCTGTGTATGTATGGTCCTCCACCTGTCATAGAGCTGTGTGTGTATGATCCTCCCACCTGTCATAGAGCTGTGTGTGTATGATCCTCCACCTGACATAGAGCTGTGTGTGTATGATCCTCCACCTGACATAGAGCTGTGTGTATGATCCTCCACCTGTCATAGAGCTGTGTATGTATGGTCCTCCACCTGTCATAGAGCTGTGTGTGTATATGATCCTCCCACCTGTCATAGAGCTGTGTGTGTATGATCTTCCACCTGTCATAGAGCTGTGTATGTATGATCCTCCACCTGTCATAGAGCTGTGTGTATGATCCTCCCACCTGTCATAGAGCTGTGTGTGTATGATCCTCCCACCTGTCATAGAGCTGTGTGTGTATGATCCTCCCACCTGTCATAGAGCTGTGTGTGTATGATCCTCCCACCTGTCATAGAGCTGTGTGTGTATGGTCCTCCCACCTGTCATAGAGCTGTGTGTGTATTATCCTCCCACCTGTCATAGCGCTGTGTGTGTATGATCCTCCCACCTGTCATAGAGCTGTGTGTGTATGATCCTCCCACCTGACATAGAGCTGTGTGTGTATGATCCTCCACCTGACATAGAGCTGTGTGTGTATGATCCTCCACCTGTCATAGAGCTGTGTGTGTATGATCCTCCACCTGACATAGAGCTGTGTGTGTGTGTGTGTGTGTGTGTGTGTGTGTGTATGATCCTCCACCTGTCATAGAGCTGTGTGTGTGTATGGTCCTCCCACCTGTCATAGCGCTGTGTGTGTGTATGATCTTCCCACCTGTCATAGAGCTGTGTGTGTATGATCCTCCCACCTGTCATAGAGCTGTGTGTGTATGATCCTTCCACCTGACATAGAGCTGTGTGTGTATGATCCTCCACCTGACATAGAGCTGTGTGTGTATGATCCTCCCACCTGACATAGAGCTGTGTGTGTATGATCCTCCCACCTGACATAGAGCTGTGTGTGTATGATCCTCCACCTGTCATAGAGCTGTGTGTGTATGATCCTCCACCTGTCATAGAGCTGTGTGTGTATGATCCTCCCACCTGTCATAGAGCTGTGTGTATGATCCTCCACCTGTCATAGAGCTGGGTGTGTATGATCCTCCACCTGTCATAGAGCTGGGTGTGTATGATCCTCCACCTGTCATAGAGCTGTGTGTATGATCCTCCCACCTGTCATAGAGCTGTGTGTATGATCCTCCCACCTGTCATAGAGCTGTGTGTGTATGATCCTCCCACCTGTCATAGAGCTGTGTGTATGATCCTCCACCTGTCATAGAGCTGTGTATGTATGATCCTCCACCTGTCATATAGCTGTGTATGTATGATCCTCCCACCTGTCATAGATAAACCTGTGTGTGTGTGTGTGGTTCAATATGGGCACCCTGACCGGTCTGTGACTACACAGCCCCAGACACAACAAACTGACCAGCACTGTGTTTTCTGGTACACTTCTATTGGAACCAGCCATTTTCCCCAATTTGAACTACAGTAGCTCTTCTACTGGATCGGACTACACAGGCCAGCCTTCCCTCCCCATGTGCACCAACGAGTCTTGTTGCTGCTTTTCCTTCCTTGGACCACTTTTGATAGAATCTGACCACTGCAGACTGGGAACATCCCACAAGAGCTGCAGTTTTGGAGATGCTCTGACCCAGTCATCTAGCCATTACAGTTTGGTCCTTGTTAATGTCACTGTAATTCTTATACTTGCCCATTTTTTTTTTTTATGCTTTCAACACATTAGCTTCAGGGACAACATGTTCTCTTGCTGCCTACCATCTTTCAGATGCCATTGTAATGAAATAACCAATGTTCTTTACTTTACCTGCTAGTGGTCATAATGTTATGGCTGTGTATAGAGTGATTTGGAGCGCTGCACTATTCATTGCATGACCTTTTTATTTATGAGAACTATGTTATTTTTAGGGCTCATTTACACTTTCTTCAGCACACATTAACAGGTAGTTTACACTTGCTTCAAAACATGCTTTGTTAAAGCTCTCTGAACGCCAAAGCTTCTGTCACCAAATAAAATGGTTAGCTTACAGTCCTGTTTACACCTTGCTTTGCTTCAAAAACTATATCCCCATGTAGCTTTAGTGGTGCTTCAAAGTGTCTTCAAAGCCTCCATAGAAGTCTATGGCAAAGCTTGCTTGAAGCTTCAATAAAGCCTCGCCGACGCTCCACCAAAGGCTCATTGAAGCTTCAAGCAAAAGCTAGGTGTAAACAGGACTGTAAGCTAACCGTTTTATTTATTGACTGGCGTTCAGAGAGCTTTAACAAAGCCTGTCCAAAGCCGTGTTTTGAAGCAAGTGAAAACTAGCCCTTACTGTTTAATTGAAGTATATCTATAGCAAATTTGTGTACAGTAGGTTCTTCCTCTCTAAGGCTGGGTTCACACTGGAGAACGCAGCAGCTCACAGCAGGGGTCCGCTGCGTCTCCATTCCCAATTTCAGCCCATATTTTTGGCTGAATTCGCACCTGAAACAGACCAAAAGATGCACATGGCTCATGTGCAATTCGCACCGGAGCCGCTGCGGCGATGTGTGAATCGGCTCAATAGAGATCCAGTCACAATCTTTTGCTATGCGAAGAAATCCACATAGGTGTGAACTCAGCCTAAATGTTGGGTAGAGTAGGGAAGGGTTAAAACCATGTCAGGGTATGTGAGGGGGAATTCTCTTGAACAGGTGTCCCCGTTGGCAGGGCCGATCCTCCCTATAGGCTCACTATGCAAGCCGCTTGGGGCCCCGCAAAGCTGCAAAGGGCCCCCCAAATTACTAGAGGCCCCGTCTGGTGAGAAGTCATTTTCACCCCCTCACCCTCATCTAAACTCGCTGGCTGAGTCATTTCCGACAGCAGAACACCCCCTCCCCCCGCTTCTCAACTTTCTTTAATGTGACATGTCACTGTCGTCAGCGCCCCCCTGCTTCTCATTTTTAATGTGCCATGTCATTTTGCTTGGGGCCCCAGGGAGGTCAGGATCGGCACTGCCCGTTGGAAGACCTCATCTCTTTGTTTAGGTGAAAACCAAAATTTGGGCTTTCCCTTTTTTTTTTTTTTACAAGAATTGGGCTTTCCCTTTTACTTTTTGTTTTGGTGGCAATTTATAAAAGTGTAGATAATGCATCTCCCTAGTGAGGGGTGAAAAAAATGACATCAAAATAAACTTGATAGAATCTCAAACTTTATATGCTATCCAAAACAAAAGTTTTGCCTTTTACATACTTTTAGGCCCCTGGGGGGCGCTATTTTTAGCGGCGTTTTACTGTCGTTTTAGTGGCACTATTCGGCCGCAAAGAGTCGCTGCAGTTCGGCGCTGCTGCCCATTAATTTCAGTTGGCAGGGGCGCTTTAGGAGCAGTGTATTCACCGCTCCTACAGCGCCTCAAAGATGCGACTAGCAGGACTTTTTTTTTTACCGTCCTGCTAGCACACTGCTCCAGTGTGAAAGCCCTTGGTCTTTCACACTGGAGTGAAAGGAGCCGCTCTTTCAGGACGCTTTGCAGGTGCTATTTTTAGCGTTTATAGCGCCTGCAAAGGGTCTAAAATATGTTTGTAAGCCTTACTTTTCAGGCTCCATTCACACCTGGGCATTTTGGGATTGCGGCAGAATCGCTATGATTTTTGTCCGTGATTTCAAAACGCACTACAATGGCAAAACGCAGGTTCAGGTGCCATTATTTTTAATGGCACCTAAAATGCAGTGCAGTTTTGCTGTGATTATAGCGCAACAAATCGCATTGCATGAAGCTTGTCCCCCAAAAAAGAAGCGGGTGCAAAACTGCACCGCGTTTTTGAAAATCATGGCAACTGAGCCTGTGTTTTGCCATTGTAGTGCGTTTTGAGATAGTGGCCAGAATTGCAGCGATTCTGCTACTAACACAAAACACTTAGGTGTGATTGGAGCCTTAGATGGCAGAGAAGTGGCACTCTGTAAATCAAGTTTTTAAAATGCATAATACTAATTATGTTCTTGAACCGAATACAGTTTCCCATAAGTATATTCATTTTAGCTTTGTTTCTTTATGGATCACGGTGACCTGTTTCAGCTTGTTTGGCTTATGAATCATAAACTGCTTTAGTGCTTTTTACTTTTATTTAAAGGGATAGTCTACCCAAAATGGATATTTCAGCAATGGGTAGAAGATGAAGTTATAAAACATTCAATGCCTACTTAGATATCATTCTAGCTTTGCTAGCATCCGCCATCTAGCCTTAGGGTTCTTTTACACAATGCTGCTCCACTTTGTTCTGCACGAGATCTGTGAGCAGATCGTCTGCTGAATAGGACAGATGTCATTTATTTTTATTTTTTTAACATCCGTGCCTGTTAACTTTGTGTCCGCATTTACACAGCGGACAGGTGTGGACTCATGATAGTTCCTTCTATAGATGGCCAGATGTAAACAGACTCCTGTCGGTTTACATTTGGTTACTTCCAATCCATTACATTTTAGGTAAAAAATAAATGGCATAAATCGCAATCCTTTTCCTTGTGTTTTTTTTTTTACCTGGACATATTAATGGTAGGCAGACACAAGTCCATGTACTTCAGACTGCCTATAGACCCAGATGCAGCTTCCAATTGGGTCTGCCTGAAAAAACAGACAGGCGTACCTGATCGTAAAGTGTGTGTGAAAGATCTCCTAGTCTAGCTACGGTGTTCGAAGAGGTCTCACTCCTACATTTTTCATAATAACGTAGAGCTGATAATAAAACCGTTTTTAGCCTTTAAGCCCTGGTTCACCCCAATGTGATTTATCCTGCAATATGACAAGTCGCATCCCAGTGTCGGCGATGGAACCGTTCAACTTGTTGCGACTCAAATCGCAGTGACTTTGAAAAAGGTCTAAGCGTTACTTTTTTGCGATTTCATTGCTACTTGCATTGACTTCTTTTGAATAAAGTGACAAGCCGCAGTGAAATCAGAGGGCCAAATCGCACTAATCTGCGCTGAATCAAAGCTGCACTGTTTTGAATCGGGGATTAAACAAAACTTGCCACCGTTTTCTCATTGGGGCTGTATTGTTGCTGCATCTAAATATGCTCCAATATTGTAACCACCATATAGATGAAAGGCACATGCTTAGTATTTTGACCCTGAGGTGAAAATGCAGTTGGTGTACATACTCCCAGGCCATGGAATCCGGCACAATCGATAACAAACATTTTACACAGATCACTGGCTGCATGTTCCCATGGCTTGTTTAAAAATGCATTTCATGAACACCTAGAATGTTTGACATTACCCACTGACTAAGATGTAAATAGTTGTGAGTTTATATATTCCGTCCTTCTTTCAGTCTTGTGCCTGCTGTCATTACTTTACACTGGAAATATGTTAGCAATTTTAAAGCACTAAAACCCAACTGAACTTTTACTTGGAGCCACTAAATACATTACAGGGGCTTAGGGTGGGGGTGTGCAGTCTTATGTAGATGTCGACCGATATGGGTTTTTCTCTGGCCGATGCCAATATTTAGAAATTGTGGCGGCCGATGGCTGATTATATGATGCCGATTTTTTTTTTTTTTTTTTTTTTGGCCCGATATATTAGGCCCGTTTTTTTTTTTTTTTATCTGATAAAATCTAAGGACCCCTTTCACACTGGGGTGTTTTTCAGGCGCTTTTGGGTTAAAAATAGCGCCTGTAAAGTGCCTGCAATACGGCTCCCCTGAAGTCTCACTGTGAACACCCAAGTGCTTTCACACTGAGGCGGTGCACTGGCAGGACGTTGAACCTCTTCATCGGCCGCTATCTGGGTTATAAGCGCCCCGCTAGCAGCCAAATAGCACCGCTAAAATGCTGTTAAAGCGCCGCTAAAACTAGCACCGTCAATGCCTGCCCGCTCCAGTGTGAAAGCAGCGGAGTTCCACCGAAAAAAAATTATTAAAAGTCAGCAGCTACAAATGCTGTCGGCACCCAAAGCCGATCTCTGTTGGCACCCGGAAAAAAAACGGGCTGACTTTACTGTGTGTGTGTGTGTGTGTGTGTGTGTGTGTGTGTGTGTGTTTTTTATTTTTTTTAATTATTCATCAAAGTGTATTTTTTCCCCAAAAATTGCGTTTGAAAGACCGCTGTGCAATTACTGTGTGACATAAAATATTGCAACAACCGCTATTTTATTCCCTAGGGTCTCTGCAAAAAAAAAATATATAATGTTTGGGGGTTCTAAGTGATTTTCTAGCAGAAAATGCAGGATTTTTAATTGTAAGCAACAAGTGTTAGAAAAGATTTAGCCTTTAAATGGTTAAACTGAGAACTTCTACACAGGACTTCAGTTAATTGATAAGTAGAAACATTGTATCTTTTCTCACACTTGGCAGGCTACCCAGAGACAAGTTGCTCCATGGGAAACTTCAGGCAACTTGCATTGACTTCTATGATACAGAAGCTGTTTGCAAGTCGCGCTGAGGAAAAACTTCTTTTTTTTTAATTTATTTTTTTAAAACAATCGGCCGATGCCGATTTAATTCAAAAGTGCCAAAAATCGGCCGGTATATCGGTCGACCTCTAGTCTTATGCCCCGTACACACGATCAGTTTTCCTGTTAGAAAAAGTCTGAGAGAGCAGGATCTCCCCCTTCTTTTTTTTTTTTTTTTCTTTTTTTCCCGTTAGGGAAGAAAACTGATTGGAATTTCCGATCGTGTGTACAAATCCCAACGCACAAAATTCCGACGCATGCTCAGAAGAATAGAACTTAATTTTCTCTGCTCGTTGTAGTATTTTACGTCACCACGTTCTTGGCAGTCAAAAGTTCACCGAACTTTTGTGTGACCATGTGTATGCAATACAGGCTTGAGCAGAATTCCATTGGAAAAAAACATATTTTTTTTTTCCGACAGGGAAACCGCTTGTGTGTACGAGGCATCACTGTTTATCAGCCACTGTTTATCAGCCACAGCTTGAGTATAAAAGCCTGTCCCCTGCCAGCATACTACAGTCCCTGAGAGCTGGTTCACACCAGATAAATTTATAATCTGCAGCAAAAGTGCATGCATAATGTTTTCAATGTATTCCAATTACAGTGGTACCTTGGATTGTGAGCATAATTTGTTCCATAAGCATGCTTGTAAGCCAAAGCACTCTTATATCAAAGCAAATTTCCCCATAGGAATCAATGGAAACTCAGATAATTTGTTCCAGTGTCACTCCGAGTGTATGCAGTACCGCATGTGGCCAGAGGTGGGGGGCGCCAGAGACACTCGGAGATACTCTTGAGTATCTCCGGCGCCCCCCACCTCTGGCCACGTGCAGTACTGCACACCCCAGAGGCTTAAATCCTGCTCGTCCTGCGAGAATGCTTGCAAATCGAGTCAGGATTTAAAAAAAAAAAACGTCTCGTATTGCGAAACGCTCGTAAACCGCGTTACTGTACCCTAGTTTACTCCAGTGCAGTGTGTTCCAGTGAAGTTAACAAAAGTAGGACATGCTGCATGCGTCAAAAAGGCATCGGAACTCGCATGTCCTGTATTGAGATGAAGAAGGGGGAAAAAGGGAGAACACCTGAAAAATTGGGATGCAGAGGTACTACACTTTATAGGTCTGATGCAGTGGGGAGTGCGGTGGATCTCTTCAATGAGACCTTTGCTTCCCCACAGAGGCAAGGGTCGTTGGTGACACTGTGTCTTGCTCTGGAAAGTGTGATCAGGAGATATATATATATATATATATATATATATATATATATATATATAATTTTTTTTATTATTGCAGCGATGATCACTGTATAAGCAATATATATATATATATATATATATATATATATATATATATATATATATATATATATATATATATATATATATATATATATTTACACTGTTAATGGCATCCATTCATATGCCATTATTTACTATTGTGATAGCTGTGGCCAAACGCAGCTATCGTATGTTGCAGGTCTGCCGTGATTGGGGGTCCTGTACCATGTGGTCACTGTGACCAATCAGAGCTCACAATAATAAGCAATGGCTATGAGTGACAACCATTGTTTACAACTGATGTGATCACTGAGATTGGTTACAGCAATCACATGGTACCAGGGTTGCCCACAGCAGCCCAATAGAACAATCTGTGTGCTTTTCTGGCCAGTGCACACAGCGTTGACAGATTGCGCTGCTGCAGAACAAGAGAGCACCTGTCTGGCCGTATTATTACAGTAGGCTGGGTGAGGAGTGGTTAAAGAAGTGCAAGAATCTAAAAAGCAGAGTACTGTGCAAAATGTTTAGACAGGTGTGAAAAAAATATGCTGTAAATGAGTGCTTTCAGAAATGGAAGTGTTTTTAATAGTTTCCATTTTGTTAATTAATAAAAAAAAAGTAAATGAACGGAAGAGACATCTTGGAGAACTAACCAGAGATCTTCTGTGGATGTAGGCTGCCTCAAATCCTCCTGTCTCTTTATGTAATCTCAGACAGATTTGATGATGTTAAGATCAGGGCTCTGTGGGGGCCAAACCATCACTTCCAGGACTCCTTGTACTCCTTTACGCTGAAGATGGTTAATGATAACATTGGCTGGCTGTTTGGGGGTGTTGTCCTGCTGCAGAATAAATCGGGGGCCAATCGCACACCTCCCCTGGTGGTTTGGCATGATGGATAAGTATCTGCCTGTATTTCTCAGCATTGAGGACACCATTGATCCTGACCAAATCTCCAACTCCATTTAGAGAAATGCAGCTCCAAACTTGCAAGGAAACTCCACCATGCTTCACTGTTACCTGCAGACACTCATTATTGTACCGCTCTCCAGCCCTTCAGCAAACAAACTGCCTCCTGATACAGCCAAACATTAGGATCTTTGACTCGTCAGTCCAGAGCACCTGTTGCCATTTTTCTGCACCCCAGTTTCTATGTTTTCATGCATCGGATGTGGAAACAAGGCTAAGCGACTCATCAATGTACAAAAACCTAGGAACTGGGGTGTAAAAAAAACGGCAGCAGGTGCTCTGGACTTACAAATTAAAATGTTATATATTTGTCTGCAGCAGGATGCAGTTAAGTACTATCTTCAGTGTAAAAAAGAACAAGGAGTCCTGGGAGTGATGGTTTGGCCACCACAGAGCCCTGATCTCAACACCATTTGAGTCTGGGATTACATGAAGAGAGTAGTGTTTGTCAACCGCTGGCTCTCTGCTCTGCCCCTCCAGCGCTCACTAAAGCACTGGACAGGAGAGGGGGCGAGAGCGACTTGTGGATCCTGACATTGTCGGGAGCCCTCCAGAGTCTGGAGTTGGACTGTGATGTTAGTCGACAGCAGGATTTAGCCCACTGTTGGCTGATTGTGGGTCACGGGAAAGCACAAATTGTGACCCAAATGAGAAGTATGGGCAAAAGCGCTTTGGCCATACATCCTTCTTGTACTATTCTTCATGCATAAAATGTGCATTTTACCATGTTTGCAAAAAATGCCAGAACCCCTGTGGTAGTAAAAGGGTTCCACCCTTTTAAAAGTCGGCAGCTACAAAAAAACTGTAGCTGCTGATTTTTATTAATCAGACGTGCCTGTCTCATGTTCCAGCGATGCAGGCACACAAAGCCCTGCTCCTCTCCATGGCGCAGGCATTCTGTGGGTGTCTGGCTGTGGCTTTACAGCCGGGCGCGCACTGCGTATGCGCGAGCCATGCTGTGCGCTGTGACTGGCCGGGCAATTTTCTGGGACCTGTGACGTGTCCCAGAGGATTTGCAGGGAGAGATGAAAGGTAAACTTCCTTCCGGCGCCGTAGCGCCAGGAGAGGAAGTGGGAGCTGGGTGCAAAGCGGAAGTTTCATTTTTGTGTGGAACTCTGCTTTAACAGAGAGATTTTAAAGGATAAGTTTGCCTTTTACAGAAAAATCTGTAAGGTGAACTTGCAGTTGATCCCCTCCCCATCGCAGTCGTTCCCGCTGTACCTGAAGCCGGCGATCTTCCTCACTGACACATCTTATCGCTTCTTTACCGGTCCAGGAATCAGAAATCTCCCACAGCCTAACTACTTAATAGGTGGCTCTCAAATGGCGGGAGGACGTCCACTGGGTTGCCGATGCGCGTGCCTGGCGGCCGCGATGTCCGCCAGGCGACCGCGATCAGCCGTTACACAGGGAGAGGAGACCGATGCTGTGTCCCTTGTACATAGGGACACAGATCGGTCACCTCCCCCAGTCAGTCTCCTTCCCTCACAGTTAGAATCACTAGTGGGGAACACATTTAACCCCTTCCTCGCCCCCTAGTGTTAACCCCTTCCCTGCCTGTCACATTTATACAGTAATCGGTGCATATTTATAGCACTGATCGCTGTATAAATGTGAATGGTCCCAAAAATGTGTCAAAAGTGTTCGATGTGTCCGTCATAATGTCGCAGTCCCAATAAAAATTGCAGATCGCCACCATTGCTAGTAAAAAAATAAATAAAAATAATACAAAAAATGTCATAATTCTGTCCCCTATTTTGTAGTCGCTATAACTTTTGCACAAACCAGTCACTATACGCTTATTGCGATTTTTTTTTTTTTTTTTTATCAAAAATATGTAGAAGAATACGTATCGGCCTAAACTGAGAAAAAAAATCGTTTTTGTTTATAGCGCAAAAAAAAAGAGGTGATCAAATCCCGCCAAAAGAAAGCTCTATTTGTGGGGGAAAAAGGACGTCAATTTTGTTTGGGAGCCACGTCGCACGACCACGCAATTGTCGGTTAAAGCGACGCAGTGCCGAAAGCTGAAATTTCGCCTGGGCAGGAAGGGGGTGTATGTGCCTAGTGAGCAAGTGGTTAATCTCCTAAACGTACCTTGTAGCGGTACGGATAGAAGGCATTCTGGTGTCCTGTCAGAGCTGGAGAAGAGGAGAGAAAGCTGTGGGGATTTCAAATCCATCGACCGGTAAAGCGACTCCACCAGTCAACAGGAAGAAGTCATAGAGGAAAAAAAGATGGCCGCATAAAATCCTTGGCTAAAAATGTATTAGATAAAGTATTGCACTTGCATCATCTACCCCAGATGACGTCTTGGTAGAGGAAACGTAGGGACTTTCCGCACTGGCTCCACTACACTGCGTTCTTCTCCTTGTGATCTCATTATACAAAGGCCTGTTTTCATCTTCATTGATGTAAGTGCAATACTTTAATACATTTTTAGCCAAGGATTTTATGCTATGTGGCGATCTTTTTTTTCCTGTATGACGCCTTCCTGTTGACTGGTAGAGCCGATGATTCTCTATATACCGAGCTCAGATTGTTATGCTTTCTTGATGTTGGTCTCTGAAAGATTGATTGTCGAATCTGCACTGCTGTACAATCCACAAGCTGGTTCCTGTGATGTTAAAGACCCCATCAGTTTTGCTTGTTTGGCTGTCTGCTGCTGGCAGGTAGCTCACACCATTTGGTAAGAGTACCCTATTGCCTTCACTGGTGGTGGTGGCACATTTGATGGTGAATATTATTTCCTTGCTGAGTTGGGCACACACCTCTGACGGGTCGTCCTTGGCTGGAAGTCCGAATATCCCCTTATTTTGCACCGTTTGAAAAATTACCTTTTTTCACTTTGGACTCTTCTAAGCGCCCCATGACGCAGTTTAATGGACCTTTAGGTTCTCAATATGTTTATATGTTGTCTCACTATTTTGCATACTAGTCTTGCTTTGCAGGCAATGTCATTAATGTATGTTTAATTGTGCACTGTCACTTATATGTGTGCATTATTACATATATCATTAGTTACCTAGCGCTGCACTTAAATCCTTACCACTTTCTTTACACACTTTGTCTAATTGTAGTGTCAGCAGCTAATTTTTTGAGTGTGGTGGCACAGTATTTTCCTTTCTTTTTTCTTAGTGTATTGACCCCTTTTATTACCTTGCTTCAGGGTCTGTTACACTTAACCAGGCTGGGAGGAGAAGTCTGCAGGGCTACGTTGGGCACACTTGATAATACCAGTGTGGAAAATAACAGATAACTGGTGCTATCTGGTGATGACCACTCTTCTCAACAGAAAAATGCTACCGCTGAAATGGTTATCGGGCAGCATTTCCTGATTCAATGGTGGAGAGAAGAGTTGGAGGCAGGCCCTACAGCAAAGCTGGGGAAAAAATTATTAAAAGTGCTCAAAGAACAACTTTAAAGTGAATGTGTGTCCAGGCAATCAATATTACAGATTTTATTTTAGTGTATTTTGAAAATATGCATTTGATAACTAGCTGCACAAATATTGTGTACCATAAAAAATTGCAACTGCCTTTTTATTTTATTTTGCTTTCAGAGAAGATATAATTGTTTTGGGGGTTTAAAGTAATTTCTAGCAAAAATGCAGATTTTAAAATGTGTACAAAAACAATAAAAAAATTGCCCCAGTATAGGGATGGTTAACATATACACTGCTGTTGCGATGCCACTTATTTTGATGCATCCAAAGCATTATACAGTAGTGTCTAATTATGAAAATTAAAGGATCACTAAAGGAATTTTTTTTTTTTTTTTTAGCTAAATAGCTTCCTTTACCTTACTGGTTTCATGTCCTTATTGCTTGTTTTTGCTTTGATGTTGCTGTAAAGCTGCTCTGATCTCCACACTTCCTGGTTGTCTATTTCCTTATAACCATCATACTGGGAGATTTTCACGATGGTCTAAGCTGTCATTACTGTGTGTCTTAAACTTAACAGAACCCATTCGATTCATTTCAAAAACAAAACACTGCCCTGGATTTTTTTGTTTTTGTTCTGTGGGTCTCTTTACTTCACATAAACATGAAACCAGTTTAAAAACGAAAGTGAAACTGTAGGCACATTATATGATTGAATTTAATCTATTTTTAATCATTTTTAAAAGGAATCGGTTAACTTTTATGTCTCTATACCCTGTAAACAGTCATTTCAGCAAAAAAATTTTTTTCCTTTAGTGACCCTTTAAGTCGAACATAGGACCCACTTTCCAGATCATGGAATAATAACATTTGTTAATTGTCACTGATTCATCAAATGGACGGGATACCTCCAAAGCTATAGGGAATCAATACATGAACAGTAATGAGACAAATATGTCTCCAAAAGTATAGCAATTATAAGGATCAACCACGGTGTATCAAAAAATTTGAAAAAACTTTATTGAAAAATCAGAAATGGGGTTAGTCCCCTACCATTCTAGTGGGAACACCCCCTCCCCCTCCAGTGCACCCAATTGAAAACTCTTATACAAAATTTACAACGTTGTCACACTATGGCGCCAAACTCGGGGCCCTACACACACACACCCACTCATGCGGGCATAACAAACCAGGAGAGACTGGAACTGCTTAAATGACTTATTGCATATGTCCGCGTGTGGCACAAAGACTGAGATATGTGTTTGCCGAAGTCCGTTCAGTAAAGGGAGATAAAATCACTCGGTGTGCAAAGGAATAGTTCACTCCAATCGTGTGTGAAGGTGGCTATCAGTATTGATATACTTTATATGCCTTGGTAGACTTCACAGTTCAGCATAGGGATGGTATGACATGTAGCTGGGAGTATATCAAGGACGAGATAAAAGGGATATTGTCGGGAGGCTCTCGCCACGCCATGATTATTGACTGAGATGATGAAGATTGAAGATGATGTAAAGGCCGACTTCCTTCATGGACGCTGCAATCAGGGTATTGGTAAATCCTTGATGTATACTCGTGTTGTTGTGTCGGCTCAATGTCAGATCACTGCTAGATGCTGGACATCCGGTCGGATGTTAATACGTCAAGTCAGGGGACCCGTGAGTGAGTGTGCCGTAAGCTCGTCCAGTCAGTCCATGCAGAAGGGGCGCCTCAATGTTGCGCCTACCTGTTGGAACGCATGGTGCAGTGCAGGGTGTAGATGGCCCTGCCTACGTGTCTAGCTGACAACATAGTGCAGTGCACTACAATACATGTTTTACTGTGCATAAATAGCTTTATATATTTTTATGAAACTCAAGCTAGTTTAACCCCACAACACCCCCAAAGCCACACCCCCAAAAGAAAAGAGGGGGTGGGGGGGATTTACATTCCTTTTAATCTGCAGGCTTCTAGCCAGTCTGGTGATGTCACAGGATCTTCCTCTTCTTCCTTGGTGGGGGGGGGGGTGGGAATTCCTTAAGAGTACGTTGGTCTTAGTCTGCGTGATGATGCGTCCCCAAAGGTGGGGAGGGGGGTGTTAGTGACCGGCTGTAATAACCAAGATTAAACACTTGCACATTCCAGTGACGTGTATAGAGTATATGTATTGTATACGGCGAGTGGTTCTTCAACAATCAAATACATTATGATAAAATTAGACCCTTTGTGTTCTGCAAAAACAAGTCTCTCTCATTAGGAACTGGAGGATGGTGAAATGTCAAGTTATGACTTCATTCCAACAGTTTCACAATGCATGTCATTTAATTCAGTCTTTGTAGCAACTGTTTTCCAGAGGTCAAATGACCTTGATTTTAAAAATGTAGAATCAAATAGGAGTAATATTTTAAGTACAAGTCGTACAAACAAACAAACAAACAAACAAAGATCGACAGACTCTGTAACAATGAAGCACTGACCATGCTGTAGGACTGTAGGTGTATTTTTTATTTATTTTTTGCTTTTAAATGTAGGAGGTACTCTTCTTACACAAAACTTTAGTGTTAAAGTAATTGTCATGAGATTGTCCTCCCTGCCGAGTGCCCCCATAGCAAGCTAATGGGGTACTCGTTAGTGCTCGCTCCTAAGCCCTGCTCTGTTTGTCCACAAGACACGCATAAAAAAGGGCTCCGCTTCGCCCCCTTTCCCTTTCTCTGGCTGTGATTGACAGCAGCAGGTGCCAATGGGGAGAGGTAGAGAGAGCTTTGGCTCGTGTGCACATTGCTGGATCGTGATCTGGCTCAGGTGTGTATCACAGGATAATTGCTCTGTCTAATATGGCGACTATGTGGCAGATGAGGTTTAATGTTGATAAATGTAAAGTTATGCACATGGGGGCTAAGAATATGCATGCATCATATATACTAGGGGGAGTACAACTGGGGGAATCAATGGTGGGGAAGGATCTGGGTGTTTTGGTAGATCATAAGCTCAATAATAACATGCAATGCCAAGCTGCGGTTTCCAAAGCGAGTAAAGTCCTTTCTTGTATTAAGAGAGGTATGGACTTCAGAGAGAGAGATATCATTTTGCCCCTGTACAAATCATTAGTAAGACCTCATCTGGAATATGCAGTTCAGTTTTGGGCAACGGTTCATAAAAAGGACATCGGAGAACTGGAGAAAGTGCAGAGAAGGGCAACCAAACTGATAAAAGGCATGGAGGAGCTCAGCTATGAGGAAAGATTAGAGGAACTAAATTTATTCACTCTGGAGAAGAGGAGAATAAGGGGGAATATGATCAACATGTACAAATATATAAGAGGTCCATATAGTGAACTTGGTGTTGAGTTATTCACTTTACGGTTAATACAAAGGACAAATACGGAAAGGTTTCTTCACAGTTAGAGTTGTGAAAATGTATCCAAATATACATCTTACATTTTTCAACTTATTCCATATTTCTATAAAATCATATTAATAAAAAATCATTTGATCACAATTAACATAAATTCCTTTTATACATTTAACCTCTTTCTTAACACTTTCTTCTATTTGTGTAGTTCCATCCCACTTCCATACCCCCCTACCCTGAAGCCGTCGTCACGTTCTCTATCCAATTTGCCCATATTTTCTTATATTTCTCCCCATTTCCTCTATTACAGTATGTCTCCTTATACAGTGACAGGTTGCTATCTACTAGATTTTTCCATTGTGCCAACAAGGGAGCTTCCACCCTCTTCCAGTTTTAACAGTATAGCCTTTCTTGCATAGAAGAGTAACAGGCCCACCTGTGTTCTTCTTTATATAGAGGCCTTATTTTCTTCCACTAGTCCCAGTAGGCAGATCTCTGCCTCTAGGTCAAGCTGGACTGACGTCACTTTATCAATTTCTCTCAGGACCTCTCTCCAAAATAACATTATTTTCGGACAGGACCAGAATATATGGATAACGTTTCCTGGGGTACCTAAACATCTCCAATAGTGTTGAGCAGAATATGCCATATTCGATTTCGCGATATATCTCGAATATATATTAGAATATTCGAGATATATTCGCTAAATTCGAATATTCGTGATATTTTATCGAAATTAAATGATTGCAATTTTTCGCTATTGCGAATGCGAAAATAATTGCGATTTTTTTGATAACTGCGGTAGGAGCACTCTGATTGGCTCAGAATATTCGTGATATTTTATCGAAATATCGCAACATGCGAATGCGATATTTATTGCGCAATTTCGAGAAATGCTGGAGGAGCGCTCTGATTGGCTCAGAATATTCGTGATATTTTATCGAAATATCGCAACATGCGAATGCGATATTTATTGCGCAATTTCGACAAATGCTGTAGGAGCACTCTGATTGGCTCAGAATATTCGTGATATTTTACAATACAAAATAATTGCGAATATTCGGCAAATGCGGAAGGAGCACTCTGATTGGCTCAGAATATTCTTGATATTTTACAATACAAAATAATTGCGAATATTCGGCAAATGCGGAAGGAGCACTCTGATTGGCTCAGAATATTCTTGATATTTTACAATACAAAATAATTGCGAATATTCGGCAAATGCAGAAGGAGCACTCTGATTGGCTCAGAATATTCTTGATATTTTACAATAGAAAATAAAAAGTGTTTTGCATTGGTGGTGATTCTTTACTCTATCCATCTGTCACAGCCGTTTGTCAATCAAACACCTTGAAGATTGAACACGTTCATGCTGCATGCTTTGGACTTTTTTTCACTTCACATATCAAAGACATTTTTATGAAAGATTATTTTTCTATTATTGGGACTATATTTCTTTATATATTTGTTTCACTGTGTATTTCACAAGTTATTTGCGCTTGCTTATTTTATAATTTGCCCACATGTCTTGTCACTAGACATATTTTTTATTCTTGTAGAGCGACTCCATTTTCTGTCTTGTATTAATTTATGTTGTATAACATTTTTGAGTTGCTGCTGTATTCTCCCCTTTTTTTTAAGGTATGCGCAATTTTTTCCTTCTTACAAAAAAAAATAATATCAAACATACAAATATTCATAACATACACATACACAAAGCCCCCCCCCCCTTTTGCATCAGAGACAATCAGAGTTCTCCTACCACAGTTATCGAAAATTCGCAATCATTTTCGCATTCGCAATAGCGAAAAATCGCATTTTTTTTTTTTTTTTTTAATTTGGCAACATAAAAGGATCGCCTCAGCTTAAGCTACTCGGCCCAGGGTCTCTAATCATACCAGCAATGCTTTTAGACGTCGATAGGATGTGATCTGTTTTAAAAATCAAATTTAAAAAATGCGAATATTCGGAATTGCGAATATTCACCGCGAAATTCGAAATATATCGCGAATACTCGAATATGCCATATTCGACCCGAATATTCGCAATACGAATATTCGTGAGCAACACTAATCTCCAACAGTTTTAAGAATTTGATGTAAATATTTTAAACCGTTTATACGGTGTGTTATTTTAAATTGGATTAATTTGTCTTGTAGTGAGACTAAAATCTGAAATGGAAATTTATATATTTCCACCCAATTTTCTACTGATAATTTTGGGACATCTCTCACCCAGCATTCACATAATTTATTCATGTCTGACAGTTCTGTCATTTTATAGGTAAAGTTGATCCAGGGAATATCCAATTGTCTCTCGGGGGATCAGGAAGGAATTTTTTTCCCCTGCTGTAGCAAATTGGATCATGCTCTGCTGGGGTTTTTCGCTTTCTTCTGGATCAACTGTGGGTATAGAATTGGGTATTTGAGATTATATGATAATATTATTATTATTGTTGTTGTGTGTGTGTTTTTTTTTTTTTTTTTTTTATGGTTGTACTGGATGGACTTGTCTTTTTTCAACCTGACTAACTATGTATGTAACTATATGGTTAGAGTCACTATAGTAACTGAAGAAACATTTAGGCTCCATGCGCACTGGCATAAAAAAACGTTGCTTCTACAGGAGTTTTGTGTTCTGCCTGTAGAAGCAACTCAATGTTATCCTTTTGTGTTCATGCACATTAGGACATTAAAGCGGGGGTTCACCCAAAACATTTTTTTTTAACATTACATTCAGCCGAGTTGTCAGAATCTTTATTTTATCCCCGTACATACCGTATTTTCACCGCCGCTTCCGGGTGTGTCTTCTGCGGGACTGGGCATTCCTAATTGATTGACAGGCTTCCGACCGTCGCATACAGCGCGTCACGAGTTGCCGAAAGAAGCCGAACGTCGGAGCTTCTTCCGGCAACTCGTGACGCGCTGTATGCGACGGTCGGAAGCCTGTCAATCAATTAGGAACGCCCAATCCCGCAGAAGACATACCCGGAAGCGGCGGTGAAAATACGGTATGTACGGGGATACAATAAAAAAAAAACAGCCGATTGTCATTCTGACAACGCGGCTGAATGTAATGTTAAAAAAAAATTTTTGGGGTGAACCACCGCTTTAAGAGGCATATTTTGAGAACAGGCAGGAAAAAGAAAACCTTCTCATTCGCGTTTCTGATTGGAACTCGCTGGCAGGAAAAAAACTTAAACTCTCCTAAACTTTGTACAAAAAGTGCTCTATATGAAGAAAACATTTTTTAAGCCCAGTGTGCATGGAGCCTTACTGTTTACATATGATGTTCCTTACCACCTTGCTTATCATGGCTGCCAGACCACCTTTTTTTTTCTGCCTGATATCTCCAGGATTCTTTAGTGCATGAAGTCGGACCTTAGAACAGTCCGTTCTTTTTCTAATGGCCACATGATTTAACTTTGTAGTTTTGCAGCATTTTCAGCAGAGAGGAAGCTGCGGATGACTGAGGCACTAAACTGACCACGGTGTCAAGGCTCAGCAGCCATGATATACCGTGGTCAGCTTACAGGGGTGGGGGGGCAGAACCAGGCAGGATCAGCCAGGTATTTCAGGTGATACAGGGGGGAGGGCAGGATCAGCCAGGTATTTCAGGTGATACAGGGGGAGGGCAGGATCAGACAGGTATTTCAGATGATACAGGGGGAGGGCAGAACCAGGCAGGATCAGCCAGGTATTTCAGGTGATACAGGGGGGAGGGCAGGATCAGCCAGGTATTTCAGGTGATACAGGGGGAGGGCAGGATCAGCCAGGTATTTCAGGTGATACAGGGGGAGGGCAGAACCAGGCAGGAATTTCAGATGATACAGGGGGAGGGCAGGATCAGCCAGGTATTTCAGGTGATACAGGGGGAGGGCAGAACCAGGCAGGATCAGCCAGGTATTTCAGGTGATACAGGGGGAGGGCAGAACCAGGCAGGATCAGCCAGGTATTTCAGGTGATACAGGGGGAGGGCAGGATCAGCCAGGTATTTCAGGTGATACAGGGGGAGGGCAGAACAAGGCAGGATCAGCCAGGTATTTCAGGTGATACGGGGGGAGGGCAGAACCAGGCAGGATCAGCCAGGTATTTCAGGTGATACAGGGGGCCATATTACACCGCACAAGCACTGTGCTGTATAACATGCATAAAGGAACAGGATCCATTAAATTATTTTTATCTTTTAGGGTAACAAACACTTTAAAGCATATGTAAAACCTTGCCTTGTAACACAACCCATTTAGTTTAAAATAGAAATTTAATTGAAAGTGTGTGTGTGTATCAACATTATAAATACTACTCCCCCCCCCCTTTTTTTTTTTTTTTTTAAACTTCTTTTATAATCTGTTCTCTGCTGCATAAGGGGCTTAGAAAGCTGGGGGTGGAGAAACGGCAGTACTCAGATCTAAATAGAGAGCACGGGAACTGGCAAGATCACCAGGGCTTTCAAGCAAAGGAAGCAATACAACAAGAACATGAGTGTATATGTATGTGTGTGTGTGTGTGTGTGTGTGTGTGTGTGTGTGTGTGTGTGTGTGTATGTATATATATATATATATATATATATATATATATATATATATATATATATATATATATATATATATATATATATATATATATATATATATATATATATATATCATTTTTTTTTTTTTTTTTCATACAAGTAAATGGTACAACAGACGCATATCAGAAATATGAAATGTGGTAACATTCTTTAAAGTAGCTGTGAACATACAATGTTATATACACTTTTTCTACTGCAGTTATAACTATTCAGGCACCATAACTGCTTTGGTTCATTTCAGAAATGATCTGTCTTAAAGCGGATGTGCCACGGTAAAAAAATATTAAAAGCCAGCAGCTACAAATACTGCAGCTGCTGACTTTTAATATGAGGACACTTACCTGTCCTGGAGTCCAGCGCCGATCGCAGCAGAGCACGAGCGATCGCTCGTCTCTCTGCTGCTCCCCCCGCCATCCACGCTCAGGGAACCAGGAAGTGAAGCGCTGCGGCTTCACTGCCCGGTTCCCTACGGCGCATGCGTGAGTCACGCCGTGCCAGCCGATTGGCTCCCGCTGTGTGCTGGGAGCCGAGTGTTCCCAGCACACAACGGGGGGGGGAGACGGGATGTGACGGAATGCCCGTCTTTTGCCCGTGAATGCCGGGCCGGAAGTGGGTGCAAATACCTGTCTTTAGACAGGTATCTGCACCCCCCTCCCCCCTGAAAGGTGTCAAATGTAACACCGGAGGGGGGGAGGGTTCCGATCAGCGGGACTCCACTTTAGGGTGGAGAACCGCTTTAACTTTTTTACAAGATTAAAAAGTTCTGTTATGTGACCATGCATATCATCTTCCTGATAGTGGTGGTGGGGGGAGTTACAGGGTACTGTTCAGACACACTGTGCCTATATTCCATAGTCTGTGATTGGGAAGGGTGTGTGTGTGTTCCAGAGGCAGGCTATGATTGGAAAGGGGGGTGGCTGAACAAACTACCCAATATAGGCATGCTGTGTGTCTGCAGGGTGTCCTTTACCTCTGAATGGCCAGCCGAAAGAAAACTGGCCATACGAACACGGATCCATTTCTTTGCTCTATGCGGTCAATTTAAAACAAGTTGGAAGGGTAGGATAACCCAGGTATTCAGATGGGGAAAAATAATAGACTATGATTCATAAAATGCACAAATGTGAATACATGAAATTTTTTTATTTAGGGTAACATACAGTTTAATGACCTTGTCAGAGCTGGATCAGAGATACAGTATCTCACAAAAGTGAGTACACCCCTCACATTTTTGTAAATATTTTATTATATCTTTTCATGTCACAACACTGAAGGAATGACCATTTTCTACAATGTAAAGTAGTGAGTGTACAGCTTGTATAACAGTGTAAATTTGCTGTCCCCTCAAAAAAAACTCAACACAGAGCCAGTAATGTCTAAACCACTGGCAATAAAAGTGAGTGCACTCCTAAGTGAAAATGTCCAATTTGGGCCCAATTAGCCATTTTCCCTCCCCTATGTCATGTGACTCATTAGTGTTACAAGGTCTCAGGTGTGAAAAATGGTGTCAATAGCCTCTGAAGTGCAATCTGCAGATCGGGCTTCAGAGTAAAGGGAGATTTAGACGCATTTCCAAATCTACCCCAACACATCTAGGCAGTGTAGTCCTTGAAGAAACCAATCCTAGGTGAAAAATGTTTCTTGCCTTAAAACAGACATCAGTGGACAGCATCTGTTTACATCCATTCAGATTTGTCTAAACGGGAAAGGACGCAGTCTAGTTCCTTTTGGAGAGAAAAAAAATGGACCCAAGCGATCATCCGTTGCCCTACTAGTGTGTTTTTTTCCTAGGAGGATCTGGTGCTAAATTAACCTAATTTTCTGGTCTTTTTAAAGGCTATAAAAAAAAGTTTTTGCATTACAGATAATGTTGGGGTTTGTGGCTTTGGGAATCCACATATTAATTTCCTGTTTAAAAGTGACAGCACATATGGTTTGTGAATGAAGAAATGCTTCCTGGTATATTGTTCCTCAGAAAGTTGCTACATCAGTACACAATATTTTCTGGTGTTGTCTATTTTTGTGTTTCGGTACTTTTGTAGTGAAGAAACAATACAAAGTATATAAAAAAAATAAAAATGCATTGGTCCCTTTTGATTATTTAAAAGATAAAATAGATTTCTATAAGGCTCAATTCACACTTCGCATTTCTTGAACGCACAATAAGAACACACAGGAAATGCGTGTTTTGTCAGGTGTCTGAAAAAACACACTGTTTTGCATTGTGCTTGAGGTGCCATTAATTGGTTAGCAGATGCACGTTATGCCATGCATTTTATCACGGGGCAAATGCACCAAAACGCACAGGAACACAAGTTGCCGAAATGCGAAGGTGTAAATGCGGCCTCAATGTGATGTGTGCAAAATATACAAATGAGGTCAATGGGCCTACTCATATAATGTATGTGAACCCTAATGACAGCTGTTGGTGGCGACAAGAAATCTGGAGAAACTACAAGAGTTAAGAGAAAGCGGCTGCTTGACTATTTTTACATAAGTTTAACATTCAATTATTTACTTTAAATATACACTGCTATACGTGGACAGAAGACAAATATCTTGTTACACTGGCTTTGCAGCTTATGCATTTATCTAACCAGCAGAGTGCTCATCAGATACCTGGAACCGCTCTCATCTAGGAGTAAAAATCAAACCTGTATATTGTCTTTTAGTTTTTCTCTCAGAGTATGTTTGGACACTGTAGTTATCATTGTCACAGTCTGACAAACAACATTTAAAGGGGGTTGTAAAGGTTTGTTTATCATTTTTCTAAATAGGTTCCTTTAAGTTAGTGCATTGTTGGGTCACTTACCTTTTCCTTCCATTTCCCTTCTAAATGTTTTTTTTCTTTGTGTGAATTTCTCACTTTTTGTTCCTACTCAGTAAGCTTGCCCTCATCATGGCTGGGGGTTAGTCAGCGTGCTTGCCCCCCCCCCCCCCTTGGGACTTCATCCCTGCGGGGAGACGCTGAACACATTCGGCGCCCCGCGTCACTGGATGTGATTGACAGCAGCGCCAGCCAATGGCTGCGCTGCTCTCAATTCATCCGCTCTAGCCAATCAGCGGCCAGGCTGAGCGGCGAAGAGGATCTTGGGACCGTGAAGGACTTTTGAGGGGTCAGGTAAGTATAACGGGGGCTCGGGGGGGGGGGGTTGGGGGGCGACGGCATCCAATGTTTTTTCACCTTAATGCATAGATTGCATTAAGGTGACATTTTTTTTTTTTTAACTCCTTTTAAAGGAACCTATTTAGAAATTAAAAAACAAACCTTTACAACCCCTTTAAAGTCAGCAGCTACAAATACTGTGGAATATTAAAGGACACTTATTAGTCCAGGAATCCAGCTCTGTCCTCACGTAGGCTGGTTTTTCGACAGTCTTTGGGTCCTTGGAGTCAGAATGTTTACTGTGCGAAGCCGGCTGTGATTCCTTGCTTCACATCTAACTTCCCGCTGCATATGCATAAGTCGCTCTGTGCTTTGAGAATTGACCCGCAGCCTCCTGGCACGCGTGACGTTTACCCGGAGGTTATGGGCAGGGAGGAGAACTTCTGGTGGAATTGCCTAGGGGATACCTGACAAAATTGTTTACCTGCTTCTTTTAATTATATAAAAGATGAATTCCAGGCATGGCATATTTTTACATGAATTGTAAGTAAGGGGTGAGTAGAGAATGCTTGGATGAGAAACGCGTAGAGACTTCTAGGTAACGCTGACATCACGTTCTGTCTCGAACCCGCATGAGAACGAGGCTTGCAACGCATGCCTGTTTCCATAGATGGAACGGCAAGACACAAGCCCTAACAGATCGCTGGAAGGACTCTGTGCCGGTCTAAGGCACTATACCAGTGATGGCGAACCTTGGCACCCCAGATGTTTTCTAACTACATTTCCAATGATGCTCATCTACACTGCAGAGTGCATGAGCATCATGGGAAATGTAGTTCCAAAACACCTGGAGTGCCAAGGTTCGCCATCATTGCACTATAATATGCGAGTGCAATAACTTTTTAATGCTTGTTTTTTTTAAATAAAAGCACAAGAATGTTGCGCAATAATTGACCGTATGTTTTCTATGAGTTTTTAAAGATCCTCTTAAAGTGAAAACAAGGAGCGATTATTGATTGATCGGTTGGGAAATCCCAGGCAGATTATAGTACACTCTGATAAGAAGCAGCTTATCCAGGCTCATATACGGTGTTTTTACACAGTTACACACAGTATCGCAATTGTGATTAAAGCACAGGGAATTTTTCTTCCTTCTTTTTTTTTTTTTTTTTAGTTTCCATGGTTTAAGCTACGAATTTTGAATAATTGTTGATTTTTCACTGTCACAGAATATTCACCTATATTTGTTTAGTATAGGGTTGGCCCCGTTTATCCACTAAAACCCACACATCACATATCCCTTACCGCTGGTGGGGAATTTGAGACTGCAGCAGACCCAATATTTAAAATGACACATATATATTTCTTGTATAAATAAGAAAATTGCGCCAGTGACACAATTTCACATATTCATGGTATATTTTTACATAGCTATAGTACATTGGTCCGGCTTTGCTTTGTGCAATGGTTGGGTAGCCCTGATCCTCCTCTTCTGGGGTCCCCAACCTGTGCTGTCCACTTCTCCTCTTTGTCTTGATTTGATTGATCATATCAGGAGACAATGGCTGCCGAGTCTCCTGTGATTGGAGAGCAAGAGGTTAGAAGAGCTGCTACAGGATCAGGCTCCGATAAATGTTTAGGGAATCTGGGGGGAGGAACTTTTTTCAAGGTTTTTTTTTTTTTTTTACCTTTAATGCAGACATTGCATTAGGGAAAAAAAAAAAAAAAAAAAAAACCTTGTTGCCTTTTTTTTTTTATAAGCACTTTAAGACATTTTGCAGGTCTTGAGTTAAATTTTAGCTATATGAGCATTGCATAATCACTCATTTAGTTAATATTATGTCAGCAGTGTGATGTTCTTCCATAGTCAAGTGAGTAGACAGGATACACAGGCAGCTGGAATAAAGCGCAATGATATCGCCATCCTGGCTGCGCAGTGTGGAAGACTGGTTCCCTTTTATATGTATTAAATATTTTACATTGGTATAGTTCAGTGCCTATTCTACTCATTATTTTGGGAGCGCTTTTCCTCCTACCTATGGAGGTGCCAGAGAGATCCTGAAGCCATATGATTGCAAATCTGCTAAGTGATTCTAATGAATTAGAAGTAGAAAATGTTATACAGTATAGAAAATAAAACAATATGACCTATAGTCACCAGAAATGTGAAATGGTGGCATCTTGTGCGTTGGTTCTCATAGAGATCTCATGTAAGATAAGCAGAAGTGAAATTGATAAAGACAAAGTTAACTGTAATAGTGAATTGTTATTATTTTTTTCCAATCTTAAGTGCTGTGACTGCAGAATGTCATAAAAAAAAAAGAAGGAATGTGTCTGTAACTGTAAAGGGGAAGGGGCATTTGTATCCATGAAACATCTAATTAGGTTCCTAGGAAGTTGCAGTTTAGGATATTTTATTTATTATTGGTAGATATTAAAACACCTTTTACAATTTGAAGGTACCCTCCACTCAGAATTCAGAACTGAGCTGCATACACAGGAGTCAGGGTGTGCTCAGGTCTTATGTGATCCTATCTAGTTCTTGATGTAATGCACCAGTCCTTCAGGGGGGTAATCTGGTGTTTTTTTTACCACTTCAGCCCCGGAAGATTTGGCTGGCCAATGACCGGGCCATTTTTTGCGATTCGGCACTGCGTCGCGGTTGTGCGATGTTGTACCCAAACAAAATTGACGTCCTTCCCCCCCCCCCCCCCCCCACAAATAGAGCTTTCTTTTGGTGGTATTTGATCATCTTTAATTTTTTTTTTTTTTGTGCTAATAAACAAAGAGTGACAATTTTGAAAGAAACACAATATTTTGTACTTTTTGCTATTATAAATATCTCCCATATTTTATATTTTTTTCCTCCGTTTAGGCCTATATGTATTCTTCTACATATTTTTGGTAAAAAAAAATACAATAAGCGTACAGTAAAACCTTGGTTTGCGAGCATAATTCGTTCCAGAAAAATGCTTGTAATCCAAAGCACTTGTATATCAAAGCACTTTTTTTTTTACAGGGTATAAAAGAGGAGAGAGGCACCTCTAAGTGTAGCAATACGTTGCTAAATGTTGTACCTTCATTAAATGTAACCATATTGCTACACTTGGAGGCTCCTCTCTTCTTTTTTATACTCTGTTGTGACATGACGCTACTCTTCATATCAAGGCAACATTTATTAAAACTTTTTGCTTTTGCTTGTCTTGCAAAACGCTCTCAAACCAAGTTACTCTTAAACCAAGGTTTTACTGTATATTGCTTGGAGGTTTTGTGCCAATATTGACTGGTATTTGGAACTGTTCATAATTCCCTCAAACTCGACTAAGACCCCTGTTCCAGCCGAAGAAAATCAGCCCCAAAGCATGATGCCACCACCATGCTTCATGGTGTTCTTTTGGTGACGTGCAGTGTTATTTTGGCGCCAAACATAACTTTTGGAATTCTGGTTTCATCAGACCAGAACACATTTCCACATGCTTTTGGGAGACTTCAGATGTGTTTTTTTTTTAATTTAGCTGGGCTTGGATGTTTTTCTTGATAAAAGTCTTCCGTCTTGCCACTCTACCCCATTGCCCAGACATATGAAGAATATGGGAGATTGTCACATGTATCACACAGCCAATACTTGCCAGATATTCCTGCAGCTCCTTTTAATATTGCTGTAAGCCTCTTGGCAGCCTCTCCCATCAGTTTTCTTCTTGTCTTTTCATCAATTTTGGAGGGACGTCCAGTTCTTGGTAATGTCACTATTGTGCCATATTTTCTCCACTTGATGACTGTCTTCACTGTGTTCCATGGTATGTCTAGTGCCTTGGAAATTCTTTTGTACCATTCTCCTGACTGATACCTTTTAACAATAAGTTCCCTCTGATGCTTTGGAAGCTCTCTATGGAGTGCAGACCATGGCTGTTGCTGTAGGACACAACTAAGAACATGTCAGGAAAGACCTACCAGAACAGCTGAACTTTTATTTGGGGTTAATGACTGATGACGTGTGTAGGGGCTCCTATTTAACAAGAGTTTGAATGTGATTGCTTACTTCTAAACATGGTTACATCCCCAGTTATAAGAGGGTGTGTACACTTATGCAACCACATTTTTGTATATTTATTTTTTTACTATTTCAGTTTGTTTTTCAATTGAGTTGTACAGTGTACAGGTCACATTAAAGTTCTGAAATGATTTATCTTTTTTTTTTTACTTCACATATACCTGACATTTTAATGGGTGTATAGACTTTTTATATCCACTGTACGTCACAGTGCACCCCCCCCCCCCCCCCATGTATCTTGTGCTGCTGCTGGGAAGCAGAAAGTGCAGGGTCTGGAGGAGGACCAGAGGAGGGCTGGAGTCAGCTGCCTGAGTCTGCTGTATGCTGAGACCAGGGGAGACGGAGCTGTAGCTGCGCATAGAAGCACAGGATCAGGTGGAGGAGTTCTGTCGTTCTCCCTGCTGGCGACTACTGAAATAAAGTGGACGTGGAGATGAGGGGGTGTCGTAGCTGCAGGAGAGGTGCGAGAGCCACATGGAATGACCTGGAGGGCCTGATTCTGCCTGACATACTCTGTGCGTTCTTATGCTGGCCCCCCAACTTTAACTGTATTCCTGTGACGGCAATTGGCATGTCAGATGTTGAGCTCTGCAGCATAGGAAGGTCGGGATGTGTACATCTATGGCCAGAAATGCCGGGTATTTCTCTAGGCTTCAGAGGTACATTAGGGCAGCAGGTAGGCAAGTGCTATAGAAATCCTCTCTGCCTCCTGTAAACACATTAACGGTAACTTGTTCTTCATTGATTGACAGAGTAAGAGACTCTAGTCCCTACGGACTCTTCTTTTCAAGTAAGCAAACCTGTTTGGTCAAAAAATACATTTGCTTAAGGGAAAATCTTTTTCACCATAAATATTTTTATTTTTTTCTAGCACTGCATGCTTGTAAAACAGATATTGCTTTCCGTGTAATTTATTGGACCTTTGTTTGAAATGTTGCCTGATTGGAATGATTGTACTTGTAAATGACTGTGCATGTTGATAAAGGTGCTGCCCTACTTGTCAAGGGTTTGTACTGTATTGGCAGCAAACGGAAAGTTAATGTGTACATGTTGGGTGCTCCCAGGTTGCTAATTAACTGCTCATTATACATGAACTATCTGTTTTTTTTATGGTTAAAGAATTCCAAAGGGTCATACAGTGTGGCAAAAAAAACCTGTACATATATTCTCCAAAGAAAATGGCAATAGAAATACTTGGGACTGGGAGTAATCTGTGCATTTAGCTGTGTATTTTTATTTTTTAAGTTATTGTTTCCCTGTATATCCGTACCAAAATCCTGCAAATAAACAAATTCATGGATGGTCCATTGGACAAGATTACTGCATTTTAACAATCCACCTTCATACTAAATAAAGTCACATTTTTATGAAAGTAAATAGGGGTTCTCTTTTAATGTGCGAAATGCCCTACTGCCATGATGACCATACTGGCATTGAATTGGTATGAAGAATCGGGTACATCAAAGAGAACCTAAGGTGTCTGCATACTTTAACTTTAAAAGGTTTTCAAATATTGAAGCCGGTATGGTCAGCAGTGGCATTTTAAAGCCCAAAGGCAAACATTTTATTATATTGCAGCATACCAATTTTTACATGTGATGGCTGCATTTTTTTTTGTAGGCTTATAAATAAAATAGAGTGATCCAGCCAGTAAGTTTGTTTTTCAACTAGGGGTGCAACGGATCAAAAAACTCTCGGATCGATCCTCGGATCAGGAGTCACGAATCGGATCAACACAAAACGGTCATGTGCTTAAATACAGTATTTGGAAATCTGACGGACTATTTAATGTTAATTTTTAAAAGCCGCAGCAAACCTGCTGACCTTACATGGTTGCTAATGTGACAGAACACCTCCTGATTTTCACT
This sequence comes from Rana temporaria, assembly GCF_905171775.1. Lineage (NCBI taxonomy): Eukaryota > Metazoa > Chordata > Amphibia > Anura > Ranidae > Rana > Rana temporaria. The sequence goes on from NC_053491.1 coordinate 243,577,124, forward strand.
TTTATTTTAACATTTAAACTGTCCGTCGGATTTACAAATACTGTATTTAAGCAAATAAGCTCCATTTTGTGTTGAAATTACTGCATCCCGCAATCCACCATTGCCCCCAGCCCCCCTCTCATCACGTAATGTCCACCATTGCCCCCCATTCGTCATCACCATCACTGTTTCAGTGCAACATTGCCCCCACATTAGTAATAATAGCCAGTAGTTTAACATTGCCCCCACATAGTAATAATAGCCAGTAGTTTAACATTGCCCCCACATGACAATAGTAATAATAGCCAGTAGTACTAGTATAACATTGCCCCCACATATTAGTAATAATAGCCATTACCATTAGTTAGCCAATAGTTTAGGCATAATAAAAGCCAGTCCAAAAATGATCCAACTCACTGTACTGCACTATACCGCTTTGCACGCTCTCGTAGAATAGAAGCTCCACGAGCAGAGGGGCGATGACGTCAGCGCGCACCGCCGCCGCCAGGTGTACAAGATGGCCGACCGCTCCGGAGGTATGCCAAAGCCGCGGCCTTTCCTAACGCCGCAGCGGCGGTGCGTTCTCTTTTTCATGCTAAATCAGCAACAGGCTTAGCTTCAGATATTGTCTTGTGAACCCAAAGTGGGCTTAACAGTGAAGCCTAGTACACACACGGGCAAAATGTTGGGTGGCATAGGACGGTTCAATAGAAACTAGACGGCATTCAGCCCGTGTGTACTGCAGTTGGTCCAACAGAAGCTGGCCGTTCGGAATGACCAAAAAAGGTCTGCCAATTGGCTCCCGATCAGCGATCTCGGCCAATGGCTCGGTTTGCTGACTGGAGTGTTCTGTCAGAACAGCAGGGCAGATCACTGTACTAACTTTGCATAGTTAGTACAGCGGCTCCAATCTAAGCTGTCATTTTTTCGTTAAGCCTGCTGGGTTGAATGGAGGAAAAAAAAATAGTAGTGTGTTCCAGGCTTAGATGATAAAAAAAATCTCTATCGACACCCTGGGGAGCAATAAAATCTGACAGCTGTGCTAATCCTTTCACATTCTGTCTAACACCAAAAAAATGCTAAATCAACACTCCAGACTGCTGGACATTCAAAATGTGCTAACAAGTCTGTCTGCTTATCAGTGTTGCCAACCTACCAGATTGAAATTTACTGACAGGACACCCAAATTTTACTGGCAGTTCCCAAAGTTACAAAATTACAAATTTTAAGTGCAAATTCCAGTATTTAGGCTACAAATAAGTACAATATGCAAATAGCAATGTGATTTAAGGTAGATATTAAGGCAAAAAGCATATTTCTTATTTTATTTTCTATATAGTAAGTAAGTAGCTCAGGGACAGGACATTAGAATGGGTGATGCACACATAGCAATTGACTTTTACTGACAGCAGTGTTTAGCAGCACAGATCACCGACACGACACGCCCCCTCCTGATTCACAGTGACAGTCTCTCTCCATGCCAGTCCTCCCCCCCCCAGATCAAACAGCCTCGTTAGTCCCGCTCCCGGATTGCCTTAATCCCATCCTGCAGACCCGCACACGAAGCACCTGCCACTCCCTTGTACCATGACATCACACGACATGCTCAGACACTGCCTACACCAGACCCGCCGACACTGCCCAAATACACAAGTCACAGCCATATTTATTACTGGCAACTTTTTTCTCTTGCTGGCATTTACGGGCAGAAGAAAAGTGACCATTTTTTACTGGCTGCCAGTAAAAATACTGACGGTTGGCAACATTGCTGCTCATACATATTTGAACTGCATTTGTGCTTGGCTTGGCTTGTGCATGCTTATCCCAAATATCAGCCTGTTACCTCTGCTGTCTGTCCTATGTCCACCTGTCTGGAATCTAGAACTGGTTAGCTTGTGCCTGATTAAAACGATCACTCTGTATTACTATCTTATTTTGTCCTGGGGAAAAGCCTAAAGTAGATGGGTGCTGTAGAAACAGCCAGCTGGATAACTAGTATAAGCATGGAGGGGGGAACATAGGTTACTAGCACACTATGAATGTGTATTATATAGTCCACAAGGATTGGTCTATCAAGCAGCCTGCGTACCCTGCCACTTTCTGCTGTTTGCCCTGAGCTCTGATCATCAGCCGAAGGACGCATCTGTCCTGCCTGTTCTTCGGCTGTTTCCCTTTGTGTCATGGTGGGTCCTCAAGACGCTATGGCATGCAGCCTTCTTGTGTCTTTCATATTGGTTATAATTGGTATGCTCGATGCTCAAACACTGTATACAAGAATATATAAGCAAGCTATGTTTTCGTGTGTGTGTGTGTGTGTGTGTGTGTGTGTATTTATACAATTTGCTTCACGAGTCTTATTTGTAATGCTATTTATGGAAGTCCTTTTATAGCACATTTATAAGAGTATATTTAATATGAGAAGTATTTTGTGTGCTTGTTTTGTTTCTGGCTTGTGGTAAATGAAAGGTCTTGAGCCATCTCAGCAGAATGCTACATCCTGTACACGCCCAGCTGTAATGTCTTATCATAAGTTTGAGACCTCGCTGCTTGTCATGATAAAAGCAGCATTACTGAACATGTCTCGCACATACAAACATAACAAAGCTGGTGTGACGACATATTTCAGACGCACTCCATATGTTTCTTCTCTTTAATCTGTGTGGTGTTCAGTAAAGTAGTTCTGTTCTGAAATATGAGGTAAAATCCTCAGTGAAAATGTATGAAGTAGTGAAAGCCTATAGATCCAAGGAATAGTCGTTTTCGTTTTCTCAGACTAAACACAACATTTTTTACCACATTTTCTGACTTTTTTTCTCTTTTTGTTATCACTTGTGATGTAGAAGCCTGTCACAAGTATTCTTGTATAGTGCTTCTGAATAGGTTTTCTTTATATCCAGAACCTTTTGTTTTCTATGTGCTCATGTACTGGCCAGCATTGGCCTGGTGCCACAAATCGCAAGTCACTGCATGTGATGAAAGCGGCCTCTATACCAGATAAACCTGAACAACTATATGTTGTAATTATTTTTAGGTCGTATGTAATTGTTTAAAGTGGTTGTAAAGGCAGAAGGGTTTTTTTTTGTTTGTTTTTTTTCCTTCCTGCATTCTATGGCAGAGCTGAGTGGGGTGGGGGGAGTATTTAAAGTAAGAGGAAATCGCAGAAGAGACGCATCCGGTTTACTGTAATTTGTGTCCCTTGTGCAAATTTTTCTATTTTTAAATTTAGCTACACTTATGCTTTAAAGTGGTTGTAAACCCTTATTTTTCACTTTTACCTACAGGTAAGCCTATAATAAGGCTTACCTGTAGGTATAAAGAATATCTCCTAAACCTGTACGGTTTAGGAGATATTCCCCTCGCAATGCGCCGCTGATTGCAAAGGCGCATGTGCAGGGGGGATCCACGGCGAAAGGACCGGCAGCCACCGGACCTTGCCGAATTTAAATCTCCCGCGCGCACGCACGGGAGTGACGTCATTGCCGCTCCAGCCAATCACAGCGCTGGAGCGGCGATACCCGGAAGACACGCCGGAGCAAGATGACATCTCGCTCGGCGTGGACCAGGTAAGTGTTCTTCACCTCGTTCCGAGGTAAGTATTTCATAATCGGCCAGTATGCGGTGCATACTAGCTGATTATGCCTTTTGCCTTGCAGGTTTAAAAAAAAAAAAAAAAAAAAGTTTGCGCGGTTTACAACCGCTTTAAAGGAAATGTAGGGGCAAAGCTGTTTTTGGCCCTATTTCTCCTATGGATCACAGGAGTGCAGTTTGTTCTCCACTCCTGTAACCTGTTGGCTGGCGTCACTCAAACGGTCCAGACACTGGATCAATCTTGACTTTGCAATTGGAATCCACTCAGATGCCTGGACTGGCAGCTTGCTCAGCCTCTGTGAGACCGAGCCAACCATACCAACCTCCTCCATAGTGCTCCAGTGCCCGGTTGGCTGCTTTTTTAGAGTGGAGGAGAGAACTGAGTGACCAGCAGTGTTTGATCACTCAGTTCTTAGTGCAGAGCTGGCATGGGACAGATGCCGCATCAATCCAACCTAGTTGAGTATACATTTTTTTTTTTTAAACATTGTGCAGTATTCAGCAATTACATTTGTAACAGAATATATTTTGAAAAACAATGTACGCTTGTCTGCAGTATTGCCTAGATATCTTTAGCAGTTCATTGCTTTAACCACTTAACCCCCTGGACCATATTGCTGGTCAAAGACCAGAGCACTTTTTGCGATTCTGGACTGCGTCACTTTAACTGACAATTGCGCGGTCGTGCGACGTGGCTCCCAAACAAAATTGGCGTCCTTTTTTTCCCACAAATAGAGCTTTCTTTTGGTGGTATTTGATCACCTCTGCGGTTTTTAAGTTTTTGCGCTATAAACAAAAATAGAGCAACAATTTTGAAAAAAATGAATATTTTTTACTTTTTGCTATAATAAATATCCCCCCAAAAATATATATATATATATATATATATATATATATATATATATATATATATATAAAAAAAAAAAAATTTTTCCTCAGTTTAGGCCGATACGTATTCTTCTATATATTTTTCGTAAAAAAGTTTGATTGGTTTGCGCAAAAGTTATAGCGTTTACAAAATAGGGGGTAGTTTTATGGCATTTTTATTAATTTTATATATATATATATTTTTTTTACTAGTAATGGCAGCGATCAGCGTTTTTTTTTTTTCCGGTACTGCGACATTATGGCGGACACTTTGGACACTTTTGACACATTTTTGGGACCATTGTAATTTTTATAGCGATCAGTGCTATAAAAATGCATTGGATTACTATAAAAATGCCACTGGCAGAGAAGGGGTTAACACTAGGGGGCGCCCCTAGTGGCTGATTCGAGAGCCGACGTATAGCTACGGGCTCTCGTGCAGGGGAGCCAACCTGCCGCCGTGTAACTGCGGCGGCTGGTCGGCAAGTAGTTAAAGAGGAACTGCTGTCTGCTCACATAATTTGTAATAAAAACATCTTTGCCATTCTGAAGCTTCCCTCCAACCACTTTGAATAATATTTTATATATACTATAATTCTGTACTTGCCAAATATGCTGCAGAAATCTCCCTGCACTGAGTCTGGCTGCATCCATTTTAACTGTGGGCAGCTGAAGCTGCTGCCTGTTCACTTCTTGGATTTACACAGACACGCCTCCAGCTCTGCAGCTCTCGTTGTCTCTTTTATGCTTCCCCCCCCCCCCCTCCTGACAAACTATCACGAGAGTGAGAGAGAGCTGTGCATGATGTCATAAGCCTAGTTTTTTTTTACAGACAAACAGGAAGTGGGCTGTATAAGGTATTTACTGGCAGAAAAAAAATGTTTTACAATCCAAAGCTAAAACGAGGGCAGAGGATTTAATAGATGGAAAAAAGTTCTTCTTTAAATTCAACTGATCTTGAGGTTTATAAACTTTATGAAGATCCTCATATTTACTTCCTTGAGTTCTGTGACGTGTGTTCACTATGCTCTGTGAGTCACACATTTCAGAGAGCCTGCCTTCTGAACTACAGAGGGGCTGAGAGGAGGAGCTTTGGGAGGCGGGGTTAGTACAGGAATCACTGCAGGCAGAAAGGTATCATGGGATATGTAGTTCTTAGAAATTGAAAGTAAACTGTAGCGAAGAAGCTGCAAAGCATGCATGGAATCCAGGAAGTTGTGGAAAGAGATGACAAGCGGACAGGCAGAACTTGCAGCATAAAAGAGGATTTATCATGTAATATTGGCTTGTCAAACAGAACTATTGTTTGTATTGTTATTGCAATGAAAAAGTATGCTGTGACTATAGATCTTTAATTATTTTACATGGTTGCTGCAATCTTTGCCATATAAGATATTGTAGTGCGTACACATTTTAAGTTATCATCGTCGCGTTTACCATAAAGTAAAATTTGATACAACGCTAATAGTTTCTAAAATATTAAGATTTTATATATAATGTATATTATTTATTGTGAAGACGACCAGCAGAAGAGCAGAGTCTTGGCTCCTTACTCCTTTCCCAACTGACTGCCACAGTGATTGAAGTGTCATAAGAGGGATGTTTAGTATTTGTTTATGTTTTGCTTTGTTATAACCTGTTTGCCATTGTTCCAGCCCCTCTGATCTCTTGAGTAAAAAGGCGGTGTCTTATGGGATTTCTCTTTGCTGACTGCTGTCTATATTTAACTGCTGTATAGCGGGAGGATACGTTGCTTCTGAACACGTAGCACAAAAGTGTAAAATTATAAACAGACGGCACATACATGTCAGGCCCAAATTCCTAAAACGTTATAAGGTAGACTCTACTGATGGCAACACAAATGGCAATAAACCTGACAGTTTTTAATATTTCTTTGCCCTGCTAAAATGTTTTTATTGCTTCCTGTTTCCCCTTGGAGAGTTCTCTTCTCACTTCCTTTACTGATCACTGGAAAAGGAAGTGGGGTTTTCCATATTAAAGGTGCATTTTTTGCTGAAAACTGTACTGTAAGCCAGTATACAGGGACTGGCTGAATTTTGGTCTATGTATGGGGACAGTGGTTGCAAAGATATCGATTTTAAAAATAATAGACTTCTGTAAACCAGCCTTTGTGCCCCTCCCATCTTCCACAATTGATCAGTGCCGCTGACTATAGCCAGCAACTCTGATCAGTGTATTCTGATGGCAGGGAATTCTCCTGCTGTCGGAATATAATAAATCAGTGGGAAGGATTTCCCTATACACATCGAGTTGTGGATAGAAGAATTGGGTAATTTTTCTTTTCATTCAACCCACAACGCGAAAAAAAGAGATTTAATGTATGACCAGCATAAAGATGCAGCAAGTATTTTTTTTTTTTTTTTACCTTAAAATGGAGTTCCACTCATAAATGTTTTTGACAAAAAATCCCCAAAAAAATTGAAAAAATTATTTTTTATACTCACTCGAAATACCTGTTGCTATGCGCAAGGCTGTAATCTGCCTCTTCCGTAACCGCTGTCTGTCTTCTTCTTCTTCATCCTCCTTCTAGTGAATGGGGGGCGCTACTTTATGGGAACTGTGTGTAATCCCGGAGAGCAGCCGCCCATTCACAAGTTGGCGCAAGACTCGCGTATACGCAGTAGGAAACAGGCAGTGTATATATAAATTAATTTGCGCTGAATATTAACTTAGAAAATGCAAATCGCACCTATCAGCACGATTTGCATTTTCTAAGTTAATATTCAGCGCAAATTAATTTATATATACATTGCACTAATCTGTTTGACCTACATCACTTTTTGCTGCGTTTATTATTTGGTAATTTTGTTAATGCTCTATAATTTGATATTTAATTAGCGCTGTAGTACCTATATATTTTTAGGAAACAGGCAGTGAAGCCGTAATGGCCTCAGTGCCTTTTTCCCTTGGTGTGGATGGCGGCGCTGGACCTGCACCGATCAAGGGATCGGGGGGGGGGGCCCATCAGCGCGGGCGAGTAGGACAGGTAAGTGTCCTTATTAAAAGTCAGCAGCTACAGTGTTAGTAGCTGCTGACTTTAAAAAAATTGCGGGGGAATCCCGCTTTAATACACCAAAATGCAAAGTTGCAGGTGGCCCTAAAAGCCTAGTTTATTTACGAAATACAAATGATAGATACAAATATAATTGTTTTTTACTTGGACTGCATTCACAAATTATAATTAAACTGAGGATCTTAAAGGAAATCTATGGTTGCAGCATAAACTTTTTTTCATTTAGTAACATCAAAATTGTAATACCAATACAAGCAATAGTTATTAAACAGCAATCCAATATAAGCTTACTTGAAAAATCTCCTTTAACCACTTGAGATCCGCGCTATAGACGAAATACGTCCGCAGCGCGGCTCTCAAGTGCCAAGTGGCCGTTTAAAAACGGCCTTTTATGTGCATTACCCGCGCGCGCCACTGGGTGGCGCGCGGCGGGTAAAAACTGTCCCGGCGCATCGCCGAAGACCCGATGCGTGTACCTGGCGGCCGCGATGTCCACCGGGTACACGCGATCGTCGGTGACACGGCAGGTGACAGCAGGGACGTGGAGCTCTGTGTGTAAACACAGAGCTCCACGTCCTGTCAGCGAGAGAGGAGACCGATCTGTGTCTCTTGTACATAGAGACACAGCATCGGTCCCCTCCCCCAGTCACCCCCCTCCCCCCACACAGTTATAACACACCCAGGCTACACAGTTAACCCCTTCCTCACCCCCTAGTGTTAACCCCTTCACTGCCAGTCACATTTATACAGTAATTCGTGCATTTTTATAGCACTGATCGCTGTATAAATGTGAATGGCGCCAAATTTGTGTCAAAAGTGTCCGATACGTCCGCCGCAATATCCCAGTCCCAATAAAAATCGCAGATCGCCGCCATTACTAGTAAAAAAAAAAATAATAAAAAAAATCATAATTCTGTTCCCCATTTTGTAGGCGCTATAACTTTTGCGCAAACCAGTCGCTTATTGCAATTTTTTTTTTTTTTTTTTTTTACAAAAATACGTCGAAAAATACGTATCAGCCTTAACTGAGAAAAAAAATAGTTTTTTAAAAAAAAAATTGGGATATTTATTATAGCAACAAGTAAAAAAAAAATATTTTTTTTTTAAATTGTTGCTCTTTTTTTGTTTATAGCGCAAAAAATAAAAACCGCAGAGGTGATCAAATACCACCAAAAGAAAGCTCTATTTGTGGGGAAAAAAGGACGCCAATTTTGTTTGGGAGCCACGTCGCACGACCGCGCAATTGTCAGTTAAAGCGACGCAGTGCCGGACGCTGAGATTTCGCCTGGAAACGAAGGGGGTTTATGTGCCCAGTAAGCAAGTGGTTAATGTCTAGTGCTGCCTGTTTGCTGGCCATCACTTTCCACAACTTCCTGGATGCTTTGCAGCTTTTCTTCTACTGTTTACTTTCAATTTCTAAGGACTATATATCCCATGGTACCTTTCTGCCTGCAAGCAGTGATTCCTATACTTACTCCTCCTCCTGAAACTCCTTCTCTAAGCAGCTATGTAGACCAGAAGGCAGGCTCTGTGAAATGTGTGACACAGCAGTGCCTACTCACAGGGCATAGTGAATACATCTCGCAGAATTCAAGGAAATAAAAGTGTAGGGATCTTCACAAAAAAATGGATAAACTTCCAAAATTGTTCAGATTTATTGCAGTAGGCTAGAAATAATTGAAATCCAATGTGGAAATTAATATATGATTTTACATTTTGACTATAGATACGCTTTAACCAGTGCTACATTTTACCGCAAGGGGTACCGTTTATGAGCTATGGCAAGTATTTCTTATTTTTACCATTTGAAATTTATGCCCACTGAAAAACGCTTAGCATTTTTTCAATGGGTGCGATCGTTTCTCCGATTGGACAAGGTGGTGAGACAAGGCAGTTCCCACCTAGTCCAATCATCCAATTGTAGAATGCCCTAATTGGCTGGCGTGCGTTCCAACGGACTTGCATGGAGCTTCAACACCTATCCAGTGGGGATCAGCGCAAAGGGGCAGTCAGGTAAGCCCCCATTGTCTCTCCATATGGGGACATTACATAGGAGCACTCCTTCACATACCCGTCCTATAATCAATCTACTAACCATAAAAATAATTAAGTAAATAAACAGTTTAGCCAAAGATGGGAGCCAGTGCACATTTGAAATGACAGTTCCAATAAATACAACACACACTGCACTACTGTTTTGAGATCACCCTCATTTAAGGGACTGGTGCTCTGAGGATGTAGAGGTGTGACCCTTGATAAAACGGCCCCCCCCCCCCCCCCCTATCTGGGAGGAGTATAACCTGACAGGGACCTATCATCCTAGGTCTACCTGCCCACTTGTGGGCGTGTGGCTATGTGCACTTGTTGGTGTGTATGTATATTTAGTCCCACAATCACCACGGCGAGGGAGCACTGCAGACCACGTCAGCTCTGAGGAAAGGGGTACGCCCCCGAAACGCGTCAGCTTTTACTTCTACTGATTGGTTCAAACGATTATTCGTGTTCCACTGACGATGCTGGATATCTGCTGTATTCATTTTTAAAGCCTGTTTTTAACTCCAAATTTGTGAGTATAACCATTGATTTTACTATTGGAATAAATATATTTTTTATCAGTATCACACGAGGTCGGTGCGCCTTCCGCTCTTTTTCTTCTCTCTCATACTAGTTGTTCTCTCTTCTGCTTTCAATTCACACTCTTGGTCTTACTTTTGAAGGAATCCAAACCCACACCTATTAAGAAAAAGAAAATTGCATCGTGTCTTGCAGAAGTTAAGCACTTTCTATAAACCGAATGTCTTGTCCCAGCGCTGAACTTCTGCTTTATAAACTGTGGAGAGCCTGAGCTTGTAGATTTCTTTCAGTTCCCACACGTAAAGATCACCCAAAATGATGTGTTTTTCTAACCAGACGTTTGCTATGCTTTTAAAATGTGCTCTGAAATGATGCGCTTGGAGGTTCAATATCCTGAGTCCTCAGGCAGGCTAACTAAATCTGCTTTCCAGCTGCACTACAAATGTCACTTGTGAATAACAAAAAGTATTACAATTCCTGTATATTCAATGCGTTTGTTCCAACTTATACAATTCAATTCTGGTTTCCCGACAGCAGACACAACTAAATTGTAAAGGGACAATCCTCTCAAGATTGGGTGAATTTACAACATTTATTAAACACTTCCCACCCAAGGACGTCATATGACATCCTGGACTTACTTTTAGTGGGGATAATTGAATGATGCCTGCAGCTACGTTACGACGTCATGCCCAGATGTAAACAAAGCCGTAATTGCGGCTGTCAGCATGAGAACAGTGATTTTTTTGTTTTCACGATCTCATGCTTTCCAGCCTGGAGGAGAGATGTGGGGTCTTATTGACCCCACATCTCTCCATAAAGAGGACCTGTCAATTATATTCCTATTACAAGGCATGTTTACATGCCTTGTAATAGGAATAAAAGTGATCAAAAAAATTGCAGAAATAAAAAAAAATGTAAGTAAAAAAACTATTTAAAAACGCCCCTGTCCCCGGTAGCTCGCACTCAGAAGCAAACACACACGCAAGTCCTGCCCACATATGTAAACATCGTTCAAACCACACATGTGAGGTATCGTCGCGTGCTTTGGTGCGCCAGCAATAAATCTAGCACTAGACCACCTCTGTAACTCTAAACTGGTAACCTGTAAACAAAAATGTAAGTGTCTCCTATGGAGATTTTTAAGTACTTAAGTTTGGCGCCATTCCATGAGTGTGCGCAATTTTAAAGCATGACATGTTAGGTGTCCATTTACTCGACGTAACATAATCTTTCACATTATACAAAAAATTGGTCTAACTTTACTGTTTTGTTTTTTTAATTCATGAAACCGCTTTCTTTAAAAAAAAAAAGAAGGCATTTGAAAAATTATTGCGCAAATACCGTGCAAGAAAAAAAGTTGCAATGACTGCCATTTTATTCCCTGTGGCGTCTGCTTAAAAAAAACATATATAGTGTTTGGGGGTTCCGAGTAATTTTCTAGCAAAAAAATATGATTTTTTTCATGCAGGAGAGAAGTGCCAGAATAGGCCTGGTATGGAAGTGGTTAAACCAGTGGCGGCTGGTGAAGTTTTAGGATGGGGGGGGGCATACCCCGCCCTTCCTTTTTGACTTCTCCCACTTGGTGGAAATGGGCGTGGTTTCATCAAAATAGTGGGCGTAGCTCTAAGGTGGTGTGATTAGCATCTAAGTTTGAATGAGTGTTGGAGAGAGAGAGGGACAGCAGGTCCAGATTCTACACAACAATAGAAATATGTGCATTCTAGAAAGTTTAACAATCAGCAGCTAAAGATACTTCAATCATCCCGGCACCACGGTTGTTATGGTGTCAGGATGATTGAAGTGCATTATTTCTATTATTACATTGTAATATAAAATGAAACCATTCAACTCGCCATAATGCAGAATCAGTGGGAGCCCAGAGCGTGTCGCTTGCCACCAGATGCCATCACGTGTCCCCAGCGGAGTCCCTCCTTACATCACGTGTCCCCAGCGGAGTCCCTCCTTACATCACGTGTCCCCAGCGGAGTCCCTCCTTGCATGCAGCCCTGTGTCACATCAAATGTAGCCTGTGTCACATCAAATGCAGCCTCTCGCCCTATCACTTGCAGCCAGAGCCTGTCCCCATCAATAGCAGCCCCTCTGCCCCTATCAATAGCAGCCCCTCTGCCCCTATCAATAGCAGCCCCTCTGCCCCTATCAATAGCAGCCCCTCTGCCCCTATCAATAGCAGCCCCTCTGCCCCTATCAATAGCAGCCCCTCTCAATAGCAGCCCCTCTGCCCCTATCAATAGCAGCCCCTCTGCCCCTATCAATAGCAGCCCCTCTGCCCCTATCAATAGCAGCCCCTCTGCCCCTATCAATAGCAGCCCCTCTGCCCCTATCAATAGCAGCCCCTCTGCCCCTATCAATAGCAGCCCCTCTGCCCCTATCAATAGCAGCCCCTCTGCCCCTATCAATAGCAGCCCCTCTGCCCCTATCAATAGCAGCCCCTCTGCCCCTATCAATAGCAGCCCCTCTGCCCCTATCAATAGCAGCCCCTCTGCCCCTATCAATAGCAGCCCCTCTGCCCCTATCAATAGCAGCCTCTGCCCCTATCAATTGCAGCGCCTGTCCCATCAATCCATCAATTGCGGAGATGCCGAGGGGGGGGGGGGGGTTTGTGCCACCTGAAATTCCCCCACATTCTTTATTTAAAGATGTTAATAGGGGGGGGGGGGATATTGCCACCGAAGTCCCCCACATTCTTTAAGATGATATGCGCGGGGGGGGGGGGGGTGCCGCCGCCGCCGACGACCTCACCGTAGATGAAAATGCAGCAGCAGCACTTACGTTTTGTTGGAGCCATGGCTGTGGAGGAGTCTGCTCCTCATACGTCCTGTCTTCTCTCTCTCAGGCGCGATGAGAGAGAGACAACAGGAAGTGGCCTTAGATGTCAATCAATCTGCCCGGCCGTAGTAATAGATACTACGAGCGCCGGGCAGACACTGTGGCGCCTCGGTAAGCGCCACAAGGTGGTACTAAAGCCCGCAAATGAAGCACCGCATCTGCAATCTTGTGATTGCATGGACGTGGCGCTTCCCATAATGCACGTGGCCGGCGCCACATAGTGCATTTGGTAAAGGATTTTTTAAATTTTTTTTTTTTTTTCTTAAAGGGGCCGTTTTTTTGTGACTACAGGAGAGCGGGCGGCGCCCGGGCGCTCCCTATGGACGGGCCGCCACTGGGTTAAACTATAACCTTTTTGATTTGTTTTTAACTATCTTTTTCATTCAGTATTTTCTTATTATTCTTTAGATTATTTACAAAGGATATTAAAACGGATATTGATTTCGCTGGGTATTCCTATCATTTTCTTGTGACAACTAACTGCTCATAGCACTTGCTCAGACTTGGCTTTTAGTCCTCCTTGTGCGCTATGATGTTCCAACATCATTTTCTTGTTGGAGGATTTTGTTAGCAGGAAAGCACAAATGCCTTAATAATAATAATAAATTATAATAATAATAATAATATTATTGTCATTAGTGTGAACATACAGTCTGGGATTTATTTACTTGAAAAGTTGCTGCTGGATTAGATCTGCTCAGATCTCCTTGTGTAATTTTTGCTTTCCTTGTGTTTTGGGAAATTGTTTAAATGTTTGTGCACATCTCTAGCCATTTGTGGACCTCTCTAGACCATAGATTGTCTGTCTGAAATAATCCAGGAAGACTGTCCCTTTCCAACGGATTTCTTTTTTCCTGTTACTCAATGAACACCATGTGTGTCTGCTGTGCATACAGATGCCTGCTTAAAGCAGTGTTCCGCCGAAAAAAGTAAATGATTAAAAGTCAGCAGCTTCACATACTGCAGCTGCTGGCTTTTAATAATCGGAGACTTGCCTGTCCTAAAGTCCAGTGATGTCAGCACCCACAGCTGATGTTTCAATCAGCTGTCGGGTGCTGCCATTGCGGGTAAGGGAACACGGCAGTGTAGCCTTTCGGCTTCATGCCGGGAACCCTACTGTGCATGCACGAGGCCTGCTCCTCTCTCCTACTAGCCCAGAGGCTGGGGGAGGAGGAGGGAGCCCTGCGGTGATGTCACGGGCCGTGGCCCGGACTCCCGGAAGAGGGGAAAAACTACCTGTCAATGACAGGTATCCCGTCCCCCCGAAAGATGGCAATTGTGACACCGGAGGGGGGGAGGAATCGGATGAGCGGAACTCTGCTTTAAAGTACTATATATGAAGAAAGGATTGTACAGTTGTTTTGATTTGAGGAGGCATTCCAGCAAAAGTTAGCAGAAACAACAACGTCCCCTCCATCAGATCATCCCTGCAGCTATTGGCTTTTGTACCACCTCCCGGCCTTCCTTTTTAGATTGTAAGCTTCACGAGCAGGGCCCTCCTATTCCTACTATATTAAATTGTAGTGTTTCAACTCTACATTGTAAAGTGCTGCATAATCTGTTGGCTATATAAATCCTGTATAATAATGATAATAATTTTGAATAGTGTAATAACTCTAGTATCACTTGGACACTGGAGATATTTGTATTGTTATCTGCAGTTTTAGCTTTCGTACATCCTTGCCTGCCAACATTCATTTCTGTCCTCTACAACCACTTGTACTTGGCAGTGTAAAATATGCTATGAAGGCCAGATTAATGTTCTTTGAGAGGTCTAGATGAGTCACTATCAGGTCTATGAGTTTTTGCTTACTAGATTCTGCAAAAGCTCTTAACAAGTAGGATGATCTTTGGATCACTCGGCTCTTGCTGATAAATGTCTTCGTGGCAACCTCTTGATTTGGTTTGTTGTAATTACTTTGGGTGCCTACTTATATATTTTTTTGCATATAATTCTCACAACTTTCACCCGGATGTCTAATTTGGATTCAACTGGAATTAATTTTTTATTTCTATAGTGGGTGAATGAATGTTGAGTGAATCCGTTGTAAAGAAGATGATAAATAGACACGCTTTTGTTAATCTAAATCATACTCTAAAACATACACCACTAAGGCACAATTTAAAATTCTTCTAACATAGCACGAATTTTCCCCAATGTGTGCAACATTTAAAAAACCCAAAAGATCTGTTAAGCCCAGTTTCACACTGGTACTGGGTACGATTTGCTTCGATTTGAGATGCGATTTCACATGTGAAATCGCATCTCAAATCGGCGGAATTTGCCGGCAATGACACCGTCCTAATCGGCGCTGCACCGATTTCAAAAAGTAGTTCCTGTACTACTTTTTGCGATTTCGGGCCACGATTTACATTGACATCTGTGCAGAAACCTATACAGATGTCTCTTAAATCGCAGCCGAAATCGGGAGTGAAGCCGTGTTCAGCTGAACTCGCACGGCTTCATTCCCGCAGCCCAGTGTGAAGCAGGGCTAAAAGGCACTAAAATGCATCTCATTTGTGCCATCATACACAGTAGAAATGATTTATGTAGCTTGATGTCTGAGCAGCATTTAGAATTGACTATCAGTCAAGACCTCACCAAGTGTTATAGATACAATGTAACTCAAAACTTGGTCCTCTGTATCTAAAAGATAAGTGGTTTGGTTGTTGCAATTAAATACAAAGTGGTGCAGTGCAACAGCACTTCACTTATCTGTATATACACCAGATACGCTGGGGCTGCATTCAGCAGCTATTACAGCTCGATCTCCTCTCTGTCACCCCTTTCACACTGGGGCAGTTTTCAGCCACTTTAGCACTGGAAATAGCCTCTGCTAAGCACCTGAAAACTGCCTTCCATTTCGTTTCCGAAAAGTCCTGCAAACAGCATCTTCGGGGTGGGTTGGGAGTGCTGTATTTCGCGCTCCCAAAATGCCCTGCCCATTGGAATGAATGGCCAGTATTTCCTAAGGGCCTGAAAAGAGCTTCGGAAGCACCGCAACACAGGAGTTTTTAACCCCTTCTTTTGGGTTAAAAGTGCTCCGGTAGCGACCAAAAAGCACCGCTAAAACGAGTGGCGCTTTAGCGCAAACGTGGCTGCGGCTCAATGTGAAAGTTGTCTTTAATGCCTTGTATTCTGAATTGCGGTGGTATGCGGGAGATGAGCGCACAGCACTGTTGGCAATTAAACTTAATGAAATGTCTCTGACAATTATAAAGTAAACCGCGCAGTGCACCGAGATTAGTGTTTTGGCACGGTGGAAAACCCACCAGACTGTACCACGCACCAGCCACTGCTGCATTGTAACCCAATGGCTGTTGTGATTTAAAAGCAAAGTATGGGTGTTTTTTTAATTTCTTTTTTTTTTTTTATTGGTGTTGTGAAATATTCAAATTACAGATACAGAATTTTGGGCTTTCACTAGCTGTAAGCCATAATCGTCAAAATGAAAAAGAAATTTATATAAAATACGAGTTAAACTTTTTGATGATATTGCGCGTGTGTGTGTGTGTGTAATATATAACAAAAATATTTCAAATTTATTTAAAAAAAAAATTTGTGCAGATTTCCTTTAACTAGGCTCAAGTGTTTTATTTTATGGCTATAGTAGGGACATATGGTGGTAAATAATGTACAATATGGTATCGATATTGTATCGGCAGTGATAGGCACAGTAAAAAATCTTCATGAGGTAGTGTTCAATTTAAAGCAAGAAGTGCACTTACTGTCTTGTTGCACTTTTTTTTTATTTTAGTGCAATTTATTTAACCTGTATGCATTTTTCAAGCTCGTTTGTCTCACATAGTGCAGCGAAGGGCCATTTGTGTTGAACAACTTTGGAATGGTCTTGCAGCAAGTCTAGATTTATATAGCTACTGTAAGGGGTTAGCTCGGTAGCGGGGTGTGTGACCCCCTTGGATGGGTTCACTACACACTGAATTAATACAGACAGGCAGTCGAAGACGGTTGAAAACAAAGATTTGGGTTTATTCTTCGATCTTGCTGGAAACAAGTGCAAGCATCCAAACAGCATAAACAAAATCAAACATAAAATAAACCCTGGCCATTTGGAGCGTCTATCTTCACCACACAGGAACCTATCTATGGAGTCTGGCACAGCCTAGTGCTGGGCAGACACTGCTGTTCATACAGCAGAAAAACAATAGTCTTTTGATTTTTATCACACAGAAAAATCAATCCTCTCCTCACCTCCTCAGAAGACTTTCAGTACACTGCTCTCCTTCACAAAGCTTCAGGATGCAGCAAATCAGTGGTAATCCTCTGGACTACTTATAGAGGCTTTAATTGCCTCATTCTGAACAGCTGAAGTTTTCTGGCTACATTTGCAGCTGACGCCTAATAACAATTGGTGTATTGTCTAAACAAGGCAGAAATGTATGTCCCATCTGTGACAATACCCACAGATTTACTTGACTTCCTGTCACACTACTATATTTGCTGTATGTTTTAGTGCATCATTCGTAATAATTGAATCTGTAGACTTTCTTGTTACAGGATCTTGGTGATTTTACAGTAGATCCAATGTTCTAATACTCTAACATACTCCTAATACTGGTAAAGATGATCAACCATTTTATTATTCTTGCTGCTCTAAACAAATCTTTCTGGTTGCAAACTTTGTCACATTTTTCTGTTTCTAATTCGGTAAAGGTGTTTTATGTCTTAAATAAATATATGTATATAAAACAATGTAAATGTGCTGCTTTATTTCATTGCCAGGCCAAGAACAGGGAGACTGGTGTCTTAGCAGCTGCCAAAGTTATAGACACAAAGAATGAGGAGGAGCTGGAAGACTACATGGTTGAAATAGACATTTTGGCCACCTGTAACCACCCTAACATTGTCCATCTGCTCGGGGCATTTTATTATGAAAACCAACTTTGGGTAAGTAGACAGATATGCCAACTAATATGTTAATATTTACCATAAGGGGAGGCCTCTGAAGTACTTAAAGTGGTTGTAAAGTGAAGTGACTGGCCTCAGGTGATGGATGGGGGTGAAACAAATTCTCCTACGTAAGTTGTACGGTGTACCTGTTTATTTGCAGCCATTTGTTCTGTACATCCTTGTGAAACTTCGAGATGAAATGGATTTTTCACAGACTCGCAAAGCAGGGGGTGGGGAGCTTCAGTTACACACTGTACAAGAGCTCTGAGAGCTGACTGGAGGGAAGGGACAAACACCCCCTCCCCTCTTTTTCACACAGCCCACAGGAACAGAGATCCCTCCCCTGTCACCATTTTTCTCTTGGTGTCTGGAAAACTTGTTAGAAGTAGTTCATGCTGAGAGCAGAGGAACTATACGGCAGAGAGAAATTACACTTAGAGCCCTTTCACATTGCAGCCAAGTTGGCAGGAAAGCCAAGGTTTTAGTGGTGCTTTACCGGCGCTTTTCAGCCGCTAGTAGTGCGTTTTTAACCCCCGCTAGCAGCCAAGGAAAGAGTTACTAGCGCCCGTGTATCGCCGCTGCGGAAGCACTTTGCAGGTGCTTCAGTGGGTGATGCCCATTCATTTTAATGGCCAGGAGCAGTGGAGAAGCAGTGTATACACCGCTCCCACACTGCCCCAAAAATGCTGCTTGCAGGACTTTTTTTTTTTTTAAACATCCTGCCAGCGCACTGCCCCAATGTGAAATCACTTTGGCTTTTACATTGGAACTGTAGACGAGGAATTTTTCAGGCGCTTTACACTGAGAGGGGTCTTTGTGCTTTGGAGCGAGGCATGTAAATACTATATAAATATATGTGCTATATAAGTTCAGATTTCATGTCTAAGGTTTACAATCACTTTAATAAGTTTAGGTTCCCATGTACACGGGACGCTGTTAAACGTATGTTCAGAGGCAGTTGGACGCTTTTTTCAACTGCCCCTGAACTTAATCAATGTTTTCCTATGTGGCCATGTACACAGTCTCGTTTATTGCCGTTTTTAGGCAGTTGCTTTTAACAGCGTTTCTTTGAAAGCAAAAAAATGGGTTCAGACGCAGAAGATTTCCACGTTTCAGACGCTAAACACGGTGACCTGCGTTTAGCAGCGCTTCGTTTTTGGCCCTTTTTTATTAAAACGCGGCAAAATGCGGAATGTAAATGCGCCATGTAAACGCGGAAAAACTGACATTTTAAACTTGGGTTACTATCTGTCAAGTTTAATCATTTAGAAGCAGTTATAAAAGTGTCCCGTGTACATGGAGCCTTATTTGATACTAGCACTAGAAATATTTTCCCTGTTTGGCGCTGATGGGACATAGTGGAAAAGTGAACTGTAAAGCTGGGTACACAGGTGCCAAGTATTGGCCTGTTCAACAGAAACCTTCCGACATTCTGTCTGTGTGTACAGCAGGCTGACAGGAGCCGGTCTAACTACCGACGTTTGTGGAAGGGACATGCTGGAAAACCAGAATGCGATCAGTGTGTTCTGGTAGGTGGGGAGCTCCCCTGTTAGAACACAAAGGCATAGCGAGGGAGATTGCTGCACTAACATTGCGTGTGTTAGTACGGTGATCTGTCTGTTTTTTTTCCGTAGAGCCCACTGGGTTGAACAAGCAACATTTTATAGTGTGTACCAGGCTTAAGAGAAGGCGACGCAGAATGAACATGGTGCAAGTAAGCTGATCCTGCTTTAGCTCGCAGACTTTTAGCTGCCCTCTGTCTGACTCTCTATAGATTCTTATGTCTTGTGCATGCTATTTTTTTCCAACTGCCCATGAATATATTGAGTGTATCGTTGGCTATGTCAAGAAAAACATGATTCGAACTCTGTGACTGACAGTAGAGAGAGCTGTGTAAACAGTGTGCATACAAGCGTGCATCTCTGGCATTACTGTTAACCCTTTGCTGTCTTCCAGGAGTGTTCACTTTTATGTAACCTTGTACAATACCATAAAAAGGCTTCATTTTCCTTTTTGCTGTTCAAAGAAAGTGGAAAGAAGGGGTGTTAAATTTAAACACACTTCTGTAATGGACCCACATCCACCCATCTCTGAAATTATTTGCAGAGCTGGAATCTTACATTTTCAGCAAACATACAGCATAATAATGTGACTATATATACATGAATTATTCAGCAAGGCGATATATTTCATAGTTATCACTAAAGGATAATTTACACGAAGGTCAGCTTTTGCTGTCAGTCTGGAGGTGGATCGCTTTTCAGAGGCTGACAGGCAGCTGGGATTTGATTTGTTGCCTCCTCACTGCATGTTTTTTAACCCTGAAAAGCCTGCACCACCATGGCGCAACAACGTGCATTACATGCGGCTGCTGCATGGCCCCATTTACTATAATGGTGTCCATGGAATGTGACAAGGTGTAGTTTTCACAGCAGCCTTGGCATATGTACAGCCCTAAGTGACTGCATGTTCTCTTTTAGATGGGCAGTAAAACTGCTGCTCAATTGCCTGTTTTTTAGTGCTCCCCATTTGAACAAGGCCTAATGCCCTATACCAGGGATAAGCAATTAGCGGACCTCCAGCTGTTGCAAAACTACAAGTCCCATCATGCCTCTGCCTCTGGGTGTCATGCTTGTGGCTGCCAGAGTCTTGCTATGCCTTATGGGACTTGTAGTTCTGCAACAGCTGGAGGTCCGCTAATTGCATATCCCTGCCCTATAACCACGATCGGAATTTCCGATATGATAAAATCTGATGGAAAATTCCATCGGAATTCCATTCAAGCTGTCTTGCATACACACTGTCAGTCCAAATTCCGACCGTCCAAAACATGGTGACGTAAAACACTACGACGAGCCGAGAAAAATGAAGTTCAATACTTCCGAGCATGCGTCGACTTGATTCTGAGCATGTGTGTTTTTTTCTCCGTCGGAGTTTCGCTCAGACGATCGGAATTTCTATTTTGAAACTCCGACGGATAAAATGTCCAATGGGGCCCACACAAGGTCGGAATATCTGATGAAAAAATTCCGTCTGACTTTTTTCATCGGAAATTCCGATCGTGCAGACAAGGCATTAGATGAACTGCAATATGATAGGTTGCTGTAGGCATGGTGGATTTGATTTAAATCAAGTCGATTTTTTAAATCGCAATTTAAATAGTGATTTAAATCACTAGTAAAAAGGCTCGATTTAAATCAATTTTTAAAGGGCAACTGTCTCTGTCCCACAGCGGCTCCTTCTCCTGACCCGCTGTTGACTCACCAATAGTCCCATTCAATTTAATGGGACAGCTGATGATACGGCAGTGACACAGCAGGTGAGTGGATGCCCGCTAACTGACGCTTCGATGATGGATCTGAAATGACAGGTGCTCTTTACAGTAAATGTAAGGATTCATTCTTGCTGGTAGTTAGAATCTTAATATTTGCAAACAAAATGAAGGTTTCCTATTTAGAATAATAAGCTGTCGGGTTAGTAAAACAGCGATATCAGAACCAATTAAATCATACAGTTTGTAGTGTACATAGATTTGCAATGGAATAAAGGAATATTCCTGAACTTTTGTTTTTATCTCATGCTTACTGTGCAATTGTGTGAATGCATCAATGCAGTGCATGTTCTCAGCTTGCAGAGCTTGGATTCATTGAATGAGTTTACCAAAAATGTCAATATTGCAGTATATACAGTCTCATGCTAGATAACTAAGCTCCATGTCATGCTGAATAAACTAAATTATTAATGTATCTTAAATGGAAAACTATCTTTTAGATAGATTTTTACTCTAAAAGCATTTTATTAAAATAAATTTGATAGTATTTAGGCTACAAACAAGTACGCTAGGCAAATAGCAATGTGATTTAAGGTATATATAAGGGTAAAAAAACATATTTTTGTTATTTTCGATATAATAAGGGCACATTATTTAGTCACATCACCCCCCTCTGCGGTGCCACAATCTCCCCCTGCCTCCAATCTCCCCCAGGCCCCCTGCCACCAACAACCCCTGTCTCCATCCCCCACCCTCTGCGGTGCCTCCATCCCCCTCTTCGGTGCCATTAACACCCCCTGCCACTAACACCCCCTGCCTCCATCCCCCTCTGTGGTGCCACCGCAGCCACCATCGCCCCCTGCCTTCAATCGCCCCTTGCCTCCAATCTCCATGCGCAGTTCCAAGCCGAACCGATCTTGGCTATTTTTACTGGCGCATTCCCGCAACCACGGACATTTACGAACGGGGGAAAAAAGTGCCCGTTTTTACGAACTGTAGGTAAAAATATGGAGGGTTGGCAACACTGGGCTGTAGGTTACTGCAACTTACATTATTTACTGCTCTACTCCTATTAAAAGTGCAGAAGAGCTTAAAATCATGGCAAAGGTGCTAAAATAACTTGTTAAACTACATTGAACTTGAAAACCCTGTCACCAGCAAAATCAGGGGTAATGGCACCTCCTCCCATCTTCCCAGCCCCCCCCCCCCTCCAATTCACTAGTACCAGTGTAGTTGCAGCTCCAGAGGACAATAACACCTCAATTTAGCTGGCTAATTAACTTTTCATGTTAACCTGCAGTTGATTGGTTGCTTAGGACCTAGCAACCAATCAACAGCTTGTTAATATGAAAAGTCTGTGTCCTCTACCACCCCTTCACATCACCCCCCCCCCCAATCCCTGCATTCTGAGCGCAACATGCTCCTGATCCCTGCATTCTGAGCGCAACGCACTCCTGATCCCTGCATTCTGATCGCAATGCACTCCTGATCCCTGCATTCTGATCGCAATGCACTCCTGATCCCTACATTCTGATCGCAATGCACTCCTGATCCCTACATTCTGATCGCAATGCACTCCTGATCCCTGCATTCTGATCGCAATGCACTCCTGATCCCTGCATTCTGATCGCAATGCACTCCTGATCCCTACATTCTGAGCGCAATGCACTCCTGATCCCTGCATTCTGAGCGCAACGCACTCCTGATCCCTGCATTCTGAGCGCAACGCACTCCTGATCCCTGCATTCTGAGCGCAACGCACTCCTGATCCCTGCATTCTGAGCGCAACACACTCCTGATCCCTGCATTCTGAGCGCAACACACTCCTGATCCCTGCATTCTGAGCGCAACGCACTCCTGATCCCTGCATTCCTTCTTTTTTTCTTTTTTTTTTTGGTGTCCGCTTCGTTTGAACTACATTTAGGGCTAACAATGTATTCTCACCTGCAGAAGATCACAAAGGCAGTACGTTTTGAACACGGTGCAGGAAATGCACATGGAACATGCCTTTCTGGCATCGCGTTCTGGTGTGAACCGACCCCAACAGGACACTGTGCACGGTGATCTTTGAGTGTTGTTCAAGTAGATCGCCATCTAAGGTTCCCTGCCATAGCTTATATGTCCAACTTCTGCCCATACTAAAAATAAAATCCAGTCCAAATTAAGGGGGGCATGACTTTAACAGCTAACCAGTCACACCCAGCATCTAAATCCAGCTCTGGATTTTGTTATCTTCACTCTCATTCATTCTTCTAATGGATGAGGATGGAATGATGGGCAGGAATCGGTTGAAAAACCATTTGATTTGACATCTCCTAAATCTGCTGGGGCTTTTGATTACAGCCCCTGACTGGAACATCTATCGAAGGGATTAACAAATTTAAAGCGCTCTACGTATAAGTCTAGTTTTGGTATTTCTTTTTTGAGACTATCTAATGTGAGTGAAACGATGAGTTTCGTGTTGTTAGAACGTGTTTGAATTGCAGCCTTCTTTGCAGAACTTGTTCCAGCAGACAATGTAGGGTGCTGTGGTATGTTATCAGTATATCTCTGCCTTTTCTTCCATGTCTCTTGTATGTCTTTGTCATTTTTATGACAGCAATCAATTGCCATGTGGTATCGGGTAGTTATGAAAAACCTGTTCTGATGACTTCTAACATATGTGTTTCTTGTATCTGTTTACATAAGCTAACAGTTCAATACCAAATTGTTGGCACATCCACTTCATGATGTGTGTTTGTCGTTATGTACGCTTCAGGCATTGCATTGTTTACTATAGAAGAATGCTTGAAAAATGCACAAAAGTCACTACTGTGTCAAAGCAACTTGAATGTAAGCTTAAAGCTAGCTTTCAAAAAGTCCATCACCAAGAGCATTTTTATGTATTGATGATCTGCTATCAAGGCACCACTAAACTGATTTATAGATATGCTGTATATGGCTATTACTGCTTGAAATTTCTGATTTTATTATTCAAACACAACCGTAAATTGGCATTTAAAAAAATCATAGTAGGGTTAAAATGATGGCCCAAACAAAACTGTTGCTGAATTGCAAATTAACGTTTGTTTGGAATTCTAATTTTCTTGGAAAGCTGACATATGAAATAAAGATGGTCGCTACTGTCTTGAAAGATAAGAGGAACGTGGATCTAACCTGGATGGAAAATGGATAAGGCTGCCCATAGATCAGGGCTCAATTTCAAGTTTTGAGCTACTAGCCAGTTCTCAATGGTTACTCGCCACCAGTTGCCTCACCCAGCCCGTCCACCACCAATGCAGCTTTGTGCCCACCAATGCAGCCTTGTGCCCACCAATGCAGCCTTGTGCCCACCAATGCAGCCTTGTGCCCACCAATGCAGCCTTGTGCCCACCAATGCAGCCTTGTGCCCACCAATGCAGCCTTGTGCCCAGTGCCCACCAATGCAGCCTTGTGCCCCCCCCACCAATGCAGCCTTTTGCCCCCCCCCACCAATGCAGCCTTTTGCCCCCACCATGCAGCCATGTGCCCACCATGCAGCCTACCTGTGCAGCTGAGGCGAGGAACGCCACATGTTGGCATTCATGGTGCCCTCAATGAACTGTAGCTCCCCAACGTCGGCAGCACTCATGCAGCCCCAGACCATGACACTCTCACCACCATGCTTGACTGTAGGCAAGACACACTTGTTTTTGTACTCCTCACCTAGTTGCCACCACACACGCTTGTCACCATCTGAACCAAATAAGTTCATTTTGGTCTCATCAGACCACAGGGCATGGTTCCAGTAATCCATGTCCTTAGTCTGCTTGTCTTCAGCACACTGTGGGCTTTCTTGTGTATCATCTTTTAGAAGAGGCTTCTTTCTGGAACGACAGTCATGCAGACTAATTTGATGCAGTGTGCGGCAGTGTGTTGAGCAACAATTTTATTTTTATTTTTTTCTTCAGATCATCAGAGATTGCTTTGCCATGAGGTGCCATGTTGAACTTCCTTTGACCTGTATGAGAGAGTGAGAGCGATACCGCCAAATTTAACACACCTGCTCCCCATTCACACCTGAGACCTTGTAACACTAACAAGTCACATGACACCAGGGAGGAAAAATGGTTAATTGGGCCCAATTTGGACATTTTCACTTAGGGGTGTACTCACTTTTTTGCCAGCGGTTTAGACATTAATGGCTGTGTGTTGAATTATTTTGAGGGGACAGCAAATTTATACTGTTATACAAGCTGTACACTCACTACATTACATTGTAGCAAAGTGTCATTTCTTCAGTGTTGTCACATGAAAAGTTATGATAAAATATTTACAAAATTGTGAGGTGTGTACTCGCTTTTGTATACAGCTTAATTATATTTTTCATCAAGGTGGAAGACCTGTCCCAATAAATTTTTTTTTTTTTTTTTAGCAGCGAAAGGGTTTATGTTCCCCTCTGTAACATACACCAGGAATACAGTACAAAGGCAAAGTGTCCATTCACATTCATGAGTCTACTAAAGAGTTAGTGGGCAGATAGCACTTGTCCTGAATAGGGACATTGTCAGCGCCTTGGTATGGTATGCTGAGCAAGGCACAAAAACCTTATTCTTGCATCCCCACCTACAGAGCATGTGTACCCAACTCTGACGCACACAGCTGCTTTCTTTCCCATGTTTTCCTTTGAACAAATTTGCTGAAAGTGTGTTTTTTTTCCCCCTGTTGTGTTTTATACTGTAATTTTAAATGCAGGTCAGCCATAAACAAATTTAGATAGAAATCTACTGTGTGTTTGAGTTTTCGGGAAAAAAGAATGCCAGTCTTGATTATAAAACAATTATAGACTATCCATAAATAAATAGGGTTTACCTGGTCACGAGGTAGAGATCTTATTGTGTAAATGTGAGGAAAAAAAGCTGGAAAAATGGGACTTTAAGCCCTGGTTCACACTGATGCTACTTTGAAATTGCGCTACTTCACTTGAAGTAGCAAGGTCAGCGCGATTTCTGTTAAAAAAATTTATTGAGAAAAAATACACCGAGTACAGTAACAAACATTTTTGGTTGACACAATAAAGGGTATGTCAAGGTACATCCTGGATAAAGCAAATACAGTCATAGTCATAGCAACAGAACCTTCTAAACATGGACAACGTATGTCATTACTGAACAGTCTCAAATAGGGTGCTGTAAGGAAAATTACTGTAAACCTATCAATAGGGAGCACATAAAGAGTATATCAGGAAAGGGAACAGCTCCAATCCAAAAGCAATGTAAAACACAAAACAGTACTCTTTAGAGCCCATTCACACCTAGGCGTTTTGTCGCCTGTAGTGTGACGCCTGCTGCCGCCCCGACACGCCAGAGGGATGATGTAACATTGCCCTCTATGGAGATGGTTCACATCTCCACGCCGAACGCCTGCCGCCTGTCGCCTGAAAAAAAGTCCCGGACCTTCTTTTTTTCAGGCGTCTTTCGGCGTTTCGGCATAGGAGATGTGAACCATCTCCATAGAGGGGGTGAAGGCTGCATTCACAATTCACGGGACAAAACGCCGCGATTTAGTACGCCGAGGTGTGAATGCAGCCTTAGGTCTAGGGAAAAGAGACCGTAAACTAGATCTAGGCAATAAGTCTCAGCATTGCCTAAGAGAATACGAATAAAGTATTTTAACCAAGGAGAAAAGAGATTTCAGAAGGAGGAAAAAGATAAAGGAAAGGCAAAAGAGAGGAAACAGGGTGAAAAGAAGAAAGGGGAAAGAAGAAGAAAGAAAGCATGTCGGCGGGACCGCACGGAACCCCAGAAGGACACAATTTCGAAGAGAAAAGTCTTCTCAAGACTTATGGTACAAGTAAGGCAATGTCGAACCCCGAGGGGAGAAAATGGTCAGCGCGATTTCAGGTGCTACTTGATAGACATCTGTGTGTCGCACCTGAAAATCGGCAAAAGTAGTGCAGAAACTACTTTTGCAAATCGGTGCAGTGCCGCAAAATCGGTGTCGCACCGGTTGCAACAGTGCCATTGCCACCAATAGGCTGCGACTTGTCATGCGATTTGATCTGTCAAATTGCATGACAAATCGCTCCAATGTGAACCTAGGCTAAAGGTACTAATTTCAGGAATAGACCACACTCACAATATGTCTAAAAACTATTTTTATTGGGTATATATGTTAAAAGAAAAATCTAAAAAGCGCATTACTTTCTCAAATCCTGCATAGCCCTTTATCGGACACCGTATGGCAGGGATATGCAATTAGCGGACCTCCAGGTGTTGTAAAACTACAAGTCCCATCATGCCTCTGCCTCTGGGTGTCATGCTCGTGGCTGTCAGAGTCTTGCTATGCCTCATGGGATTTGTAGTTCTGCAACAGCTGGAGGTCCGCTAATTGCATATTACTGCCGTATGGCATCAAATGATGGTTCATAGATAAATATGTATGAGAACTTAATATGAGAATAGATCTTGGTCATAGCATACTGTTCTGGATGTGAATTTTCAACTTGTTTTGCAGTAAAACTTCATCAGGAGGAGTTTTGGTGATCTGATGTCCATACAGGGGTCAACAGTGTGCTGACATGAGAGAAAGTCCCCCAAGATGGAACTGGGATAGGCATCTGAGGACTCACCACACCAATGTGTTCAATAGAGGCCATATACTTGGTGGGGAGAGGGAGAGAACCCAAATCCAGTGCCACCAAAGACTCGTGCCCCAAGGGAGTGCTGTTTCGAAAAAAGGGGTCACCAGCCAAAGCAGAAGTTCACAGATGTGGGTTTGCAGTTATCGGTGTACTCTTCTGACCTGCTCTTTAAAATAATGTAACAACTAAACCTTTAAGTCAGGGGTGCCCAACCTTTTGAAGAGCGGGCCACAATGAGCAGAGCAGGTGGACGGCAGCCTGCTCTACTCTATAGAGCCCACGCAAGTCTTTTTTTAGCGGATCAGATTGGAAGTAGGCATTTATAAACGGACACAATTCCTGTTACATCTGCCACTCCTTAGAGGTGAATGAAGGGCCTGAGGCTGCTTTTACACTGATACACTGTTTGTCCGCACCGCGAGTTCACCTGTGGCTTTCCTGCAGGTTAGCTGTACTTTGTCATAGACTTCTGTAGCGCCCCCTTTACTTTCAGTAAGGGCACTACGCTAAAGTTAGTGGGAGAATGAGAGAGGTAAGTTGCTCTCATTCTTGATTATGTTAAATTTGGCTGTTGCCAAATCTGGATTGTTCTCTGGGTCAGACTGCGTTCTATGGATGCGGTACCATCCCTGGGCGGCAGGTGGCGCCAGAGAGATCCAGGCGGAGCCGCTTCTTCCAGCAGCCAATGAGAGGAGTTGGGCCTCGCTGTGCATGCTGGGAGGGAGTATTTTTGTGGCGGAGGCCGTTCTGGGTTCTTCGCGGGTTCCTGGTTCCAGGTGCGGCACCCACCTTTAGGTTGTGCGCACATCGCGGGCCCCACCACTATGGCCTACCTGGCCTGGGGTCGCGCGCTACGCGGTGTTTCAGACTATGGACCCTCCTGGTCTAGAGCAACTGATGCCACAAAGGGGCCCCAGTGACTGACTGGGTTCCCCCTTCTACTGAGAAGATCCCAGGCTGTATGCCGTTCGGTGGGGGATCGGCTTGAGGAAACCCGGAGGCAGGTTATCCAAAGTGCTTGAACGAACCATCGGGGATCTGGTGACCAGTTACTGACAGGTACGCTGAAGCTGTTAGATGGTGACCCTAACGTGAGTTATTGGGAAGATTCGCTCTGCTGTTCACATTGCCAGCATTGAGCCTGTGGCAGAGGCCTCAACTGGCATCTTAATCCAATCAGAGCCAGGCCTGTGGCAGAGGCCTGTTCTTCCCAACAACCTTAAAGTGACGCTCCGGCTGCCAGGCCTGTGGCAGGGGTCTGTCTGGGGGCACTTCACCCACTCTGGCTAGAGTGGCAACGAACTGTACTACTACTGAAAGCAGGATTGCTTTCTTTCTTATCCAAAGCCTGATGCCGCAAAGTTCTTCTACTTCATCAGCCTTTTCTATTTATCTCGAGTTGATGTTGGTCGTGTTGGGCCCGGAAATAAAGCATTCAGAAAACCTTATCTGCTGATTGGACATTCGCTTATTGTTCCACTCACTACCTTCACCCCTAGACACCACACAGAGATAACTCAACAAAATCAACCAGCAGCTCCTGAGGAGGTAGCGCTACACTTCTATTATATCCTATAGGTGTGGTGCACTTTAAGAAAGCACACCAAACTCGCAGGTAATAGAAGTCTATGGCTCAGTGCAGGTAACCCGCAAGTGCACTGCTCTGCAGCTGCAGATCAGTTTAAAAGCAGCCCAGTAACCACTGCAGAACAGATATGCCCATTTATACTCTGTGATTTTTAGTAATAAACTTGCCTTTAATAGCAGTATTCTACTCTAATCTATTCCATCCCAGAGCAGGAGGTCGCAGGCCACATCAGAGGGCTCCGCAGGCCATATGTGGCCCCCGGGCCACTGGTTGGGCACCCCTGCTTTTAAGTATTCCCTAAATAAAACAGGTTGAGCCTGCATATATCCTAATGGCAGCCCTAAAAGTCAAACATTCCTCTTGTTTACCTGGTCATTGGTTTTCAGAGATAATCCAGCAACAAATTAGTGGGAACAGAGAGGTCATAAGCTTTCTGCAGTTCAGGTATCGCACAACTTTGCTTTTTTCTGTGTGCTGTTCCCAGCTGATGAATTTTCCAGTGTAGTGGTAGCTCTGTGTATAGGACATACTGCTCCAAAAACACAATCCCATTTAAATGTTTGTGGACATAATTATGTGCGAAAGCATTGTCAACATGATGAGGCATATAATGCCTAGTATTTTCTGCAATTGTTTTTTTAAATAGAATGTATTTGTTGAAAGCTAGCTATTGTGTATTTAAAGGTTAACCATTCTTTATAAATGGTCAGAAATCAGGATTTTAGATTTGTTAGATCATTTTTTTGGCATATTAAATCTGTAGATATTCCCTATTTAGGGCTGAGTTTACACAGGTGTGAAAATCGATGATTTTAAAGTATGCACCCACTGACATGTGCTAAATTTGTGAGACATGAGTTTTCAGCCCACTTGTACTACTATGGTGAATGGAGGATACTGCAGGACCTGCAGAATAAAGGTCCTCGTATTGCTAAATCTTAAGTGGTGGTTTTGGTCTAATAGTGAAGTTCTCTTACTCCATACTGAGTTCCTCTCTAAGCAAAAGTGAGTCACAACTGTGGCAAGACTATTTTTATATACAGTATATGTTCCAAATGATCCTCTGTTGATTCTTCTGCGCCCCCCCCCCCTCCTTTTTGTTACACTGTTATGCTGGGAGCCTGAGCAGCCTGTGTAAAATCCCCTTCTCATGCTGGCTGTGCTATGGCTCTGTGTGAGTCTCCTTCCCCATGGTCACCCCTCCTTTCCTGGCAGCAGAGTAAAGGATAGGTCAGGGAGCAGGAGAGCTAGCCTGGCAATCTCAGAGACTGTAATTAAGAGCACTTGGGATCATGGGAGATATAGTCCAAAAACAGCATCTCTATAATGCAGGAATTGACTTTCTGAACTACAAATCCAGATAGACTCTGAGACTCATGAGGAGCAGGAGGAAGAGGACTGCTGGAAAGCACACTGGGACATGTAGTCCTTTGGAGAGACTGCTACAATGTGTGAGATTGCTGCAGAACTACAGATCCCAATTCACTTGGGGACTCAAGGAAGGAGACGAGAGGAATCCCTTTACTGTCTGTGTGGGAAATGTTTGGGACTTGGTGCCAGATAGGATAAGGAAGTGAGCGTCCAAGGAGAGTGCGGCCTTCTCGCCTGCACCCACAGCCATACAGAGTGTGTTCACCGGGCACCATCTACGGTTTCAGCCATACAAAGTAGGTTTGCCAGAGCTCAAGTCACTGTTCCACGAGGCGCCCTCCGCTGTTTGTACCCACAGCTAAAGAACATGATTGGTGCGAGAGCTGCAAATGTACCAAACACTTTGCACCACAAAACCAAGCAAGGTTCTCGAACACAGTTTACATCAGGTTCCTATTGTACTTTTGCAGCACACTACTGATCAGTGCCACATCACCTGTTCTGGATTACTCTATTAGCTCAGATCCACTTAACCCCTCCCAACACTTGCTGCTTGCCCTTTTCATTACTGTTGAGCTTTGTTCAAGTTATTCCTGCCAGAGTTCTTCTCAAGTCCTCACCTTCTTGAACTGGGAGAGTCTGGAAGCCACTCAGCTTCACCATTAGTGGATCAACGAAAGGGCCCCAACCTCAACGGCTGCAATAACACATTTGTTTTCCTCCATTTTTGGAGACTTTTCCTCCCTGTTTAATAGTATTTGCATAAACACTAGCAATTTTACACCTTCCTGAACATTAAGTTCTGCAGGCAGACTTGGACCTAGCAAAGTCACTCCAGGGCCTAAGGCAGTGTAGCCTTCAGGGCTTTATACTATCCATTTCTGAATGCCCTTATGATACTCCTAGGTGACTGTTACAGTTTAAGGTGATTGGTAATGCCTGGGCTTTGTTACTCATTATCGTCTTACATTTTAGGTGTATCACCACCATTGGTATTCATTTCACCTTTTTATTCTTGCCTGCCTTTACCCATTTTATTTTATGACAATATATTAAGTTTGTCTTACGAATTGGTCTTGTGCTTGTGTTCTTTAAAATGGCATATTATACTAATGTCATTATCAGTGATTTCTCTATAAATTGTATGTTTGAGTACCCAGTCTGGTGTGTCAGAGGGTCTGGGTCTTTGAGAAGTTTGAGGCCAACAACAGAGGACCCATTAACAAGCGGTTCCAACAGGGGCAGCACTACCCAAATCTGTTTTTAAAAACCATTAGTACTGCTAGATTTCCCTACCTGCACTTTATTAGAAGTTGTTTTCCATTTCGAAGTTACACTGATCCTAAGACATTGTGTACTCCACTGCTCTGGTGCCACTGATTGTTTTCCAGATCTCTTCACAGATTACCAAACTCTATCTACAAGTTATAATTGGTTCCTAAGAAGAAAAAATGGGGAAACACCGATGTAATGCAGAGGGTTGCAGACATACTGTTGTGGAATGCCTTCTTTCCATTCTGTTAGCGTGACTACATGCAGCATTGGAATCATACAAATTCCCTAGATACCAGGAGGCAAAGTAACCTGATTGGCTTGGAGCTCAAAGTACAGGCTGAAATTCTAATGTGCAGAGTTTTCAGAATACATAAAATAGACTGCAGTCCAGTGTCTTTTCATTAAAACCGCTCTTGATGTTTATTTGTACGGTGCTAATGGAATTTTAAGGGGGATTTTTTTTTTTTAAAGTAATCAGACACCAGAAAGTACATTTTGTTATAGTTTATGTGATAAAGTCAATACTACCTAAAGCCCTGTACACACGATCAGATGTCTGAAGGAATCCTAATCTGATGCATTTTTTAGTCGGATATCCGATGAAGCTGACTTTCATCAGTCTTGCCTACACACCATGAGCCAAAAATCCGACCGTGTCCAACGCGGTGCCGTAAAACACTACGACGTGCTGAGAAAAATTAAGTTCAATGCTTCCGAGCATGCGTCGACTTGATTCTGAGCACGCATGGATTTTTCTCCGATGGAGTTCCACACAGACGATAATTTTTTTTCTATCGTTTTTTTATCCATAGGAAAATTTTAAAACATGTTCTATTTTTTTTACACAGATGGAAAACAAACCGATGGGGCCCACACATGATCGGTTTGCCCGATGAAAACAGTCCATCGATCCGTTTTCATCAGACAAACCGATCGTGTGTACAGGGCATAAGGGTTGCTTCTACTTTACATATCCAATTAAGTTTAGTTGTTTTGGGCATACATGTACAGAACTGTAATGTTGTTGTTTTTTTTTGTTTTTTTTTACCTTTTTATAGACCAATGTTCTGCGAACAAAACAACGTGTACAAGTTAATATTAGATGCTTGCTGAGAATAGCATATAGGGATAGTTTTATCTTGGTTTGGACACTACAGGTGCTAATTTACATTGGCGCAACAAACATGCCTATACCTACCTGCTCTGTGCAATGGTTTTGCACCGAGCAGCTCTGATCCACTTCTCATCGGGTGCCCCCATTAACCACTTAAAGTGGTTGTAAACCCACTTTTTTGACTTTTGCCTACAGGTAAGCCTATAATAAGGCTTACCTGTAGGTATAAAGAATATCTCCTAAACCTGTACGGTTTAGGAGATATTCCCCTCGCAATGCGCCACTGATTGCAGCGGCGCAGGGGGGAACCTCGGCTGAACGGCCTGCCCCGCCGACCAATGCCGGAAAGGAAATCTCCCGCGTGCATGCGCGGGAGTGACGTCATCGCCGCTCCAGCCAATCACAGCGCTGGAGCGGCGATACCCGGAAGACACGCTCGGCTCGGCGTGGACCAGGTAAGTTTCCTACCTCGTTCCGAGGTAAGTATTTCACAATGAGCCAGTTTTTGCGATTTGGCACTGCGTCGATTTAACTGACAATTGAGCGGTCGTGCGACGTGGCTTCCAAACAAAATTGACATCCTTCTTCTTTTTTTTTTTTCACAAATAGAGCTTTTTTTTGGTGGTATCACCTCTGCCGTTTTTTATTTTTTGCTATAAAAAAATATCCCCAAAAAATATATATATAAAAAAAAAAAATTTCCTCAGTTTAGGCCAATACGTATTCTTCTAAATATTTTTGGTAACAAAATTTTTTTTTTTTTTTAAATTTGTGGGGTTTACGCAAAAGTTATAGCATCTACAAAATAGGGGATCGTTTTTATGGCTTTTTTTTTTTTAACTAGTAATTGCGGCGATCTGTGATTTTTATTGTGATTGCGACTTTATGGCGGACACATCGGACACTTTTGACATATTTTTGGGACCATTGTCATATTTTTGGGACCATTGTCATTTTTACAGTGATCAGTGCTATAAAAATGCACTGATTACTGTGAAAATGTCACTGGCAGTGAATGGGGTTAAATGTGCCCTAGTGAGTGCTTCTAACTGTAGGGGGGATGGGCTGTGTGTGACAGGACAGTGATCACCGCTTCCGATTACAGGAAGTTGTGTACACTGTCATGTCACTAGGAAGACTGGGGAAATGCTTGTTTACATAAGCATTTCCCCCTTCTTCCTCACTGTGGCACAATCACGGGTATGCCCGCGGACGGAGTCACGAAGCGCGCGTGTCCACAATGCCGCTTCATAAAGGGGGGGACGTATATATATGTCCTTCTGCCTGTCCGTGCCATGCTGTCGACGTATATTGTCGTGCACTGGTTGGCAAGCAGTTAAAATCCACCTGTGCGGGCCACTCCCAAGTCCAGCTGCTGCGTCCATTGACACAGACAGCCCAGCTTCGTGTCACAGGATTTGTTTGACAGCAGCGGGAGCCAGTGGCTCCCGCTGCTATCAATCTGTTCAACGAGGAGAGAGACGGCGGCATGAGCCATTGTGCTCGTGCACATCGCTGGATTGGATCAGGCTCGGGTAAGAAAAAGGGGGGCTCGGGGGGCAGCTGCAGCACAAAAGTCTTTTCACCTTTAATGCATAGAATGCATTAAGATGAAAAACCTTAAGCCTTTAGAACCACTTTAAAGTATAACTAAAGGCAAAACCCATTTTTTTCCCCTTTTTTGTTGCATATGGAGTGCAGAAGGATTAAAACACATGTTTTTATTTCTGTCTATGTTCACCCAGTATTTGTCCTGTTTTCCATTGTCAAACATGAATCAAAGAATTGGTAAATTGCAGTATTGTTTGCTTTTGGGTTTGATACCACTTGAATGGTGTACTTTCACAGATTACCATTTGGGTCCGGTTCTTTATTTTTCTTTATGTTCATGTTACACTTATTTTTCAAACTGAACTTTTGTATGTTCCACGCAATAAATGATCATACTTTATTTCCGGTGCCCACACTTATGATTCACTCTGCAAGTATTTGTAAAGCTGCCAAGATCTATGTGGTATTTTACTGGGAATATTGATCTAAAACAAATGCATGTAAGCATGTTTTGTACAATGGACAGAAGAAACTTTGAATAATCTAACCCATTTGCACTTTCAAATGTGTATTTCTAAACGCTCCTATGTTTGTGGAACTACAGAGTACTTGGCAACTGTCTGCTTCTAACATAGTAAACAGTGGTGTATTTTGGTTTTGTGCTGCCCTAGGCAAGACTAAAATAGCCCCCCCCCCCATATATAAATTTACCCCACCTTTTCCTGTTAGATGTGACTCCCTCCAAAATTGAAGCACTAAAAGTCCTAGGATGAACCCCTGAGATCTCACGGGTTCATGCTGAGACCTGTAGTCCTTCACTTGTTGGGGGGGGTGCTCATCACATCCTCAGCTCTGAGGGGCTCTTGCTGGGACTTGTAGTCCTTCACTTTTGGGGGGAAACTATAAGTCCCAACAAGAGCCCCTCAGCACTGAGGATGTGAATTCTTCTAAAATTGGAGAACTGCAAGTCCCGGCATGAACCCCTAAGATCTATGGATGTTATCCCTTAGATCTGACGGGTTCATGCTGGGACCTGTAGTCCTTCATTAGTTGTGGTGTGGGGGGGGGGGGGGTCACATCCTGGGCTCTGAGGGGTTCATGCTAGGACCCGTAGTCGCATCCCCCAAAAGTGAAAGACTTCCCAGCATGAATCCCTCCTGCAATGACTGTGCCCGACTTCCTCATGATGACACTGTCTACCCATACTGTATCCATCTGGCCTGAGCCCAGCCTCCACCTTACCCATCAGTTCCTTTCTTAATTTTCTTTCTTTAGAGCATGCTGGAGGCCTGGAGGAGATAGAAGGTGGGTGGACCGTGGTGGAGAGAACTGGGTGTGGAGGAGGAAGTTAAATCCTCCTCTGCTTTGAATGCTGGGCAGGGAGTCGTGGCTGTGACATCACTGGTTGTTACACTCCAGATGGCTCTAGCAACCAGTGGCCAGTAGAGTCTCAGGTAGAGGCGGAGCCAGCGCTACGGCCGCGTTTTTGTAAGCTGTGCTGCGGTGGCCTATTTTTGGCCATTAGATCGACGGCTCAGTCCATCCCTGTGTCCCTGCATTCCAGACTGCTCGCTAATGTCAAGAGGGGCGGCGGCGCTACCCAAGGCCAACGCTATGTTTGCCTCGCGGCATATATGCCCCTGATAGCGCAATATCCACTAATGGTGCCTTTTTAATAGATTCCTCTATCCCAAGTTTGAAATGATAATCAAGTCTTCAACCATTTTTACACATTACTCCTAAAAGTTGTATTAAACGCAAGGACAAAAATGTATTAGAATGTAGTTTACCAACTCTGAGATATGACTGCATTCCTTTTCTTTTTAAGAGCTTGTTTGCAACACAATCTGTGCGCTCAGTGTGCAGTTCCGCATGTGTATTTACAGTATCTCGCAAAAGTGAGTACACCCCTCACATTTTTTATTTTGTTTTATTATATCTATTCATGTGACAACACTGAAGAAATTACACTTTGCTACAATGTAAAGTAGTGAGTGTACAGCTTGTATAACAGTGTAAATTTGCTGTCCCCTCAAAATAACTTGGCACACAGCCATTAATGTCTAAACCGCTGGCAACAAAAGTGAGTACCCCCCTAATAAAAATTGTCCAATTTGGGCCCAATTAGCCATTTTTCCTCCCAGTGTTGTGACTTGTTGGTGTTACAAGGTCTCGGTCTCTTACAATGGGGAGTAGTTTTGTTAAATTTGGTGTTATTGCTCTCACTCTCATATACTGGTCACTGGAAGATCAACATCTGGCACCTCCTGGCAAAGAACTCTCTGAGGATCTGAAAAAAATAATTGAATTGTTGCTCTACATAAAGATGGCCTAGGCTATAAGAAGATTACCAAGACCATGAAACTGAGCGGTAGCACGATGGCCAAGACCATACAGTAGTTTAACAGGACAGATTCCACTCGGGAAAGGCCTCACCATGGTCGACCAAAGAAGTTGAGTGCACATTCTCTGTGTCATATCCAGAGGTTGTCTTTGGGAAATAGACATATGAGTGCTGCCAGCATTGCTGCAGAGGGGGGGGGGGGTCAGCCTGTTGGTGCTCAGACCATACGCCACACACCGCATCAAATCAGTCTGCATGACTGTCATTCCAAAAGGAAGTGACTTCTAAAGATGATGCACAAGAAAGCCCGCAGACAGTTTGCTGAAGACAAGCAGACTAAGGTCATGGATTACTGGAACCATGTCCTGTGGTCTGATGAGACCAAGATGAACTTATTTAGTTCATATGGTGTCAAGCATGTGTGGCGGCAACCAGGTGAGGAGTACAAAGATGAGTGTGTCTTGCCTACAGGCAAGACACGGTGTCATGGTCTGGGGCTGTATGAGTGCTGCCAGCACTGGGGAGCTACAATTCATTGAGGGAACCATGAATGCCAACATGTACTGTGACATACTGAAGCATGAATGATCCCCCTCCCTTCGGAGACTGGGCCGCAGGACAGTATTCCAACATAACGACCCCAAACGCCTCCAAGACGGTGATGGACTGGCAAAGCATGTCTCCAGACCTAAACAATTTTGAGCATCTGTTGTGGGGCATCCTCAAACGGAAGGTGGAGGAGTGTAAGGTCTTTAAGATCCTCCAGCACTGTAATATCATGGAGGAGTGGAAGAGGACTCCAGGGGCAACCTGTGAAGCTCTGGTGAACTCCATGCCCAAGAGGGTTAAGGTAGTGCTGGAAAATAATGGAGGCCACATAAAATATTAACACTTTGGGCCCAATTTGGACATTTTCACTTAGGGGTGCACTCACTTTTGTTGCCAGCGGTTTAGACATTAATTAGTGTGAGTTATTTTGAGGGGACGGCAAATTTACACTGTTATACAAGCTGTACCCTTGCTACTTTACATTGTAGCAAAGTGTTGTCACATGAAAATGATATAATAAAATATCTACAAAAATGTGAGGGGTGTACTTACGTTTGTGAGATACTGTACATGCATTTGTAATGAGTTGCCGCATATTTGCAATGTGTTCTTCAGGCATTATTTTTTATTTTATTTTTTTTAAATTAGCTGCTTTTTATGCAGCAAGGAGGAAAAGGGCAAAAAAAAAATCTAGTACAACATTTAAGCATTGGTAGGCTGCAATATAATATTTTGGGTTTAATACAGCTTTAAAGTGTATGCATAGCCAAACTTTTTGTTAGCTTTGTATAGAGCACAGAAGAACGTCTGTCAATTTTTTTTTTTTATTATTATTATTGGAGTCTGTCCAGTGGTAGATACACACCAGAACCAGATTTGAGGGTAAATATTTCAGTTGATACCCCTTTTTATGGTGACGGCTCGCTAAAAGAGAAATTTCACTCCCTTTTGTAGAGATTCTTTCAGTTGCAGGAGCAAAAAATGCAGGCGGTAAGGAGAAATCTCCATAACAAGATGCATACATTAACATTTTTGGATAAACTGTGACACTTCATGTTGCTGTACAGCAGTGCGACACTCTGCTGTACAGTGTCATACGATCCTGTCCAGTGCACTGCAATACGCTGCAGTGTGTCTGCATTTTATCTCAGATTACTGCAGTACTTCTCCAGGCTGCATTTCAGTTTGTATTTTGTGTGTGTGTGTGTCTGTGCTTGCGGTGATTGGCATTTTACAGTGTTGTAAAACGTTGGCCTCCACAGGAGTGTGAATATACCCATTTAAATCTTAAAGGGTTTGTAAGGGTACAATTATTATTTTTTCCCTAAATAGCTTCCTTTACCTTAGTGCAGTCCTCCTTCACTTGCCTCATCCTTCCATTTTGCTTTTAAATGTCCTTATTTCTTCTGAGAAATCCTCACTTCCTGTTCTTATGTCTGTAACTCCACACAGTAATGCAAGGCTTTCTCCCTGGTGTGGAGTGTTGTGCTCGCCCCCTCCCTTGGACTACAGGAGAGTCAGGACGCCCACTAACACACAGCTCCTTTCTTTATCTGCAACGTAGAGAGCATCCTGACTCTCCTGTAGTTCAAGGGAGGGGGCGAGCACAACACTCCACACCAGGGAGAAAGCCTTGCATTACTGTGTGGAGTTACAGACAGAAGAACAGGAAGTGAGGATTTCTCAGAAGAAATAAGGACATTTAAAAGCAAAATGGAAGGATGAGGTAAGTGAAGGAGGACTGCACTAAGGTAAAGGAAGCTATTTAGGGAAAATTGTACCTTTACAACCCCTTTAAGCATTCTCAGTCATTCCTCATTTTTATACAATATTACATCGCCATCCTAAAGAAGATGTTTAGGGTTTCACCAAGTGTACGTTCTTTCCTCCATAAATTAAATCAGGAATGACTTTGCTATGAACACCAAGTTGTCTTTTTTCTATTTTAGTTGAGCCCTTCCTGAACAGAAAACTTTTTTGTACAAGTATTTAATGCAAATCCATTCAACATATAACGTTCATATGGCATGAGATCGTTCTTATCGCGTATTAATTTACATCTCAGTGAACTGGGGTTAAATCTGTGCCAGACATTCCACAATAAGAATGCAAAGAATGGGGAAAGGCCTCATCTGTTTCATACACTTGCTCTGTTCAGGCATCACTGATTACCCCGGATACCAGGGTGAGGTGTGCCATAGATACATACGTTCGAAAAAATGCAAGTTGTTTGATCAACTCGCATAGGTGTGGCTAGGCTCTTATCATGCCTAATGAGTTGACCTACAAATAAATATGCCTTTTGGATAAATCTTTGGTTACATTTTTTTAAATCTTATTTTTTATTTATTTGTTCAGCAGTACATTTAGATTTTGGATATAAACATGATCCAAGCAAAAATTATCTAATAAGCTGACAAATTCTGACTCATTTCATATGCTGATGGAATGGTGAAATATTGTTTTTCTTTGTTAGCATTGAGGTCATGGCATAGTTTCATCACATGTTTAAAAAGTTCAATGAGTTGTGATTCTGTTTATTGCATTAGACTTGGCTATCTAATGTGCACATGATGATGGGTTTGCATTTTTTATTTTACATTTTAATTGGTTAGAGACCAAAGATGACATTGGCTTAAAGCGGAGTTCCACCCTAAAAATGAACTTTCTATTAACAGCTTGCCTTTAACTTATATCTGGCTGTTACCAGGCAGATTTCGTAATCTGCCTAGTTCCTGGTCCTAGGTGGTTCAACTTCCTGTCCTAAGACCCCATTGCCTCCTGGGAAATGATGACACTCATTTCCCAGGAGTCTCTGGGCATTACTGTGCCTAAAAATCGCCCAGCAATCACCTCTCCCTGAAAACCAGGAAGAAAAAGGAACTGGGCTTCACATGCCCACACATATGATGGATACGGTCACAACATGAGCTGGAGGATATAAGGCAATCGTTTGTTTGCAATAATTTCTGGAAGGATTGGGGAGCTATTAATATGTTTTAGGGATTATTTAATGTGATTATTTTAAAATGATTTGCAAAAAAATAAATAAAAATTATGCCCGCAACCCTGCTTTAATCCAGCTAACTGTAGACCGAAGATGATCATGACCCTGTCCAGCTGGTTACAGTAGGACTGGGCAACTGTTGTATCTATGTTTATATTCCCTGAACTTTTCTGTAGGGCATGCTCAGAGGTTGACAATTCCAGGCTTTATGCTTAATGTACAACCAGACTATCCAAGGGCCTGTGTTGGTGGGCTTTTTTTCATGTCCAAAGGCCTTGTGTCACCATACAAGTTAACTTGAATGTCAAAGCAGCTTGAAGCATGTTAATGTACCTTAGGAGTGCAGCTAACCCGGCCATTGAACTTTGATCACAAAATTATCTCAAACAGATGCAAGTGTAATGTACCTGAAAACAAGCTGCATTTTTCCCATTGACACTTGACCTAAAGCGTGCCACCTACATTAAGATTTTGGCTTGTCAAGTGTGAAGTACAGTTATGTACTTAAGGCCAGTGTCTATTAAAATTCTGTTCAGGATTGTTGGTTTATTTAACTTCATAGCCACCCTGACAGATAAAAATCTGTGCGTGGTAACTGTTTTGAGCACTATTGCAAAACTAGATTCCGCCAGCTACCTCACTCATTTACATGAGTGGGAACTATAAGGCTGCTTTAACACGGTTATACAAACAAAATGCATTTTTAAAATGCTTTTTTTTTATTTTTATTTTTTATGCATTTCCACTCATTCTCTGGTGTGTTTTTCTTGGATGCTTGTTATCCAGCAATGCTCCTCTGAAACTTTGGCGTGACAAAAAATGTATATACATTTTTAAGTAACTTTGCCATGCTTAGCTTCTAAAATCAAAATTTAAAGTCAAAATTAAACTTGGTGTTATCCTAAACCCACAACAGTAAAATGTATCTGTATGCAGTAAAGAATGTTTGTTACACTCACTGTGGAACCTAAAGGGTTAATCATCTACATTGTGTAAAAAAGCTGTTTTGATCCTGTCTTCTCCGATCTTCCATTTCTTCTAGTGTTCCCAACCTATCTCCTTATAGAACAGAGCCTTGGGAGCAAGCTGCATATGCTCAGTTTGGTGTATATTGCTAGACAGTGGCGGAACTACCGCCATAGCGACCCACGCGGGCACTATGGGGCCCGCAGCTGAGTGAGGATCGGGGGGGCCCGGTGAGGATAAGAGCATCGCCGGCATGGTCTCCCAGCCAGGGGAAGAGTGAGGAGAGGAAGAGGCGAGCTGTCCGTATCAGCAGAGAGCGGAATTGCCCGCTGTAATAGCTTTCATTAGAACTTCCAGTGTTCCCGGGGCTCATGTCACATAGCTCCACCTCTTGG
Organism: Rana temporaria; assembly: GCF_905171775.1. Taxonomy (NCBI): domain Eukaryota; kingdom Metazoa; phylum Chordata; class Amphibia; order Anura; family Ranidae; genus Rana; species Rana temporaria. Next base: position 243,618,960 of record NC_053491.1, read on the forward strand.
TCCGGCACCTTTGATCGACAGAACGCCGGTCCAGTGTCGGACATGTGACATCATCAAAGGCGCTGGGCTTAGAGGTGGGGCTATGTGACGATGAGCCCTGGGAAGACGGGGAAATTCAAATGAAAGCTATTACAGCGGGCAATCCCGCTCTCTGCTGATCCGGCCGGCTTGCCTTTTCCTCTGCACAGGTGAGGCTGTATTGGGCACAGGCAGGCCAGGCTGTATTGGGCACAGGCAATGCTGTATTGGGCACAGGTCACGCTGTATGGGGCACAGGTAGGACAGGCTGTATTGGGCACAGGCAGGCCAGGTTGTATTGGGCACGGGCAAAGCTGTATTGGGCACAGGTCACGCTGTATTGGGCACAGGTCACGCTGTATTGGGCACAGGTCACGCTGCATGGGGCACAGGTCACGCTGCATGGGGCACAGGTCACGCTGCATGGGGCACAGGTCACGCTGCATGGGGCACAGGTCACGCTGCATGGGGCACAGGTCACGCTGCATGGGGCACAGGTCACCCTGTATAGGGCACAGGTCACGCTGTATGGGGCACAGGTCACGCTGCATTGACACTAGGGCAGCTCTGGGGGGCCCCATACAACATTTTGCTATGGGGCCCTGTGATTTCTAGTTACGCCCCTGTTGCTAGAGAGTTGTGTTTTTTGAGAGCGAGGGAGAGAGACCAGACCGAGGGTCGGGGGTCCTGCTCATCCTAAAAGCTTTACGGAGTGATCTGCTGGACATTGATTTAAGTCACAAGGCTGCTATATACTGCTAATGAGAAAATATCAGCATTTCTGCATACTATGGGAGACCAGATAAAGTAAATGCAGGGTCCTGGGTTTAGTAACACTTTAACCACTTGCTGCCCGCCAATGACAGATTGACATCGGCAAAAGTGGTTTTAATATCCTGAGTGGACGTCATATGACGTCCTCAGGATATTGAGCCGCTGCGCGCCCCCGGGGGCGCGCATCGCGGCGATCGTTGTTGCAGGGTGTCAGTCTGACACCCCGCAACACTGATCTAGGTAAAGAGTCTCTCACGGAGTCTCTTTACCACGTGATCAGCCGTGTCCAATCACGGCTGATCACGATGTAAACAGGAAAAGCCAGTAAATGGCTTTTCCTCACTCGCGTCTGTCGGACGCGAGTAGAGGAGAGCCGATCGGCTGCTCCTCTGACAGGGGGGTTTGTGCTGATCGATTTTCAGCACAGCCCCCCCGAGGATGCCCACTGTACCACCAGGGATGCCCACTGTAAAACACTGTAAAACAAAGGTATTCCACCCTAGACCACCAGGGATACACAAATACACAAATAATGGATGCCAATCAGTGCCCGCAATGGATGCCAATCAGTGCCCACAATGGGCATCACTGATTGGCAGGCATTGTTTGGTACTGATTGGCATCCATTAGTACAACACATACGTTAGTGCCGCCTATCCGTGCCCATCCGTGCCGCCTATCCGTGCCCATCTGTGCCGCCTATCAGTGCCGCATATTAGTGCCCATCAATGCCACCACATCAGTGCCGCCTTATCAGTGCCCGTCAGTGCCCATCAGTGAAGGAGAAAACATACTTATTTACAATGTTTTATAACGGAAACAAAAAAAGTGTTTTTCAAAATCTTCGGTAATTTTTAAAAAAAAAAGCAGAAAATAAAAATCCCAGAGGTGATCAAATACCACCAAAAGAAAGCTTTATTTGTGGGTACAAAATGATAAAAATTTAGTTTGGGTACAGTGTAGCACGACCGCGCAATTGTCATTTAAAGTGCAACAGCACTGAAGGCTAAAAATCGGTCTGGGCAGGAGGGTGTATAAGTGCCCTGTATGGAAGTGGTTAAAGTAGAACTAAAGGCAAAAACTTTTTTTATTTTTTTTATTTTTTTTGGGATAGAATAAGGTAAAGTTATAACCTCAGTCATTGGAAGTATGCATTTATCGCAAAAAAAAAAAAAATCCTGAGAATAAAAGGCAATAAGTTGTTGTTGCAGCAGATATTTCATTCTTTGTACAATACAGTTTTGTTTTGCTTGTTCAGAATGCATGCTTTACATACCAAGCAGTCACATCAGCTTTCAAGGCAGCAAGTTAAATCGCCAAAGCCTGATCCCTCTAGAATGCATTCTTCTGGCCTCACCAGCATTGTAAGATGATGTGAAAGAGCAAGCAGGCCTCTTCTGTCCTTATTTTCTTTATGCCCACATTAGTAGATATTAATTGCACTACCAAAATCCAACAAACAACGAATTAGTTATTCTACTTTAAAGTAAATTAGGCTACAAAGGCCCTAAAACATTACATAATGTAGGTCTTGTATGTTCGAGTTTAGCAGAGTGGGCCCAACAGCAAGAACGTATACTGTTTCGTTTTTTAAATGTTTTCTACTTATGTACTATGTTAACTAGTGGTAGTATTTAAAGAAGTAAGGCTTCATTCACTCGAGGCGGACTCCGTTCACTCCGTACGGAGTCCACCAGTTCAGTGGGAGATCTCTCCGCTGAGCTGGCGGATGACAGGTCCCTCTCTGCTCACTGAGCGGGGAGGGGCTTGTCGAGCGCCGCTGTCTTCTATGGAGAGATCTGATGAAAACAGACAGCATGTTTCAGGAATAATTTCAACAGAGTTCCTGGAACCTCGGCAGCAATTCACAAACTGTCATCTGATTGTGATGGCAACCAAGCAAGACATCTTTCTCCAGATGGTGGACGGGGCTAGCAAGACTGTGATTGATTGGCTTTAGCAGTGGCCAATGACAGTCTTCCTCCTTCTGGAAACAGGGACTGCCGCCCCTAGCAAAACTGCACCCAATCTCTTCCCCATCACAAAAGCCGACGCTTGCACCTACAGCAAAGTTAGGGAACCAAACAATGTTTCCCATCTTTTACAATGTGTGGAGGCACAGTGCCTTCCCCTCAGTGCAGGTGCGGCATGGGGAGTTCTGAAATTGGAATGCATTAGTGTCTCACTGACACTTCCATGCGCTGCTCTGCTGATGGGGAGGGAGTCGAGTTCTGGCAATGGAGGCTTCGCCTGCTGGACGCGTTTTGTTAAATTTCCTTTTAACAAAAATATTATCTAAATATTATCTTCAAAGGGTCTTTACATCTACTATGTTATAGTTGACCAGCAAAGTAAAGATGCTACGTCTTCTGCTGAAGTGGTACCTTAGACCCCCTGTACAGATGGTCTAGAGAAGACTGAGCTCATTGTAATCTATATGGCTTCAGTGATATCTTCCTTCATTCATTGCACACATTTTAATAAAACGTACATCTGTTATAGCCCATTCACACAGGGGCAACACGACTTCCAGCACGACTTTGGGAGGCAACTTGGACACGACTTGAGTATGAATTATCAGGCAACTTACAAGGCAACTTCAAGTTGTCTCCAGGACAGTACAAGGCAACTAGGTCAGTGGGCCTGGGAAATGGAAGGATGTACAAACACAGTGGAAGTGCAACCTAAAAACGGTGATTAAATATGTACAGTCCTAGGCTGAACTGTATTGCAATAAACACAGTGGAAATTCTTCAGAGAAAAAAAACATGTGTAAAAGAACAACAGTCCCGGATTGAATCAAACAACGGAAAATCAAAGTTCCAGATAGAGCCGATGCAAAAAGTGGATGGGTGAATGATCTGAAGTGGAAAGTTCCAAACCCAGATGGGTGGAAGTGTGCAGCCCAATCCAATCCAAAAACGTGCAACCCACACCGTTAGTGATCCTAGCAGCTTACCTCCCGACTGTCACTCAAAGCCAAATCAATTATCAGTGCTCCAGCCTCCCATTGAATGGATGTCTTCCTGTCAGATCTCAATGGTTGACCATACATGTGGGAGAAATGATAGAAATAATGTAGCGTGGTCCTACTGCCACAAAATAAACAGGGGGGGGCTCTGCAAATGTGAACTTACACAACTTACACAGTGTGTAGGGAAGGAGTGCCTATCTCCACGAGCGCCGAGCTCGTCACCTTAACTTCTCACTGCCACAGGTCTATCCCCTCAGCATCCGTAGAGCCGACCGCTCATGCGAAAATGGAAGAGGCAGGGGAGGGAGAAGAAGGGGGGCACATCGCATAATACCGTACAGCAAAGTTTAATGAAACATAAAAACTATCAATAAAAACTCGCATGGGGCAGTCTAATGGCGGTCATGTATCCACGAGCTCCGCGCTCGTCTACCGTCCGTCAGGTGCTGCTCCCGATCAGTGCTCAGAGTCCCTGAGCACTCGGGATGCTGAGGGGATAGACCTGTGGCAGTGAGAAGTTAAGGTGACGAGCTCGGCGCTCGTGGAGATAGGCACTCCTTCCCTACACACTGTGTAAGTTGTGTAAGTTCACATTTGCAGAGCCCCCCCTGTTTATTTTGTGGCAGTAGGACCACGCTACATTATTTCTATCATTTCTCCCACATGTATGGTCAACCATTGAGATCTGACAGGAAGACATTCATTCAATGGGAGGCTGGAGCACTGATAATTGATTTGGCTTTGAGTGACAGTCGGGAGGTAAGCTGCTAGGATCACTAACGGTGTGGGTTGCACGTTTTTGGATTGGATTGGGCTGCACACTTCCACCCATCTGGGTTTGGAACTTTCCACTTCAGATCATTCACCCATCCACTTTTTGCATCGGCTCTATCTGGAACTTTGATTTTCCCTTGTTTGATTCAATCCGGGACTGTTGTTCTTTTACACATGTTTTTTTTCTCTGAAGAATTTCCACTGTGTTTATTGCAATACAGTTCAGCCTAGGACTGTACATATTTAATCACCGTTTTTAGGTTGCACTTCCACTGTGTTTGTACATCCTTCCATTTCCCAGGCCCACGGACCTAGTCCATCCTTGAAGTCGGATCCCAGGTCGCCCCAGTGTGAACCGGCTCTTAGGGAAAAAAATATATATATTTGTATTTGGGGGGGGAAAAAAACAACTCAACATTCTTAGAGCTTTTTACTAATAGACATTCTGTGTCTTTTTTGCTTTTGTCCCCCCTCCCCTTTGTCCTTTGAATACTCTCCATTTTTAGCTTGGTTCTGTTACAATAGCTGAGCCTATTACAGAATCGGTGTGTCAGCTGTGGGCTTATGGGAGATTCCCACAACCCAGTTTCCCCACTGTCATGGTTAATTGGTTTAGTCTTTACTAACTGGTTACAATTGGTTCATCATTATTTGTGGTCAGTTTTCTCTGAGACTGGAGGGGTGCACAGGAGAGAGGTGAGGCATATAGGTAAAATAAAGCACGGTTTGCTTTGCTCAATATACCTGGAGATTGGTCTGAATCATTAAGGCAGGCTATACGCAGAGCAAATTTCTTTCCTGCAACCATGGTCAACAGACAGTGTTGACAAGGAAATCCCTCCAACCGAGATAGACAGACAGTCATTATTGCTAGCGGCTATGTATACCAGCCATTAGCGATAATTGCATGTAAAGCAGGCTGGTTGTACCCAAGTTGATCGATCAACTTGGTACATTCAGACTGCCCATACATGGTTTCGAATCTCGGCCCAGCTCCTGCTGCACTGGCTGAGATTTGAACAGTCTATGGCTGACCTAATTCGCATTACAGCACAGCTGGACAAAGGTATAAAGCAACCCTTTTCAACCTTGGTATTCCAGAAAACCCTCAAAATAGTTTTCAGGTCCCAGGGGACCCCCTGCTAAAATGTAATTTAGCTACAGTTCATGGTACATTTGTATGATCAGTAAGTTGTAGGAAATTCTAAATCAAAGAATAAAAAACGTGGTGCACCTAGGGCAATTGACACCCATAATGCATCATTTTACTGTGCAAAAAATGGGGAAAAAATAATAAAAATGTAGAAATGGGAACAGGACATGAGAGAGACTATGGCAGCAGAGGAATGGGCCAAATTGGCTCAGTGCAATTCCAAATCGTACATCTCATTGATTGAGGTGAACAATAAGGTTCTTCTAAGGTGGTATATGGTGCCGGTAGGACTGGCGTTGTGTATCCCGGAGCCTCCTCGTGCTTTGGAGGCTGTGGTCAGGAGGGAACGATATTACATACATGGTGGACTTGTCCAACAGTCAAGCAGTTCTGGATCTGCATGTAGAATTTCATTTATTCCTTGAAGGGGTTAATTCTTGTCATCTGCCTCCATGTCACCTTTAACCTTGATGTGGGCTCCTGGGAGTGTAGTTCAGACACACACTGGATCAAAAGCCGAACTTGTTTGTTTAACTTGTCACATCATCTTAAAGTGGTTGTATACCCTGTACAACCACTTTTCCCTACAGGTAAGTCTTTAATAAGGCTTACCTGTAGGTACTGGTACCTGTAGGAGATATTCACCATATATGCCAGCGCCGACATAATCGGCGGATGCGTACCGAAGAAAGGGCATGATCTATTCCGTTTCTATAGTGCTTGTGCGGTGACCATCGGCTCCCGTGCACACGTGAAAGTGACGTTACGCGACACCAGCCAATAGCAGAGCCAGAGTCCACAGCCCTGGAAGTAAGAGGGGTTGAAGATGGACGCGATTACACAGCGGGGACAGTGCTAACATTGTGGGCTTCTTCTGCACGTCAGTGGCACATAATGGGCTAGTATGCGATGCATACTAACTAGCCCATTATGCTTTTACTTTTGCATTGAACGAAGAGGAAGTAAAACCCATCAGGTCTGACTTTGCCCATGCTTGGTGATTATTCTGTGCATGGACACTGCATTAATTATGAAAATCAATGTTTCATCACTCTGCTAACCTTTGACTTTACAGTGGGTCCTCCACATGTCAGTGTATTGAAGACATGTATAGTGAAATGAATGGTGCCCCCATAAATGGTTTTGTTGTGAATTTAAGCAAACCTGCTCAGCATTCGAGCAGAGCTGGAATTTCACTTATCTTGGTCTCTTGGTCTATATATAATCTAAGGGTTTTTTCTCACAGGTGCTCTGTCTGTCCATTTTTCATTCATCCGTTGATGGCTGAACAATGGCCAGCAATGCATTCCTTTGGGCAAATGGATGTAGACAGATGATCCATATACATCTGCGTCTTTTCAGCTCCATTTTTTAAATGAAACGAGTCTCTATTTTTAAATTGCTACAATTGGATAAACCGTTTGTTTTGGCATCCATTGTTGCATTGGTGGTTAGGAGCTGACACCCGCTGGCATCCTAGCAACTAGTGATTCATCCCTGCTATCAGGTTTACTTTAGCGATGGGGAGATCCAGCAATGTCGTTTGGTGTCGGAAAGCGGCGGGAGTGGTTGGGTTGGGTTGTTGGGGGGGGGGGGGGGGATCAGGTTTTGTTTTTTTGTGCGACCATTGTCCATCGTGATTGATGTGGACCTACATTGCTGCATGATGTGATTGATGATGGATCATCTACATCGGGGGACTTTTTTTTTCACATTGTGTTTATTTACAATTGACCCCATACTCCTTTACTGGGGTGGGGGGGGGGAATTTGGGCATGTGGCCTAGTATGATTTGGGAAGGGGGGCTGCATGCTCAGGTAAGGGTCTGGTATGGATTTGGGGGGGCCCCCATGCCATTTTTAGTTTTGACCTCAGGTTCCCCTCCCAAAATAAAATTTACAGAACTGAAGGGGCCTTTTTTTTTTTTTGTTTACATTATGCTGTCAGTGAGGAATTCCTTGCTGACAGCACGGATGACTTACTGCTGTAACGAAAGGTGGCCTCTCCTTAGAAACCAATGGCTCATCCCGCTGGGATGGGTTACTGGTTGTTAGGAATTGGCATCTCCCAGCATCCTAACAATCGATGTATAAACTGACCGTTTATCCATTTTTTAGGATCGCTTCCCATCAACAGATGAATAGCATACAAATGGAATGCCCATGTGAAAGGAACATAAGACGTGTGTACACAAACACCTTTTTCTTTAAATATGTTCCTAAACAAGTTTTATAAGTGTGTAAAGCTGCATTCTGCGTTGGCTCTATTCACATAAACACAGCTGTGTCTTGACCTTCAGCATAGTTTAGGTATGGAGGAACAAAAGGAAACTAGCAGAGGAGGAAATGTCCACGGTGTGTTAATGATAAAAACTTGTGTTGACATTTAAGCTCACACACAACACTCTTAATGCTGGTGCAAGCCATTAACACCTCATATAAGGACTTTTAAAACTTCTGATTTGGCTTTTTAAAAGTTGAAATGAAAGTGAATTTGCATAGACATGATGACCAAATTGGCCTTCTATTTTTTTACTGTTAACTGGCAACCTGTAATATTGCTTCCCAATAAAACCTTTTCTTTGGGTTTTTCATTAGCAGTTACACCCATCAGCAATTTCACGCGCTTGACTATAAAACGGTTAAAGATCTAAGTTTGGAACCACAGTGACGATGACAATGTTTTATTTTAGTAGTTCCCATTTCAAAGCTTCAAGGACTTTCAGAGCAGTGTAATGCTCCCAATCTATCTTTCTAGATGGCTTCACATGACTGAGCTACAGATAATCGTTTTTTTCTCAATCCTTAAACCATCACACTCACCCCATTGGAAGCAGTGAATACAAAGTCATTTAGATATTCCCTACTTGGTTTTCTTATACATCTGAAGGCATCTGTAATAGTAACACCTGGCTATTAAACCAATCCAGCGAATGTTGCATTAAAGTTATTCTGTATCTAGAAATACTGCTTTGAATTGCCCTGGTCTTGATGGTTTCAGGACCCTGGACCGGTCAAGCATGGGGTGCAGGCACTTCAGAGATTGGTCCAGCTGTGGGGGGGGAGCTAAAGCTCAGGAAAATTTTTCGTTCCACTAGACATAAATAAGCAGGTAACCCTTGCAGTTCGGGCACAGCGGTGTTGATTTGCCCCGTACTTGGGCTTTAACTAGGTATTGGTGTTTTTAACAAAATTGTGACCGTCTGCACACATACATGTCAACTAACTCCCTGTTGCATAAATATGTAAGATGGGTAAAACACGGCTTCATCTCCTGTTCTCCACCTGTACAGAACGTCTCAGATATGTTTCAGCCTCTTGGGGCTTAAAGCGGTTGTAAACCCGCATCAAATTTTTTTAATTTTTTTTATCCTGTAAGGCAAAAGTCATAATGAGCTAATATGCACCGCATATTAGCTCATTATGAAATACTTACCTCGCAACGAGGTGTGTAGCACTTACCTGGTCCACGCCGAGCGAGATTTCATCTTGCCTTGGCGTGTCTTCCGGGTATCGCCGCTCCATTGCTGTGATTGGCTGGAGCGGCGATGACGTCACTCCCACGCGTGCGCGCGGGAGATTTAAAACTTGGCAAGGTCCGGCGGCTGCCAGTCCTTTCGCCGTAGATCCCCCCTGCGAATGCGCCTCGGCGCATTGCGAGGGGAATATCTCCTAAACCGTGCAGGTTTAGGAGATATTCTCCTTACCTACAGGTAAGCCTTGTTATAGGCTTACCTGTAGGTAAAAGTAAAAAAAGTGGGTTTACAATCACTTTAATCGTAGTGGCCTCTAAGATTAAACCCAAAAAACATGTTTGGGGGCATTTGAGCAGTACAATTTTCAATGTTTTTAGATATATGTATTTTCTGAGGCTTGTTTGTTTGCCTTGTAATAGTGGCCTTGTGTGTGGCTGCATAATGGCTAATCTATTCCCCTATGTCCATTCATTGCTGCAGCTAATCTGTCCCTGTGCTCCAAGGGGAAAGGACAACTTTTTATTCTGGGTCACATAGCTTTGCTCACCACTTCACCCCCCCCCCCATTCCTGCATTGCATCACAAATGTGGGAGTGCTAATGCATTGTCTCCCAGCTGTATGATGAGCTGTGTGTGTCTGTGAACACTCTGAGTGCTTGTGGCTGTGTTGGATCTAATTACTGTGTAGCTCTTCATTGCACCAGCACTAGAAAGACCCAGGGATTGTAAGAAAAGTTGTTTCTTGATAGGAAGTGTCAGGTCTACAGACAGGGGTCATGCATTGACCTGTCTTGTGTTTCTACACACACTGAAGCTAGTGATTCAGGAATATGAAGATTTACTCTACTTTAGGCTGTGCATTCAGGCCAACATTGACACCGTGAAAGTATATGATCAATGTCTTATGCAGATGAAAAACCCAAGAGGAAGGCAGGAATATTTACCATGCCTTTTTGACCACTTGTCTACAAGCACTGTTTATAAGTGCTGGCTGGTAGAACAGGATTGTAAACGCAGCATTATCTGTTACATTATGCTATCATATAGGGGGCTTTTGGGCAGTTTAAGTATAAAAAATAAATAAACTATAATAAAAAGAAAAACAAAATGTTAAAGTCCCCACGTAGGCACACCGTAACAGACACAAAAAGTGGATACTCCCGTTTACAAAAACGATTGCATCCCCATGTGCAGTATCGCTGTGAACATGGGATTGAGAGCAATAATTCTAGGGCCATCCTTCATGGCTAACTCTAAACTGAGAACCTGTAAGACTTCTAACATATAACCTCCGTGCAATTTTGGGTACTGAAGTATGTTGCTGTTTCACAGGCACACCATTTTAAGACTTAACATGTTTGGTATTTATTTACTGTTCGCTACCCCCCCCGTTCGGATCACGGATCGGTGACGATCCGTTGCACCCCTACTTTCAATGGGAAGGAGCGGTGGAGGAGCGGTAAACACACCACTCCTTCACCGCTCCAAAGATGCGGTTAGCAGAACTTTTGGAGCGGTCCTGCTAGCGCACCACTCTAGTGTGAAAGCCCTCAGGCTTTCACAATAGAGAAACAGCAGCCGCTATTTCAGGTCGGTTTACAGGCGCCATTTTTAGCGCAACAGCGCCTGCAAACCGCACCAGTGTGAAAGGAGTCTAAAAGTGACTATGTCTACAACTCTTGATACCTTTAGTGTGATAATCAGTAGGAAGAATGTGCCTAAGGCTGCATTCACATCTAGACGGACGAAATCGCGGCGTTTTGTCGCCGCAAATCGCGGTAAAAATAGCGGCGTTTTGTACCGCGATTTGCGGCGACAAAACGCGGGTATTGTCCGCCTAGATGTGCCCCAAGATGACCCCCTCTATGGAGATGATTGCCATCTCCTAGCCGAACGCTCGAAGACGCCTGAAAAAAAGGTCCGGGACCTTTTTTCACGCCGCAGGCGACAGGCGTCCGGCGTTCGGCGTGGAGATGTGAACCATCTCCATAGAGGGACATGTATTTCCAGCCCTCTGGCGGCAGAGGCGTAGCGCTACAGGCGTAAAAACGCCTAGGTGTGAATGGGGTCTTACACTGGTGGTCATTGGAAAGAATCCTCCCACAGATAACTAAAAAGATCTCTGGTGTCAGTGGGAACTTATCTAAGAGGCAAGTATTGTGCATTGCTCAAGGAACCCCTAGAAACCTCCTGGAGGAACCCTAGACATTTTTATGAAACCCTGGCTTAGATACACCCTATGTTGCACATGACTTACAAGTTTTGTATACCCTGGATTTAGAAGCCATCAGGGTGCACTGAAAATAATTTTGTAAAGAAGGGTGTATGTGAATACCATGTGTTTAGATTTTAATACCCTTTTTCATGTTGGTACTTGTAGCCTATTCACATGAACGTTTTCATTTGTTTTACTCTTCTTTTATACTGATGTTTGTAGTTTGATTTTGTATACCATAATTTTATCAAGATGTGTAATCTAAATGTCTGCAGTAAACAAGGGTTTACAGCAAACAAGTCAAGTTGGATATGTTTGTTTACCACTGTGTGGAGAGTTGGCCCGATATTTACGAGTCGCTCATGCATAATGAGCATATTACTTATTTTACTTTTAAGGAACACATTGTGGCAACCAAAGACCTCCTTGTTTTTTCTTTTTCTTTTTTATTGAAATGGGTTTGGTACTTCTGAACCTGCTTTCTATACTGCAAATGTTGACACACAAAATGACCAATTTGTTGTCCATTTACAGATGAGCAGACATTTTTGCTAGTCAAGTGCAACTTGGGAAATGGCCACACACACTTGTACATACTGTATGCTGTGTGTATTTGTAGTATTTTTTTTTTTTAACTAATCCATATTCCCTAGAAGTCAGAAGTCGTCATGCTTTATTTTGAGGTGTAAAAAAAAAAAAAAAGCTCCAATACATAGGCATTAGGCAGTCTATCAACTTTATTTTCTTGTGGAAACTGGCAAAATTGCATGACTTCCTTACAAGAGCCCAGCTGTTATCTGGAGGAAGCAGTTGTATTCCATAAGGCAGTTACAGTTATACTAGGGCATGTGGTTCAAGATTTGGTCATAGAAAAAAAATAAAAAAACAGATTAATATGTAGACATCCTGTGCACCATTGTAAGGAAGTGGAGACTGGGACTTTGCTATCCCTTGTGCTAAAAAAAAAAAAAAAATATGCATCTACTGACAAAATAAATGTTCCAATAGAATAATGTTAATAACTCCTACTTATTTAAACCTTTTATATAGTGACAAATTGTTTACTGCTTATATTGTACATACATAATGCACATTCCAACCACAGTCATGCATATTGGGGCCAGTCAGGCTATAATCCAATTGCGGTAATCTACAAGTAGGTTTTTGGTTTGTGGGAGTAAATCGGAGCACCCCACCATCCCAATACTAGGGAGCAGACAACCTTGCTATCGATCTAACAGAATCTGCAATGTTGTTGCTCAAGCTATCCTATTTCAAGTTACTGAAATTCTATTCTTGGAGTTTTGTTTTTTGGGGGGAAAAAAACAATACTTTATGATTTCTTGGCCATTTTTCAGAGAATATGAATGATAACACACAAACTTTTCTTTCACTCATGGTTAGTGTTTGACTGAAGCCATTTATTTTCAATCAACAGTGTTTACTATTTTTAAATCATCATGGCAACAGAAACTACCCAGATGACACTGATAATTAGTTTACATACCCCAGTTCTTAATACCGTGTATTGCCCCCTTTAACATCAATGGCAGCTTAAAGTCTTTTTGTGGTATTTGTGGATAAGGCTCTTTATCTTCTCAGATGGTAAAGCTGCCCATTCCTCTTGGCAAAAAGCCTCCAGTTCCTGTAAATTCTTGGGCTGTCTTGCATGAACTGCACGTTTTGAGATCTCCCCAGAATGGCTCAATAATATTGAGGTCAGGAGACTGAGATGGCCACTCCAGAACCTTCACTTTATTTCGCTGTAGCCAATGACAGGTCGACTTTGCCTTGTGTTTTGGATCATTGTTATGTTGGAATGTTCAGATACGTCCCATACGCAGCTTCCTGGCTGATAATTGCAAATGTTCCTCCAGTATTTTTTGATAACATACTGCATCCATCTTGCCAACAATTTTGACCAAATTTCCTGTGCCTTTTTGTAGCTCACACATCCCCCAAACATCAGCGATCCACCTCCATGTTTCACAGTAGGAATGGTGTAATTTTTAATCATAGGCCTTGTTGACTGCTCTCCAAATGTAGTGTTTATGTTTGTGGCCAAAAAGCAAAATTTTGGTCTCATCACTAAAAATGACTGTGCCAGAAGGTTTGAGGCTTGTGTCTGTGCTGTTTGGCGTATTGTAAGCGGGATACTTTGTGGCATTTGCGTAGTAATGGTTTTCTTCTGGCGACTCGACCATGCAGCCAATCTTTCTTGAAGTGTCTCCTTGAAACAGCCACACCACATGTTTTTCATTTGAAGTTATTTGTGTGTTTTTCTTTGCATCCCAAAAAAATTCCTGGCAGTTGTGGCTGAAATTGTAGTTGGTCTACATGACCATGGTTTGGTTTCAACAGAACCCCTCATTTTCCACTTCTTGATAAGAGTTTGAACACTGCTGATTGGCATTCTCAATTCCTTGGATATCTTTTTATATCTCTTTGCTGTTTTATACAGTAAAACTACCTTTTCTCGCAGATCCCTTGACAATTCTTTTGCTTCCCTCATGACTCAGAATCCAGAAACGTCAGTGCAGCACTGGATGAAAGATGCAAGGGTCTCAAGAGTCCAGAAACTCATTGACATTTATTTATATATATTATATACACACACACCAATTTGGTGACAAAAAAATTACAGCATCTGCTGGAACCTTTCACATCACATGTATCAAACACATGGCCCACGGGCCGAATGCAGCCCTTCAGGCCATTTCATGTGGCCCTCGCACCCAGGTTTTCAGCTGGAACTTCTCCAGCTTTCCTCCTTTGCTCACCGATGTCACTTGTAAACACAGATGCCTTCTGTTTTTACAAGGACAGCTTTCCTCTTGATTCTCACAGATCCCTGCCTACCCTACACTCACAGCAGAGACATGCAGGTGCAGTGTGGTCATAGGTGGTATAGGGCATCATATGGTAGACTGCATTGGAATCCTTGTTTGACCGGGTGCACAGATGCTGACCAATGATCTTGCTGCAAGTGAGAGAGGGAGGCGGAACTGCCTACACTGTGGGGAGGTACTAGAGCCGTGTTGGTTATTTTTTAAAAAGGCGAGATGCAAGGAAGCTTTGTAGGGGGCTGGAGATGGCAAGGTTAAAAAAAGTCTACCCTTTTAGAATCACTTTAAATCACTTCCTTCTGCTGCCCAGGTCTGAGAAGTATGGACGGTGTACTGAACTGTATTTGAGCTGTACTATATTTTAGGCTTTCTTTTATTTTCATCTGGTGATCCAGCCAGTAAGTCTGTTTTTCAACAGAATAACCTCGCTAACTATTAACTGGGGTACTTGCATGGTCAGCTTTTATTTATTCCTGTAAAACCTTTATACCAAAAGGGGAAAAAATGTAATGTATCCACATCTTCTAGTACATTTAACACTCCTCCTCCCCTTCCCCCAGACTGGTATGGCTGCTGTCCCAAAGGTACCCCTGTACTCTATTACCCAGAATGGGGGCACTCTAATACAGGAGGTGTGTTACTGGCCAGATCACTATGTGAAAACAGAGGGGGGAAAAAAACCCAAAAAAAGAAAAATGTAGCTTTCACATATAATGATAATGGATCCAATGGTAAGCTGCAACGTATTACTTTTTTAGTTTTGAGTTTAATACTGCTTTAAATCCAGGTATAATGGATTTTATTATTTGCTTTACAAAGTGAACATTCATCTCAAGGGAACAGCCTTTACTACATGTAGTAAATAGATTCATGATGTATTTGAGAATACTTTAGCAGTTCTTTAAATAGTTTCTATTCATAAGAATACAATGAAGTATTGCAGTGACTTTTAAAAAAAACAATTTTTACATTTTTATTTTATTTAAATGATTATTTAGAAGAGATTAAGTTCTGACATTTCAAGGAGACTTTTATGGAAAGTCCCAAGCTCAAGCAAGCAGATCTAAAGTTCTGACTCTGAGTTTTAGATCAGTGACTCAGAGTATTGAATTCTAAGGTGGTCGGCCAACCAGCATTTTCAGTATACGGTCAGTGGTGACTATTTCCATAAATCTCTCATGACAGGTTTCAGAAATGTTTCAGAATAAATTCAATGGCTAATACAACCATTTGTGTGATTGTTCATTTTGAATAAGCATTCTTGCTGAATATTGTATAAGCTAGTCGTTTTTAGTTTGTATGGTTAATTGTTTGCCTGCCACTTATCTTGTTGTTGTTGTTTTTACAGATCATGATTGAGTTTTGTCAAGGAGGAGCTGTAGACGCCATCATGCTAGGTACATTTTTTTTCCTTTTTAATTTGATGTGTAAGAATGACACAATTGCCTGTGTAGCCAGTGATCATGCACATAAAGGGCAAATCCTAATAAAAACCTGTACTTAAAAAAAAAAATACTGAAAAACATTCTTGCATCTTTAGGAAAACACTGGTTACCTGGCTATGTGTGGCTTGGCCCAAAAAGGTATGCTGATAGTAAAGTCACTGATTTTCATACTAGTTAAAACTGGATTAGCATCGTAGGATAATAACATTTACAAAAAATGGAGAGCAATGGCAGTCTCCCACCACCACCAGGTCAGGATTGACCTTCTCAAGGAAAAATGTATCTATCCATATAACAGTGAAGAAAAATACACCATCATACAATAGTCATTATAATTGTATGTGGGTTATACACAACAGACTCCTTGTACAGTAATTAGTCAAATAAAACAATCCAGTGGGATGTTTTCTATGTCAAGAAAGAGAATGAAAGGTTAAGTACAATTATGTATTGTGTGTCCACCCTCGACCCCTGCCTTGCTCCTAGCTTGCTATTATCTCTTGGCCTGTAACCCACCCCATTACATACATACTTTGGTAAAATCGTCTGTGTTGGATATACTTGTGTGGCCATAGACAGGCGACACTCAAAAAGCAGTCCCATAGAAATCGAAGGAGGTCTCTAAAGCAAAGGCACAGCTAGCATTGGATGATTTCCCTTCACATCTTTTTCTGATAACATCTTTTTCAGTCCAGGTACCAGTAGGCCCACCTCAACAAAAACCTGTAAAAGGTTCTAACCATTCCCTACTGAATCCACAGCTATAAAAAAAAAAACTATTTTTTTTTTCAAAATGTAAAGGATTCCTTGCTGAAAAAATCACCAGGAGTAGGCTCTTTTCCCCCGAAACACATTGGCTGTAGTTGATGATTTTAAATATTTGAAAGACTTTTAAGTGAGATGAACTTTTGTACCAGACACTCCTTAGTACACACTTAGGCCCTTTTCACATGGGGCGGATCATTGATGATCCGCCCCGTGAACCTCCGCTTGCTCAGCGGGGATCGCTCCGTTGATCCCCGCTGAGCCGGCGGTATAGCGTTAAAAATAGCGCCTGCAATCCGTCCTGTCAGGGAGAGAGGAGACCGATCTGTGTCCCTTGTACATAGGGAAACGGCATCGGTCACCTCCCCCAGTCAGTCCCCTCCCCCCACACAGTTAGAACACACCCAGGATACACATTTAACCCCTTCCTCACCCCCTAGTGTTAACCCCTACACTGCCAGTCACATTTATACAGTAATTTGTGCATTTTTATAGCACTGATCGCTGTATAAATGTGAATGGTCCCAAAATTGTGTCAAAAGTGTCCGATACGTCCGCCACAATATCGCAGACCTGACAAAAAATCGCAGATCACCGTCATTACTAGTAAAAAAAAAAATCATAAATCTATCCCCTATTTTGTAGGCGCTATAACTTTTGCGCAAACCAATCAATAAACGCTTATTGCAATATTTTTTTATTTATTTTTTAACAAAAATATGTAGAAGAATACGTATCGGCCTAAACCAAGGGAAATTATTATTTTTATATTTTTTAAATGGGATTTTTTTACAACAAAAAGTAAAAAATATTGTGTTTTTTTTTTTTATTTATTTTTTTCAAAATTTTCTGTCTTTGCAATTTTTTTTTTTTTTTTTTTCGCAAAAAAAAAAAAAAAAAGAGATGATCAAATACCACCAATAGAAAGCTCTATTTGTGCGAAAAAAATGATAAAAATATCATTTGGGTACAGTGTTGTATGACCGCGCAATTGTCATTCAAAATGCGTCAGCGCTGAAAATTGGTCTGGGCACGAAGGGGGTTTAAGTGCCCAGTAATGAAGTGGTTAAACAAGGTAACCACGATTCCATGACCCTGCGGACAAGAGGGCTGAGGCGGTCACCCGCAACCTATACACGGTGGTGGGCTCGGCTGTGCGCCCAACAATGGTTGGGGCCCTGGTGTCTCAGTGTCTTAGACACTCACCGAATGGGCAAAGATGCTGCACAATGGGTTAAAGGCACGTCAGGCTCCCTCGGAAGAGGTAGCTCTGGCCGACCAGTTGGTACAAGGCCTAAAATTGGTTTGCGAGTCAGCCTTGGACACGATTCCTCTGCTAGCCAGAGCCTCAAGCTACACAGTGGTGTTGCGCCGTCTACTTTGGCTAAAGTGTTGGTCGGCAGACCAATCTTCCAAGAAGGCACTGATGGATTTGCCCTTTAAGGGCGACAGACTTTTCGGAGCATCGTTGTATGACATTATTAAAGATGCCACAGGAGGTAAGAGTACCCTGCTCCCACAATCCAAAAAAGGTAAGGAGCCACGCCGTAGGCAAGGGCCCTCCTTCACCACGCACTAATGTTTTTTTCGTCCGCCCAGTGTGGCAGGTAAAAGACCCCAGGCCGATAAAGCGCCTGCTGAGGGACAGAAGTGTCCCTGGTTACGCAAGCCCATCAAGCCTGCGATCAAATCTACGTTCGCATGAAGGTCTGCCCCTACCCATCTCTCAGGTGGGGGGACGTCTTCGCGAATTCGTGACCCGGTGGGTTTGCAAAGTAGTTTCCTCAGGGTACAAGATAAAGTTTCTTTCTTGCCCACAGAACAGATTTTTTCCCTCCAACCTCCAGCTTCAGCCAACTCGTCAGGAAGCCCTTTATGGGGCTGTTCAAGACCTGCTCATACGCGGGGTATACATTCCTGTCCCAGTACAGGAACGGTTTCAAGAGTTTTACTCAAATCTGTTCATAGTACCAAAGAAGGAGAACGTTCGTCTAATCCTGGATCTCAGGGCCCTCAATTGCTTTGTGATGGTACAAGGATTCCGGATAGAATCGGTTCGGGGGATTTTCTGGTGTCCTTGGACATCAGGGACGCATACTTGCATGTCCCCATATGCACCAGGCATCAGAGGTGTCTGCGCTTTGTGGTCAGGGAAGACCATTATCAATTTGTGGCTCTCCCCTTTGGCCTGGCATCGGCACCAAGGGTGTTCACCAAGGTGGTTGCCCCGATTCAAGCCCTACTAAGACAGCGTGGAAACGCTATCATTGGGCTACTTGGACAATCTTCTTCTGAGGGCCACTTCAAGCTCAGAATTAGAGATGAGCGTGTCTATAACCTGTCGGGCCCTCCGAGACTTTGGTTGGATGCTGAACACTCAGAAGTCAGTATTTGGTACCGACTTAACGCCTAGTGTATCTGGGGTTGATTCTGGACTCCTCAGAGGCAAAGTATTTCTCCCTATAGAAAAGTTGCAGACCCTTCGGGCTGCGGTGCGGCTGTTGACATCCCAAAGATGGTTGACACTTCACTTTTGAATGCGAGTCCTGGGTCTCATTGTAGCCTCCTTTGAGGCGGTACCGTATGCTCAATTTCACACTTGAGTGTTGCAGAAGGAAATTCTGTCCAGGTGGGACAAGTGCCCATCGTCCCTGGATTGTCAAATCCGGGTGAGCCACCTAGTCAGGACATTCCTGGTTTGGTGGCTGACATCACCGACACTCCTGTCCGGGAAGCCGTTCCTTCCTTTTCACTGGATGGTGGTCACGACAGACGCCAGCCTTACCGGTTGGGGGGGAATCTGGGGGGTCCAGTCAGCCCAGGGTCAGTGGACTTCGGAGGAATCCCACTTGCCAATCAATGTCCTGGAACTCCGGACAATCGGGCTGTGCCTCTCCACATGGTCTCAAAAGGGTTCAGGGGCGTCCAGTCAGGATCCAGTGGGACAACGACATGGCGGTGGCATATGTCAACCATCAAGGAGGAACAAGAAGCTTGGTTGCAGCATTGGAGGTCGCTCGCATCATAAGGTGGGCAGAAAGGAGCGTACCGGCCCTGTCGGCCGTATACATTCCGGGCGTGGAAAACTGGCAGGCGGACTACCTGAGTCGCCAGATGCTGGACCAAGGAGAATGGTCTCTGCACCCGGATGTGTTTCAGCTGCCAAAGTGTTCAGTGCCAAAGATGGGGCACGCCGGACGTAGATCTCCTGGCATCTCGACTCAATCGGAAGGTATTGAGGTTTGTGGCCAAGTCAAGAGACACATGGGCAGATGCAACAGATGCGTTGGTGGCACCGTGGAGTCGGTACCGGCTAATCTATGCTTTCTCTCCTCTGAGGCTCCTTCCTCATCTGCTTCGCAGAGTGGATCCTAATGTTTCTAGTTGCTCCAGACTGGCCTCGGCGTCCTTGGTACGCCGACCTAGTGCGTCTAGTAGCAGACGTCCCTCGGCGTCTACCGCTGAGAGAGGACCTGCTGTTGCAAGGTCCCATACTTCATCCTGCTTTACAGTCGCTGGCTGTAACGCCATGGCTATTGAAAGCCAGGTACTAAGACCGGGGGCCTTTTAGATTCTGTTATATCTACCATGAGATGTGCTCGGAAGTCGTCCTCTAGGAAGATTTACTATCACACTTGGAAGGCCTACATATCCATTTGTGAGGAAATGAGGTGGAATCCACGTACTTATTTGGTTTCCAGAGTCCTGCTGTTCTTACAGCGGGGGGTGGACCAAAAGCTTAATAGTAAGTACGATTAAGGGGCAGATTTCTGCCCTGACTGTCTGTCTTTTTTCAACGACCCCTGGCGGCTCACTCTGGTGAGTACGTTTGTGCAGGGGGTTCAGAAATGTGGTCCATCCTCCACTACCTGAACCTGGTCCTCTCGGTGTTTTGAGAAACCACTGTTTGAAAACATTAGGGAGATTCTCTTGACACTTTCTCAGAAAGTGGTCTTTTTGGTGGCTGTTACATCAGATGGGTTTCTGAGCGGACAGCCTTGTCATGCAAGGCTTCCTATCTGGCCTTTCACAAGGATAAGGTGGTGCTACGTCCGCAGCCTTCTTTTCTGTCTAAGGTCGTTTCCGCCTTCCATCTCAATGAGGACATTGTACTTCCATCCTTGTGTCCTCGTCCGTCACATCCTAAAGAGGAGGCGTTGCATTCCTTGGACGTTGTCCAAGCTCTGAGAGTATACTTATCTGCTACTGCTCTGTTCTGGAGGTCAGACTCACTGTTTGTTTCGGTGGCTGGTCCCAAGAAGGGGTGGATTGGACAGATTGTGATTCAGGCTTACGCCATTAACGGTCGAGCGCCCCCCTTTCCTGTCACGGCGCATTCCTCCAGGGCAATAGGTGCCTCTTGGGCTTTCCGACATCAAGCGTCTGTTTCTCAGGTGTGTAAGGCGGCGACTTGGTCGTCTGTTCACACTTACACTAAATTCTACAAGGTTGATGTGAGTGCATCTTCGGATGCTTCTTTCAGCCGCAAAGTTTTGCAGGTGGCTGTTTAAGTTGCAACTCCTCAGTCGAGAAGCTCTGTTTTATTTTGGGGTGGTTTAGTTTATGCTGTTCCCACCTCTCGTTTTTGACACTGCTTTGGGACGTCCCACTTTGTCAAGATTAAGGCTGTGTCCATCCATGAACGAAAGAGAAAATAGGATTTTTGTACTCACCGTAAAATCCTTTTCTCTGAGTTCATGGACACAGCACCCACCCCTCCTATTATGCTTGTACTGCTTTTTGACAAACTGATCTGCGAGATGCAGAGAGAGGGGTTATACCCAGAGGGACTGCCCCCTGGGCGGCGGTACAGTATTAGGTGTGATGTGTATAACACTTTCTACAAGTTTCTGCCTAGTCACTCCTGAATGAAGGCCAATACCCACTTTGTCACTGCTAATCCATTGAAAAGCTGTCCGTGTGTGTTTGACAGGTGGTGAGGAGGCAATCTGTTGCCTCCTCGCCATCTTATTTAAAATCGTGATTGCTGTGTAATGCACTCAATTGCGAAACACTGTAGTATGGCAATTAGAGGTTTAAATCGGGTATGAGGAGGCGATACTGTGCCCAGTGTTCTTTTGACTTCTCCAATGTTGTTCAGGTAAATCCCCACCTCTTTAACCACTTAAGGACCGCCTCCTGCACATATACGTCGGCAGAATGGCACGGCTGGACACAGGCACACGTCGCCTTTAAGAGTCCAGCCGTGGGTAGCGCGCGGCCGCGGGATCCGATCGCCGCCGGTGTCCCGCGATCGGTCACAGGAGCTGAAAAACGGGGAGAGGTGTGTGTGTAAACACACCTTCCCCGTTCTTCACAGTGGCACTGTCATTGATTGTCTATTCCCTGATTTAGGGAAAAACGATCAATGGCGTCACACGTCCAGCCCTACAGTTAGAAACACATATGAGGTCACACTTAACCCCTACAGCGCCCCCTAGTGGTTAACTCCTAAACTGCAATTGTCATTTTCACAGTAATCAATGCATTTTTTATAGCACTTTTTGCTGTGAAAATGACAATAGTCCTAAAAATGTGTCAAAATTGTCCGATGTGTCCGCCATAATGTCAGTCACGAAGAAAATCGCTGATCGCTGCCATTAGTAGTAAAAAAAAAAAGTTATTAATAAAATGCCATAAAACTATCCCCTATTTTGTAAACGCTATAAATTTTGCGCAAACCAATCGTTAAACGCTTATTGCGATTTTTATTTTTTTTACCAAAAATAGGTAGAAAAATACGTATCGGCCTAAACTGAGGAAAAAATATTAGTTTTTATCTTTTTTGGGGATATTTATTATAGCAAAAAGTAAAAAATATTGCATTTTTTTTTCAAAATTGTCGCTCTATTTTTGTTTATAGCGCAAAAAATAAAAACCGCAGAGGTGATAAAATAACACCAAAAGAAATCTCTATTTGTGGGAAAAAAAGGACTCCAATATTGTTTGGGAGCCACGTCGCACGACCGCGCAATTGTCAGTTAAAGCAACGCAGTGCCGAATCGCAAAAAGGGGCAAGGTCCTTAGCCTGCATATTGGTCCGGATCTTAAGTGGTTAAGGTTGCTTACCCCTGGACTAAGATGACGGCTTTCTTGACTGTAAAGGATGCAAGGGTTTAGATCAGCTTTAAGAATGAACTGTTCCATTGAAAAAAATGTTAATAGAGTTTTAGATCTGCAGTACTATCATGTTTGCCTAAGTTCGCCATTTTTTTCCTTTTTACGTCTGACAGAGCTGGATCGTGGATTGACAGAACCTCAAATCCAAGCCATCTGTAAGCAGATGTTAGAAGCATTATCCTACCTCCACAGCATGAAGATCATCCATCGAGACTTGAAAGCAGGAAATGTGCTGCTAACACAAGATGGGGATATCAAGCTAGGTTAGAACATTTTTCATTATCTTTTAAAATACCTTTAACATAGTTCTCAAACACTGGAGTAGTTTAAACTGTGTGCGCTATACAGACCAAAAATGTTCAGTATATGTCTATGTAGGTTCTCATTTAACAAGGTCATAGTATGTCCAGTAGTAGGTTGCATTCTACTGAGGAAGCCATTGGATGATGGTCAGAACATCTTGAACGTTAGAACAAGTGAACCCCACTGAATGTGCCTAATGTATGTATGTTTATAAGGAGAAAGAGATAATTGTGTAGCATAATGGTTTATTTAGTGAGCATTCAAAATCAAGATGCATTTAAAAAAATTCTGATCCATTTAAAATGGAATTCAATGCAAACAGATAAACACGGTATAAATACACATTTAGACTGGGTTCACGCTATTGCGAATTGACTGAGGGTTTTCAGACCTGAAACTCTGAACAGGGACACACCGGACCCCGCTGTGCCATGCGGCCGCACATGGTGTGAACTGGCTTTTAAAGAACAACAATTTGGGTTTAAGAAGTCTGGCATTAACATGTATCCTTATTTTTTCTTGCACTTTTGCTCCACCTGGGAACCCAAGCCAAGGGAGTACTTTAGGATGAGGAGCAGTGTGTATAGGGGAGAGATCTGATGCTCGTCCCCTTCTTTACCTCCTGTACCCCTCTTCACCTCCCTGTCCCCTTCTTTACTCTCCTTTCCCCCTTAAAGTACACACACATGAACTTTAATGGCATCCCAGTCTTAGTCCGTAGGGTTCAATATTGAGTTGATCCACCCTTTGCAGCTGTAACAGCTTCAGCTCTTCTGGGAAGGCTGTACACAAGGTTTAGGAGTGTGTCTATGGGAATGTTTGATCATTCTTCCAGAATAACATTTGTGAGGTCAGACACTGATGTTGGACGAGAAGGCCTGGCTTGCAAGTCTTTATTCTAATTCATCCCAAAGGTGTTCTTTTGGGTTGAGGTCAGGACTCTGTGCAGGCCAGATGTACACATGTACGTAGGGGACAATTGTGTCGCACATCTGCTGACCACTCAAAATTGTCCTTCATTTTAGGTCAGAGTGAAAGTGGTCACCAGCAAAAATGGAGTAAGCCACCCCAGTAAAGACAAAAAACGCAAAAAACAACAACTTTGGACCCAGGTTGGGCTTAACAAGGATAATGGTTTTTAGTGCTTTGGTTGAGCATGAATTTGCTTTCACTGCGGTTTCATTTTGCTTCCTCACTTTGTAGCATACTGAGATGCTTTGAAGTGTGTATATAATACTGTCCTAATGATTTTGTGAAATGTGTGGTTCTTTTGTACTGATGTGGTTTGGGATACCATCTCTTTAATTCTGTTTCTGTGAAATATTTCTTTATGTTCATGTTTGGTGACAGTTGTTTTAAGTTCAGTTTTTTTGCGGTGATTTTAATGTGTTTGTATAGGTTTCTGTGCCATGAGTGTTGAGCGTTTTTCCCATGCCTGTGCGGTGGGGGAATAATCTGCTGCTGTAGGGAGCCCCTTTTGTTATATCACTGACTTAATACCGCTTCCGAGAACAGCTCTGCTCTGTAGTGAATGTTTTATGTAATCAAAGAGTTGCATTTTCTTGCCAAGAGGATAATAGTTTAATTTTAATCCTTTTTAGCTTAAGTGGAAATACTCTAAAGACTCTACATTTTGTAATTAGTTGTGTTTTAAGTAAGGCCAATCCTAAACATCATTACATGAATCCTGTGAAAGTTTAGCCTCATGTATAGCATCTCAGTGGGACATTGTATGGCACAAAATGAGATTCAAATAGTCAAAAATAAAGTTCCATATAAAAAAGAACATAATCAAGTCTCTAGTGGGAACTTGAAGTGAACATCAATTGAACAATTGGTGAAAGGTCTGGGGTGGACTGATGTCCAATGATTGAAAGAACGCAGGTAGGTCTCCCCAATTGGGACACATCAAGCAGTAAAATCTTGATAAGAGTTTCAAAATCACTAACCAAACCTAGAACAATTTTTGGTTGGAATCTCATTTTGTAAAATAAAGAAAAAACTGCGCTAACTTTTTAAACAAAAAATATGCTGCTACATACAAACAAACAAAGCTAATAGATAGTGAACAAAAAATGTAGCGCTAAAGATAAAATGTAAGATACCAGGTGAGGCACCAACATTAAAAGGTGCATGTGCACATATCAAATGACATTTAAATAGTCAAAAATAAAGTTCCATATAAAAAAAAGAACATAATCAAGTCTCTAGTGGGAACTTGAAGTGAACATCAATTGAACAATTGGTGAAAGGTGTGGGGTGGACTGATGTCCAATGATTGAAAGAAAAAACAGGTGATCAAGTTGTCTGCAGAAATCTGTAAAAATCGCAATCACATCAGATGTATGGTAGGTGTAAATACGCTTACCAGATGCGTTGGACTCTGATACTGTACAGCAAAAGAGTCAGAAGGGCGTTGTGGTCGTTTGGAAACCGGGACCACTACAACCAGGTAGAGGATGGAAGTTGTAGTTGAGACTCCAACTGGAATGGGCACCGGGAACCAGCGATGTTCAAACGGCGTGCTGTAGAACCGCAACAGATTCCTGATGAAATCCTTAGGCCATGTATCCAGGAGTACAAACAATGGACTTGGCTACAGCTCCAGTCAGACCATGAGATGAAAATAAAATAAAAGAAAAGGGCTTTCCAATTCTGGAAGTGTAACGCCTGGTTACTTTCCAGAACTGGTGCTAGGTTAAATTTAGAGGGGGGTCAGAGAGTTGGGTAACTCTGACCATGTTAATTTGTGCAAATGAAGGCCTCTGTCTTAGCTTTGGCTGTGCTGTGGTCTCATTCTGTCGTTTCTGGGATGCTGATCATACCCCAGGTGGCAGCAGTGGAGTCAAGGATTGGGTGCTCTTACCCAGCAGCCTATCGGGGGGAGTTTGCCTCGCTGTGCATGCTGGTGGAGGGTATTTATGGGACAGACTCCATTGGTCTGGGTTCTTCTTCGAGTGTGGCGCCCACCTTCAGAGTAGCCATACCAGGGCACCCCGGCGAAATGGCCTTCCAGGCCGGGGTGTGCGTGCCACGTGGTGTTCCTGACTCCGGGACCACGTTGGTCCGGAGCATCAGAGCTGTGGCTGGGCCCCAGTGATCGACTGGGTCCCCAAATTTAAAGAGGTCCCAAGCATTAGTCCTGATAGAGGAAGCTGTTCGGTGGAAAGTCTGCCTGAGGAGTGACATTCCATTACTGCAACTTTCACCAAATACCCCTAGACGGCGGAGGAACACGAGGTAACATGCCACCCAAAACAAACCAGCAGCTCCTTCGGGGGAAGTGTTACACAAGGAAAGAAAATTACAACATTTTTCCATCTACACCATTCATTTGGATGAGGGAATGCCTCCTGCAGCGCTATTGTGTTCTTCTGGTGGGGGTCACGCATGGCATGGGGAGCCTTCCTGTCCTGGCAGAGCATGATTGCTGCTAGCGGCTATAGCCGCTGGCAGTATTTGCATGTAAAGAATCCAACAGGATTGTTGTAACCAAGTGGATCGATGGATCGACTTGGATCCAATCAGCCTGCCCATAGATGGATCAGATCTCGTCTGGTCCCTGCTTTAGACTGACATTTACCGTGTATGCATGTACATCTTTTGTTCTGATTGCTGGTGGAGGACTTGCAGTTAAAAAGATGCCAAATAAATTTTGGTAAAAGTGTAAATGGAATGGAAAGCTGTCATGGACAGAATACTGCACTACAAGCATGTGAGTCTTTGGTAAATGTAAACCAACAGATAAAATCTAAACCCTACATTGACATAATTCTCCTGGCTAACTCCAGACTCTGAATTCATGTACAGTGTTCAGAGCTTTGCTGAATGTCGGTTTAGGCACACAGATTCCACAATGGACTGCTATTTTGTCCGAGTAGAATGTGATCTCTGGTGTATGTAAGATAAAGTATGTATGAGAGAAGACCTTGTCTCCTAATGTGACTGTACAGAAGTAATGTGTTTTTGCCTAAAATGGTAGCATATGTCAGCCAGTTCTGTAAAGCACAGCTGTTCTAGGTATGCAGTGGATGCTTTAAATCATAAGCAGAGGGCTGCCTCAATATCTCGATGGGCTGTTTGATGGAAGTTTTGTGAACATGTATTAAGCAGCACTTATGGAAAAAGGCCTCCTTTTATTTGCATATCTTGTCTGCGCAGGGGCTCTGGTGACCTTTTTAGGTTTACTGAAATATGTTTATGGTTTTATATACTTTTACAGAGAGGAATGTTAATCTATTTTTAAGTGAACACACCAGTCCTTCCATCTCCCCATCATTGGCACAAGACAAGAGGCTCTCGGTGACAGCTCGGTCCATGAGAGTGTGCTATGAACGATGTTGCCAGCTCATACATGTGGCACCTCCAAAAGAAGGCATACCTTCATGATGCCACATGAATATGTGATGCCGAAGGCAACAGTTTAAAGTGGTTGTATAGTCAACATTTTGACTTTTACCTACAGGTAAGCCTATAATAAGGCTTACCTGTAGGTAAAAAGAATATCTCCTAAACCTGTACGGTTTAGGAGATATTCCCCTTGCAATGCGCCGCTGACTTCAGCGGTGCATGCGCATCAGGGATTCTCGGCTGAAAGCCTGGGAGACCCCGGACTTTGCCTGAAAGAAGTCTGCACGGGAGTGACAACATTACGGCTCCAGCCACTCACAGCGCTGGAGCCGCGATACCCGGAAGACACGCCGAGGCAACATGTCATCTCCCTCGGCGTGGACCAGATAGTTACCAATGCCTCGTTCTAAGGTAAGCATGCGGTGCATACTAGCTCATTATGTCTTTTGCCTTACAGTTAGGGAAATAAAAAAACTGTCAGCGGGTATACAACTGCCCAGAGATGAGCTTTAAAAAAAACGACAGATCAATGTGCAGCCACCTCCCTAATGCAACGAGTGGGCTCACCATTCTGCGATATTTTATAGTATTCCTCTTCCCTCAGCAGCTATGTAAAAGGTTATGCAGGAAGGTGGGGGGTAGAAGCTTAGCCAGCACAGGTAGTACCGGTAATTATACACTCCCAAAAGAAGGGAAGGCTAAAACCTACAAGGAGGCAGTGAGCTGTGCTAGGCAATTCACTAATGTTTTTAGCAAGTACAAAGAACCACTATAAGTGAATAAAGCATATATTATGGAAATAAAAAACACTGCAAGTACACATTTAAAATACTTGATGCTTTTATCTGCAGTTTTTAAGTAGGTGACAGGGTCTCTTTAAAGGTGATTTTTTTTTGTCTCAGTATAAGCACCACAAGGTCCCTGCTAATACCATTCTTGGTCAGAAAAGTTTTTGTCCCTACTTTACAATCCCACTGCTCTTTTCAACCACGGTAAGCAAAGAAAATGTTAGGTACCTCCTCTTATGGAGAAGCATGAGCAGTGGTGCCTGGATTGTTGCTCCACCACATGTAAGCTCTGACTGAAGTGACTTTGCGCTAACTCTGCTCTGTCTGTGCTTCTGGTCACTGAATGAAGTGTGGGGTAGGAAAGGCATGTATGAGGAGTGTGCATGAAGAACTAAGCCCCATCTACTTGGAAGTAAAATAAACCACATATACGCTATCCCCCCCCCCCCCTTTCAATAGGAGATTTTATTTGTCGCTGGTGTGCTTTCATTGGACAGAAGAGCAAATAGGGTTTGTACTAGGCAGGGCTTAGTCAAGTCTCTATTAACACAGTAAAACCATGAGATGGCCAGACTTAAAAAT
The DNA here is from genome assembly GCF_905171775.1 of Rana temporaria. NCBI lineage: Eukaryota > Metazoa > Chordata > Amphibia > Anura > Ranidae > Rana > Rana temporaria. Next base: position 243,647,542 of record NC_053491.1, read on the forward strand.
CTTGTCTTGAGGGGGCGTGGCTCTAGTATGGCAGAGTGAGGAGTAACACGCTCGCATCTCCCCGACCCGCCACCTGTACTCTCAGCTAACAATGCAGACCGTATAGCTCCCTGAGTGCAACTCTTAGTGCAGCCCAGTGAGTATAGCTTACCTGGGATGAAGAAGAGGGAGAGGACGGTGAAAAAATCAGGAGCGCAGCCGGAGATCGACACTTTCTTTCCCCGCACTCGAGCCACGCTGTTTAGACTGAGAGCAGCGGAGTCACCTGACGCAGCAGCTGACGGGAAGGAACAGCAGAGGCACCTGGCCGCGCAGTACGGGGAGGAAGTCTACAGACTCAGTGTGTTGGGGAAGGCAAGACCGTCACCGTTGCTGCCACCACCACCGTCCATCCCGCAGGAGCGGATGCAAGAAGGTATGCAAGGGGTGAGGCAGAACGAGGTGGGGGGGGGCTGAAGTAACCCCTGGAGAGAACCCACAGAGAGCAGCCCTAAGAGATCCCTGTGATATAGATCTAAGAGCTTTGCTGCAAGCCCTACCAACACGTACAGACATGGAATCCCTGCCGACCCGTTCGGATATAGAATCCATGTTGGCACGGCTAGAGGAAATACACCGACAGGAGTGGAACCAGGTCTGCACGGAGGTTAAACACCTTTCAGAACGTCTAACAGGAGAGGAAGACCGGGTGACCACGTTAGAGAAACGGGTCCAGCAGCTGGAACAGGCACAACATTTACAGTCTGTACATGTTACCCTGTTGCAGCTGCAGATGGAAGATTTTGAGGACCGTAGCCACCGCCAAAACCTACGGTTCAGGGGGATCCCTGAGACTGTGGGAAGGGAGGCATTACAAGCAACGGCACTAGCAATATGCCAGCAGCTAGCTATCCTGGCCCCCCCTCAAGAGCTAAAGTTTGAGAGCCTACACAGGGCTCTGGGGCCCCCTTCTGTGAATAAAGACAGACCAAGAGACGTTATAGGCCGTTTTCACCGGTATGCACACAAAGAACTTATAAGTCGTAAGGCTTGGGGAAAAAGGAGATGTAGAATATGAAGGTGCAAAGATAAAAGTATTACCTGACCTGTCACGGGCTACGTTGCAACGTAGGGCAATGCTCCGTCCTCTCTTGGAAAAGATTAAATCACTGGGGGGGACCTATTGCTGGGGATACCCCATTGCCTTGACAGTTAAAAAAAAAAAAAACTCACTCACATTTACACTGCGCCATCCTAGGGAACTACCTAATCTTTTTTCCTTTATGGAGATGGAAGCCATAGAGATCCCAAATTGGCTGCAGGAAATCCCAGGAGCTTTGAGAAAAGCGGATAGGATGGGGGGTACGGGACTCATAGACGGGAGGAAAAAAGGAGAAGAAAGGAATGAAGAATGTACCCCACTAAAGGAAAAAAGAGAGACAGGACCCGTATTTAGAGGAAACCCTTCGGAAGAGAAGGTCCCTCTATCCTCGAGAGTAGGATGAGGGGTCGTAATATGTTCTCCTTTTCTTTATTTTTTTTTATTTTTTTGTGTGGGTTTTTTTTTTTGCAGTCATCTCCCAGTCCCATGGGTAAATTGATTTCTTAGAAAAGTACTCAGTGAATAGCCGGTTGTTGAGGAACGGGCCAGCAAGCCGGCCGCTGTGTCCTTGACAATGAATGAGACGTCAGCTATGGCTAGGTTTCCACTATTGCATTCCCAAAGTGATTTTACAGCAATTTTTGCTGTAATTTTGATGCTACTGGAAGCAATGTCTGTGTATTCTTGAGGTCTATGGACCTCAAGTCGCATCAAAGTGGGACCAAAGTAGTGCAGGGGACTACTTTGAAGTCGCACAGATAGGAACAGTACTCATTGGAAATCATGGGGTACGACTTGTCATGCGACTTTGCATTCCCAAGTCACACTAGTGGAAACCCTGAATCCTGAATGAGGGAACCCCGCTGACAGTGGAGTGTAAAAAAAAATACTGCGTAGGGGGTCCCTCCCAATCCATACCAGACCTTTCGGGTCGGTATGGATTTTAAGGGAAACCTTACGCCAAAACAAAAGTGGGGTCCCCCCAAAAATTCTTAACAGACTTTTATTAAATCATGCAGCCTGGCAGGCCAGAAAGGGGGGGGCATTGGACACCGACATATAGCAGATTTTAGGAGCTGTATGTGTTTTTCCCCCAAACCTATGGTGCTGTGTTATGCAAGTACTATACAGGTTTCCATTGCATTGGCCCATCCTATGGGCCTTCCTTTTTGGTTTAGGCAGGGGGCATTTTAAGCTGGTGACCCTGAGTCAGGATAAGTAACCAAGTCAGTGACACATGAGCATTATACAGCCCTCTGCTCCCCAATATGGCCACAGTCTTCCATTGCCAACGTCCTTTTTGGCCGAGATGTCATATGACCATTTCTTTTAAGTCTAGTACACACTTGTATTTTTTTTTTTTTTTAAGTTCAATCGAGCAAGGCTGAACAAAAAAAAATGAGTTTATGAGGAGCCGCTGTACTAACAATTTTGAGGGCTGACCTTGAGCCGATCGGCAGACCTTTTTTGGTCAGACTGCGGTACACACAGGCCGAAATGTTGGCCAGCTTCTACTAAACCAGCTGATGCCGCCTGACATTCGGCCTGTGTGTACTAGGCTTTAGATACACTCCTAATGTCCAATAGACAGTGAGTCACCACGGCACACTGTGTGTGGTACTTTTTATTTAATATATTTAATGTAATGATATGACTTAGGCTGTTGCCGACACAATTTGGCTGTTTTGCTTGTCATTTCATGTAGCCAACCATTAAAATCGCTATTTGGACTACGGAGTTGCTGGCTCAGTCCTTTTAATTGTTTACTTGTTATTTAGCCTTCAGAAACCTGTCCCTTTAATGAAGTTTTGTTACTTTTTGCTTGGCCAAAGGTCCTCGAGGAATCTTGTTCATGGACCTGGGCCTCCGTAGACTCTAAATAGTAGCCTACATTTTAAATTTTATTCATGGGAAAATGAAGTGAGAAGTAGCGTGCATTTCACCTCTAATTCTGGCTCTAACATAAACCCAGCATACACCTAAGCCATTCGTGTACATGTTTCTTAGAACATCTGGTCTAGACCGCCGTTTTAAGCAGTGGCACAGACCCGACCTGCCACAAATCATTAAAAGGGGTATTGAACCTAAAACAAAGCTTGTATTGCAGTGTTCTAGTCTTTAGATGTGGTGGCTGCATTAATTTTCTGTTGTAGGGATTTTTTCAACTGGTGATTTGGCCAGTAACTTCCTGTCATGGGTTGGTTTCGGTGCTCTTCAGGAACGACAGGGACACCTTTTCAAAAGCAGAATTGTCAGTCTTGGGAAGGGTAGTGTTTAGATGCACTAGCAGGTTAAGATGGACTTTATAGCTTCATTCACATTTATGCAGTACAGGAACTTGCACAGAAAATGTGCCAAAACACACATCGTGTACCTATAGGTACAACTTCCACATTGGGGGTATACAACCACTTTAAGTGGACTTTTCTGACACAGTTGACACATGTGCCATTTGCAGTGAAAGGAGGGGGAAGGGTGAAGCAGGTTAGGCAAGTATATTTTGTTGGGATATTCCCTTTCCAGAAACAATGTGACTTTGTTCTGCATTGGCAAGGTGACAGTGTCTCTTCAAAAATAAATTTAATTCTACATTAATGAATACAGTGATTCATTAATTTGTATGTTTTTATATCTGAAGTTTAGGTTTATACGTAGAGGAAATTGTTGAAGCTGTTGCTGTTCTGGAAAAAAACAGTGTTCAGCTCACCACGCATGTTAAAATCTGACCATGCAATCTCCTTTAGGCCGGGTTCACACTGGTACGACATGACAGTGACAGTGATCCGACTTTGCCCTTTGACTTGAAGTGCGACATCTGTCCAACTTCAATGAATGGGGAATCTGACTTTGATCCCGACAATGCAGGTACTTTGTGTCTGGCATAAATCGTTAGGGGGAACTTCAGTCTGGTATGGTTTTTAAGTGGGAATCCCCACGCCGAAAAAAATGGTGTGGGGTCCCCCCCAAAATCCATACCAGACCCTTATGTGAGCACAAAGCCCGGCAGGTCAGGAAAGGGGGTGGGGATGGGCCCCCAGATCCCAGCTTCCCACCCTATGTGAATGAGTATGGGGTACATTGTACTCCTACCCATTCACCTAAAAAAAAAGTGTCAAAAATAAACACAGTACACAGGTTTTTAGAGTATTTTATTAAGGCAGCTCGGGCGTCTTTTCCAGCTCTTCTGCCTCCTCTGCTGATATCTTTTGCCTTTGCCGGATCTTCTCCTCTCTCCGGGTCTTCTCCGCTGATGTCTTCTGCCTCTGCCGGTTCTTTTCCCTCTGTCCGCTGTCTTCTGCTGGGTCTTCTCCGCTGTCTTCTTCCTCTGTTCTTCTTCCGATGTTGACTCAACGCTCTCTTCCACTGTAATGCTGGGTGCACGGCGTGCCACTACTTATATAGGCATGGGGAAGGGTCACCGGGTGATGTCATCCAAAGGCCCCGCCCCTTATGTCACTGCCCATGGTATAAGGGCGGTGAAATAAGGGGCGGGGCCTCCTGATGGCGGCAGAAGACAGAGGGAGAAGAACTGGCAGAGGCAGAAGACATCAGTGGAGGAGGCAGAAGAGCTGGAGAGGGAAGAAGTCGGAACAGATGCCAGAGTTGCCTTAACAAAATATATTATTTACCTGTGTACAGCGTTTTATTTTTAACATTTTTTTTTTTTTTAGGTGAATGGGTAGGGGTATGATGTACCCCATACTCTTTTACATTCTCATTCATGGGGGGGCAAGGATCTTGAAGCCCCCTTGCTAATGGGGGCTTCCAGATTCTGATAAGCCCCCCCACCCGCAGACAGGGTTGTCAGGAATAGGCCCTTGTCCTCATCAACATGGGAGCAAAGTGCTTTGGGGTGAGGGGGGCACAGGACCACCCCTGCCCCAAAGCACCCCCCCATGTTGAGGGCATTCAGCATCGTATGTTCAGGAGGCTGCTCGCTTGTCCCCACCCCCTTTCCTGACCTGCCGGGCTGCATGCTCGGATAAGGGTCTAGTATAGATTTTGGGGAGGGGGGCCACGCTGTTTTTTGGCGTGGGGGATTTCCCTTAAAATTCATACCAGAATGAAGGGCCTGGTATGGTCCTGAAGGGGGGAATACATGCTGTTTTTTTTTTGTTTGTTTGTTTGTTTTTTATTTGGCTTGGGCTTCAAGATCATTAGAGCACAAGTAGCTTGCCAAAGTCAGATCAGTTAAATCAAGCAATCAATGGTTGGACCAAAGTTAGACTAACGTAGTGCAGGGAGCATTTTCAAATTTCGACCAGTTAAGACAGCTCTCATAACGAAAACTTGATTTTCACACATCATGCGACATGAGCTCCCAATGTCGGAGTATTTGTTGTACAAGTGTGAACCCAGCTTTAGGGTCTACTTACCGTTATTTAGTACACAGGCCTCCTTGATTAAATACAGATTAAATTGATCGTTTAGGTAGATCTTCATTTTATATAGATTTAGTAAACCTTAAATTGATTGTACAAATATTATACAGTCAGTTTGTAATGTGAGCTTTAGATTAAGCATGCTACTTTACAGTACTCTTTATTCCCCCCTATTCTTTCTGATTGATGGGACTCTATGGAATTGGAGTTACGGTATATACAGTAGAACAGGTTTCCAGCAAACATAGATGTTTGTAGAATGGAGTTGACTGGTGCTTGCGATCAAAGAAAGGTTGAAAAGATAGGGAACACCTGTTATAAGGATACTGCATACAACATTAGTCGTGGCTCCTTAGACATGTGGAAGGAAGTATGGTTCAATACTGCAATTAAAGTGGATGTAAACCCAAAACATTTTTTTTTTCTTTTTGATGTCACAATGTAGAGTATAAGATTCCCTATCATCTGTGCCCAGTTTTGCCACACAGAGTTAATCCAGCGCTGAGCAATCCTCTTTTAACGTTCAGTGAAAATTAACAGAATTACAGATAAAAACTTGCCAAATTATAAAGTCCGTTTCTCTGTTCTTGCTTTGTGTTACAGGTTATTTACATATCCTGGTAATATACAATGAACTTTGGATCACCTCATATTATGATAAACATAACATATGATAAACATGTCCAAGCTCTAAATATGTAAATAACCTGTAACACAAAGCAAAAACGGAGAAACAGACTTTATAATTTGGCAAGTTTTTATCTGGAATTCTGTTAATTTTTCAATGGACATTAAAAGAGGATTGCTCAGCGCTGGATTAACTCTGTGTGGCAAGACTGGACACAGATGATAGGAAATCTTATACTCTACATTGTGACATCCACTTTAAAGCGGTTGTAAACCCTCCTATCTTTTCCAGCCAAGGAAGCTGCCATCTTGGCCTTTGTTCAATCTTCAACTGCCATGAAGCTGCACATGTGATCAGTTATGACACCAGCCATTGGATGGTTTGACAGTTTGGTTGAGAGCACAACCAATGTGCAGTTAGCATTCCCGGCATGCCGGGAATGTTAACAGTTTTTTTAAGTGTTACATCGATGGGTTTACAACCGCTTTAAGTAAACATATCCATCAAGAATATCGATATATTGGAAGATTGACCCTGTTTGTTCCCATCATCCATTTAAACAGAACTGTATTACATCCTGCATTCTCTTATCATTTATTGTTATATTGAACCATTCTTCACATTCAGCTAAATCCATCCTGGCTTTTTTATACATTTTTGCATGTTTTGCAATTTTGCACGATTAGCACTTTGCACTTTTTTGCGACTTTGTGCACTTTGGGACTATTGATCATATATTCATGTTGTATACATTTGCTGTTTATCTATTTGCCATTTATTGGTTCACACATTTGTATCATTTATGATTTTATTGTAATTTAGGTACAGCACTTAGTCACTTTCTTGCAGTTTGCACGTTTTTGTATTTTATTTTTTAAGCGCAAGATCACTATCAATTATTATGTGGAAGGAATTACTCTTGTCACCTAAATGTCTGCTAAAGATAAAATATAGCTAATTTAAAATGTATTTTTTATTTTTATTTCGATTTTTTATTTTCTTACAATCATGTGATTTATTTTACATCAATAAATGCAAATTTCGCCAAATTGACAGTTGCGTTTTAAGAGAAAGTTTACTTCTGTCTGTTTATTTGCAGCGGATTTTGGTGTTTCTGCAAAAAATGTGAAGACACTACAGAGAAGGGATTCCTTCATCGGAACTCCATACTGGTAAGAAAGTAAATGTCTTTTTATAAAGTGTGGGAAATGTTTTTATGGGTTATGTAGGATCTAAAGTGAATTTCCATTTGAAGTTTGAAGTCACACCAGGCACACACTTTGCAAACGGCTCTCTTCAATTTAACTAATTCAATGCATGTGTGAGTTAGTGATATTAAACCCAAAAGCAAACATTTATTATATTGCTGCTTACCAATTCTTAGGCTATAAGAAAAACAGAAATGGATGGCGCGCACACCTAGTGAGATAATTTAATAATAAGACATTTTTGTGTAAAAGTGGGTACAAAATGCAACTGACAAAAGGCCATAGACACAGTGCATGGACATGCACAGGACACTGGGCTCAGCCGAGCTCAGAGGAAGGGGGTGCACCCTTGAAACACGTTAGCTGTACCCTGTGTTCTGTGCATGTCCATGCACTGTGTTTATGGTTAATGGGTTTATTGGGTAATGCTTAAGCACAAGATGTATGTGTGAAACGCGTCTTACATGACCTCGTGTTGGTGTCTTTGATGTTCTCACTTTAAACAATAAAAGGCAAATGTAATTCCTGGATGTGCAGCCATTTATTTTCTTACAAGTTTCGCCCGGAAGCGGGCCGGGGCTGGCACTCTACGAGAAATTCCACCTCAGGTTATCATCATACACCTGAAGCAGTGGCTCTTTTTCTTTGTACACTGTGTTTATGGCCTTTTTTTCGGTTGCATTTTGTGAGTACCCACTTTCACACAAAAATGTCTTATTATTAAATTGTCTCTGGTAAAAGAAAGGGGTGTGCGCGCCTTCCATTTCTGTTTTTCTGTTTTTCTTGTGGTTCCTTTGGGATTACCCCATCTGAGGAAGGCAGCATCCACCTAGCTTTGGGATACCATATATACCAGTGATGGCGAACCTTTTTAAGCCCGAGTGCCCAAACTGCAGCGCAAAATCAACGTATTCATTCCAAAGTGCCAACATATACAGAACTTGATGAGCGTGGGATATGATGTCTGGGGGTGAACATGTGACACATCAGAAATCATTGTGTATTCACTATGTAGTCAGTGTTTTGTACAAGAAGATCTAAAACTAGAACACATTTGTCAAAAGTTACATTTTTTGGAAGCTGTCCTAGCATTGTGCAATCAAATTCCAGTATCACTATAATAACTATACATTAATATTCAATACACGCAAGTTGCATGACAGGTGTACTTTAAATTACTAGTTGTTCAGTAGAAGCACTGGCTGAATGATAAACAAATCCTGTTACAGGGGGTGACATGCAACCAGCAACTCTCCAATGCAGCAGAACTTCCCAGTCCCCCCATTCCCTGCTGGCACACATTATGCTCTCTTTGGTTAAGGCATGTTGAGATCTGTAGTTCTACTCCAGCTGAAGACATACTGGTTGCCCTGCATTGCTGCAGCAGAAGACTACTTAGAAAATCTCTCATTCCTGACCATCTTCATAGACCTCAATGTCCAGGAAACATCCTTCTGAAAGTGAACATTCAAAGACAACTGTAGCAATGCTTTACCAATGCTTCACTCACAATGCCTGTGCAGTTCAATGCACGTCAAATGCAAACTTCCAGCAGCATCTCTACACCTCTCTACACCTCTAATGCCAGTGATTCTGGACTGTCTGTCATGTGACTCTGGTATCATGAAATACAGGGGGGTGTCAGGGACAAAAACTATATGTATTTACATCTCACACTGTACTGCAGTGATCTCTGCAAAATCTAGCAGGCATTCCCAGCCAGATAAACCTGAATAGCCAACACAAAGCATGAGACATCTGCTGTAACACAGACAGCATATAAACAACATTATTCTGACCATACAATTCCATATTTTGTGGCAATGTTGGGAACAAGAAGAAAAAAAAAGTCCCCAAGGAATAGATTCTATTTGAAGAGGCACAGTAACAGTGTACACAGCTAAACACATTTATTCCCCACACAGCATGTACACTTACTTTAACGATTGCCACAGCACTCCAATGCATCAGCCGACTCAGTCAGTTCCCGGGCATAAGAACGGCCTGTGATTGGGCAGCTTCAGTAGGCACCACCACGGCCCCCCATTGGCTCAATTCCCACCACATGTTCCGCCTGCCATCCAACCCGGAGCAACCCTTCATCTCGTCCACGCCCCATCCTAGACACAGCCCCCCATTGGCTCAATTCCCACCACATGTTCCGTCTGCCATCCAACCCGGAGCAACCCTTCATCTCGTCCACGCCCATCCTAGACACATCATCCCTGGCTCCAGAGACTTATGGGAGATGTAGTTCTATGTGAAGGGGAGCTGTGGACGCGATATACTGAGTCAGTACAGGATTTTCTCACGTGCCCACAGAGAGGGCTCGGCGTGCCGGCTGTGGCACGCGTGCCACAGGTTCGCCATCACTGATATATACCTTTCACACAACCATTTTATATAATATCTGTTATGCCACACTTTGGAAGACCTATTAGTGCTGGAAATGACTATGTTTTTTGTATTTCTACAATTCTTAGGCTAGGTTCACACCTAATCAAGCTGTGTTTCCGTGGGCATGGCAGCCCATTCATTTGAATGATTGAAAGATTCCTGCACCTTTTTTTTTAAATGCAGCCAATGGAGATTTTCTGCACCAAAAAACATGCTAAGTTTTCAGATACGTAGGGGTGGCATTAAGTATGAATGACAGCCCCGCGTGTCTGCAAAGGATCGGCATGGTTTGGGTTCAATTTAAACGCTGACCCACACCACACCCACCCACACAAGTGTGGACTTGGCTGTAGATGTTATGGCTACATTTTCTTTTAGGCTTTCTTTCTTTTATTTTCACATGGTGATCCAGCTAGTATGTAAAAAAAAATTTCAACAGAATAAGATCTCCTACAAATGTATCAGTTAAGAGAGTTGAGACTAACCATTTACCACTGGCGGGTACACTTTTTAAACCTTTATCCCAAAAAGAAAAATAACTGTTTGTGTGTTTGTGAGCTGGAATTTCTTTAGTGTATCTAAATCTGCTAGTACATCGAACACTCCCCTCCCCCCAGACTGACAATGCTATTGTCCCCTGTTTTCATTTATCCATAGTGGGGGCACTGTAATACAGTAGGTGTGTTACTGGCCAGTAGGGATGGGCTGAATGACTCCCTGTTTGGTTCGCACCAGAAGTTCGGAACTGAATAACGAACCCCTTTGAAGTATATGGGACCCAAATGTGAAAAAGGGTCAATATTTGAAGGCTTATATGCAAGTAATTGGGCATACAATGGTTATGGGGGTCTGGGTACTGCCCTGGGGGGAGAAGTATCGGTAAAAAAAACTTAATTTTTAAATGAGCAGTGATTTATTGATGCTTAAATTAAAAGTATAAAAATACAAAATTCCTTTCAATATTGTGTCCGGGGGGGGGGGGTAAAGGGGTACATCTGTACTGTTTATGGAAGCTGCTTCAGCAATAATTGCATTTATAAAACACCAAAAATTTAATTTTCCCTGCAAGCTTTCTTTAGTTTGTAAGCAACAGCTTGGGGAGCCAGTCTGTATAATGAGGCCACAATGTAGTGCACTGGAAACAAGATTAGATATTTTAATTTTTTTATATATTCTGGTGTCTCTACCACAGACTTTGGATTTCTACTTCTGTAACGGGTGCAGAAAAATAGTTTTTTGGGTGTCAGTGTAACCTTCACACCTTAACTCTATAGAGGTACTCTTGATTAAAGCAAGAATTAGCCTTGCTGTCAAAAATTGCAATGATATGCACCTGTCAAACAGGTGTGTAAAAATTAGTCTTTGGGTGTTATTTGTGCCCATGAAACCTACACCAAAAACATTCTTCCAGATGAAATCAACACCCACAACACTAGGCAGCCTAGAAGTCTTGCAGAGATTCCACATCCCATAAACACTTAATTGGCGACATCGGCATCAGGGGCTTCATAGCTGCTGGTAATCCAGGACTGATTAATTTTGATAAAATTTAGACTGTCCACAGAGTCTGTGGACAGACACATTCTATGATCGGTAACAAAACCTCCAGCAGCACTGAATGCCCGTTCAGAAAGCACGCTGGATGCAGGGCAGCCCTGCAGCTCAGTGGTATACTGGGCAAGTTCTGACGAGTGGTCTATTCTCATTACCCAGTAAGCAAGTGGATCGTCGACTGGAAATCTCTCCATCTCTGTTTTCCACCCTAGATAATCATCCACCATATGATGCAGATGCTGGCGATGGGATGTGGAAGCTGACAGCCCTAGGCGGCAAGGACTAAAAAAAAATGAAAAATGCATCACTAAGGCGGCCGCCTTCTCCACCGCTCCTCTCTTAAACAACAGAAGCCTCAAAACTATGTTTTCCACGATACTGTAACCTACCAATGATGGAGAAAAAGAGTTCGATAAACTCCTCTTTTAAGGTGTCCTCAAGAGATTTCATCTTCTGCACTCTCAGTTCTGAGACTTTCCCCTTACAATGGTGGTCAAGGAGGGTTGCCAACCATAGTGATCCTTTTTCCTTTATGCCATGTATTCCTGGGTCCTTTTGCAGGCTTTGAAACATGAGGGAGCCCATGCACCTTTCCTTCTCTGCTCTATCTGGCCCCCAAGTCGAGTCAGTGACCACATCATCATCATTGCCTCCATCCTCATTACCACTGAAGACAACTTGGCAGTACGCTGCGGCTGGGGAAACATGAATGCCAATTTGTGTGCCAGTGTTCTCCCCTCTTTGTAGGCTCATGTTCCTGCTTTCCTCAACCTCAGAACCAACATCTGAATGGAGTAATGGCTGTGCATCGTCAAGGAGTAAGTGGCTGACACAGTGTATAATAAGGCTTACATGTAAGTAAAATGAATATCTCCTAAACCTACAGGATTTTGGAGATATTCACCCTGCATGCAGCCACTGACATCAGCAGCGCATGTGCAGTGAAGGTCTGGCGTATTGAGGAATCCCGCGCAGTGACATCATTGCGGCTCCAGGGAAAATATCCGCTCTCTCTGCGTTGACCAGGATGCGATGCGGGGACCACGTTCTAAGGTTAGTATTTCATAATAAGCTAGTATGTGGTGCATACTAGCTTATTATGCCTTTGCCTTACAGGCAGTGCATTGTGGTCGTTCAGAGGGCCGAACAAAAGGTTGAACGACCTTATAATTCGATTGTTCGAAGAACGTCCGAACAGCCAAATTTCGGCCCAAACTCGTGCTCGGGCCGAACTGTTCGCCCATCCCTACTGGCCAGATCGGCAGGTAAAAATAGAGGGGGTGGGGGCCTAAAAAAGAAAACTGATGCAGCCATCACATCTAATGATTGGTATGCTGCAATTTGTCACATTCTTGGTTCTGGGTTTAATACCACTTTAAAACATTGCAAGACAATAGAGCGTCTCCTTTTTAATATTACTTCATAGAAGAGATTGATACAGATATGATCTTGGTGGAGGTTGTACTGTACTGCTAGCTGCTCTCCCTCAATTTCCTGCGTATGCAGCTTTGTTAGGTGATCTGTATCTACTGAAATGTGAAGCTGATAGATGTGGTGAACTAGCTTGGCGGAGGGCAACCAAAGGGTTTATGAGGAACAAACTGGGGAACTGCTAGACCATCATATACAGGGGATTCAGGGCGTAAATGTGAAGCGTGTTCCTATAGCACATGGGCTGTGTGCAAATGGCATTTTTATCAAAAAAGACATCCCTTTAGATTTGCATGCTCACTAAGCTAGATACCATGAAAGGGTAACTGCACTTTTGTGTGTAAAACAAATTGCACATAAAAATAATAATATAGTGTATACAATTGCAACTAAAGTCATATTGTAATTAAATGTTATTAAATATCTATCTCTTTCAATCTGCTACACTTACATTTTTTTTGTAAAATGCAATATGGCTACATGGAGGCATTCTGTACCCAGATAGAGTACAGAATGCCTCCTGAAAATTTCATTTCCTGCTTGTGTGATTGGCGTACTTATTTTTCCAGAAGTCTACATTAGTCTATGAACAGATTTTTAGCATTCCCTGCAAAAACAAAAAATTAAATTTTTGGTGAGATACTCCTAAAGGGACATCATGTCTAAAGGGCTGCAGACCCTGCAATTTTCCCATTAGAGCCCTGCAGGTGCATCAGCTGATTATTTATAAAATGACTCCCATTAGATTCACTCTGAACATGGACACACAGAAATGGCTATTTCTTCAGAATAACAAAGGTAGGAATCTGCAACATAGTTTGGTAAAATACCTGCAATATACATGGATCACCCAGAGGGGAATGTTTTTTTCGTTTTTCAGCAAAAGTGGAGCTACTCTTTTTAATCTGCACATCTTCATGAATGCCAGGATTACCTTTTTACGTTTAATACCGGAAAATTGTTCCTGATTGTTTCTTGCCCATTAACGTCAGTTAACCCCCCCCCCCCCCGCCCCACAAAGAAGGGGTTAAAAGCGCCTGTGTTGTGGCGCTTTTGAAGCTCTTTTCAGGCACTTTGTAAGCACTGCCCATACATTTGAATGGGCAGGGAGTTTTGGAAGCGCTAAATACAGCGCTCTTAAACCGCCCCAAAGATGCTACTTTTCCTAATGGTCCCGCAAGCGCACCGCCCGAGGTGTGAAATGTCACACTGAAATGAATGGGAGGCAGTCTTCAGGTGCTTTACAGGTGCTATTTCTATCGCTAAAACACCTAAAAACTGCCTCAGTGTGAAAGGGGTTTTTGTATAGCTTTCTTTGTGTGAAATCCCTGGTGTTACTGCCAGTCCCTCATGCCCGATCACACTAGGAATGAGCGCACAGCATGGTCAGTTTTCTGGCTGTTCTGGGAACTGAGCCTGGTCTTCTCCAATGATCAGACTAGTCCTGACACCCCCCCATGCACAGCCTTTCACTTGGAAGACCAGTGTGTTGCTGCTTCTTCTCCCCCAGCTCTTATGCAGCTGAGAACAGAGGGAATGTGATCATTTAAAAAAAGATGAGGGGGGGTCAGAAAAGATATTTATACGAGGTGGTAGCAAAATGTTTTGAGACTAGTTCTGTGGAAACACGCAAACAGATGGCATGCACAGTCAAGGAGCACCAACCTTCATAAATCGGTGTACCAAAAGATATCGTCCTGAGTACATCAGGAGTTGTGCAACTGGTGGTGCTATTCTGACCACGTGCGTTACAATATCTGCAATTTCATCATGGACAGCAAGTTAGAACAAATGTTTCTCACCGGAAACAACACGATCCCACTTCCGCAACCACCCTACTCGCTACACCCTACAGATTTGGCTCCTGTGTACTTTCCCCTCCTCCCAAAGATGAAGATCCAGCTCAAAGGTCACCATTTTGACACTATTGCGGAGATCCAGCGGGAATAGCCGAAGGTGCCCGACATATTTCGAAAAGAAGACTTCCAGGACGCATTTCCCAAGTGGTAGGATTCCTGTAAGCTCTGTATTGCTGTGCAGGGGGACCTTTTTGAAGGTGATGGTATGTAAACATAGCTAAATTACTTTCTTGTAAACTAGTCTTGAAATTTTTTGATGCCACCTTGTAATGTGTTTTTTTTAAATGCATACACAAATGTTTTGCTTTTCATTTCTGTTTTAAACTGAATGGGTTATTTTACGAAACAAGGGTTTACAATTACATTACGCATAGCCCCAAGCAAATATGTGGCTGAGATACATATATGTGAACTGTTTTTTTTTTTTTTTTACCTGAAAAAGGTCTTGCGATTAACACCTTTGTAGTTTCATTTTGCATTTCCCCACCGCCATTTCATTCTGCTCAATGGACAATGACCCCCTATTATAACCTTTGTCCAGCAATCAGGGCAGTGGCCTATGCATTATTAAAGCTAAACTAGGAAACACTGGAGTCACCTTTCTCTGCTACACTGCAAGTAAGGTAGATAAGATTAGGTAACTTTGGGGGAAATTGAAAAACGTCCCCTTTCAGTGGCGCTTCCCCCACTTTGCAAGGGTTAAATACTTGTTTACTTCTCTGATACCAGTAAAGTGCACCTTTGCTTATCTTTTTTTTTTTTTAACAGAAAAGTTTTATTAATAAAATAAAGAAACAAAACAAAAGATAAATCAGCAAACTGTGGTACAGCATGGTTTGACATTGTACGGATTAGCACATACATACATTCAGCATAACAGGTACAGGGCAACACACCAGAGATAGATCTGAATGGGTCTAAGTTGAATCACTGGGTAGAGTGAGGGTCAGCCAGTCAGGCCGCAGGACGGTGAGTCATGTCCCAACCCCCCTGGGGGGGGGGGGGCAGTGCGCCTCCTCCATACGATGAAAGGAGAAGCACTATGAATTCCCGGAGCAAACAGGAGCATTCTCAAACAGGCAGTGCCCTAGCTGCCACCCATGTCCCCCAAACTTTGTCAAATTTTTGGGGGCACTTGCGGCCCATGTAGGTCAGTTTGTATAGAGGTAGAACGGAGTCCACCAGTGCAAGCCATTGAGCCACCGTTGGGGGGCTCGCCAGCTTCCACTGTCGTAGCAGTGTTTTCCTAGCGTAGAAGCAGAGAAAGAATATTAGCAAGCCGGCGTGAGTAGACTGTGTCACGCCCTCTGTGATACCAAGAAGGAGAATCTTGGAGTCCAGTGGCACTCGGAGGCCAGTAGCAGCATTAATTTTTTCCACCACCCCCTCCCAGTATCCCTGCACGACCGGGCAGTCCCACACAACGTGGTAGAACGTTCCTGTCTCTCTCTGACATTTGGGGCATCGGTCTGACTGGGTACTGAATATCTTGGCAAGGCGCTGGGGGGTGTAATAGGCCCTGTGTAGGAATTTCAATTGGATGAATCTGTCTCTGGCAGATATGGTTGTTGGTATATATTGGACCAGCGCAGACTCCCAATCCTCTTCCGAGAGGTCGGGAATGTCCGCCTTCCAGACTCTGTGAAGGGGGGAATCCCCCTTTGAGTCGTCGCATGTAAGTCGGAGGTAGATGGAGGACACTATTCTATCAATTCCACGGGATATAAGGAACCTCTCTATCCTATGTGGCTCAACCGTAGTTGTCCTCGAGAACTGTGCCTGCGCCGCATGTTTCAATTGCAAATACCTGAACAGCATCCATGAGGGGAGCTCAAACGCTGCGCGTAGCTCCGGAAAGGGGAGCAGCGCCCCGGCCGGCATAATATGTTGTATTTTCACTATTCCATATCTGGCCCAGACACTAGGGTCCGGGATGGACCTGAAATGTGAGAGTCTTGGGTTGCCCCACAGCGGGGCGTGAGGCGAGATGGAGTCAGGGCCCGCGACCGCTGCAGTGACCCTATCCCAGACCTGGATCGTTGTGCGCATCGGGAGAGTAACCTGTGGGGCGGCCCTGGGTCCTCTATAGACCAGGTTGGTGAGGGTTGAGTAGGAGCCCATGACTGCGGCCTCCAGGTTTACTGCTGGGTTGGACCTAGTCTGCTGGAACCACCACCGGACTGTTACTAGCACTGCCGCCCAGTAGTATTTTTTGAAGGAGGGCAGGGCCAGACCCCCTGAGGACAGAGGTAGCTGAAGCTTGCGCTGCGCTATTCTGGGAGCTCCCCCACCCCAGATGAATGAGGAGACTACGCTATCCAGTTTAGTAAAGAAAGAAGCGGGGATAGGGACCGGGGTGTTACGGAATATGTAAAGCAGCTTGGGGAGGAACACCATTTTTAACAGGTTCACCCGCCCCACCGGAGTAAGGGGTAGTGTCTTCCAGGCCTGGCATTTTGCAATTAGATTCTGTAGGACCGGGTATAGGTTGTCATGTAAGTATTGACCTAGATTGTTGTCAATGTCCACTCCAAGATAGGGGAATTTGGAGACCTTACTCAGCGGCGTCAGGTCCGCTGTGGGGGGGGCAAGGTCGGACAGGCGGAATAGACTGGATTTGCCCCAATTAACACGAATCCCGGAGAACCCGCCGAACCTATCCACAATTTTGAGAGCTGCCACTAGGGACTGAGAGTCATCACCAAGGTACAAAAGGGTGTCATCCGCATACAGCGACACCCTTTCGGTCAGTGGTCCCACCTCCAGGCCCCTCACCTCGTGCGTCGAGCGAAGCATAATAGCCATGGGCTCGATGGCCAAGGCAAAGAGCCCCGGAGACAGTGGGCAGCCCTGCCTCGTCCCCCTGCATAAACGGAATGGGGCTGAGATGTTGCCCCCCGTGCGCACCCTGGCCGTGGGTGACCCATACAGCAATTTGATCCAGGCAATGAATTTAGGACCGAACCCAAACTTAGTCAACACTCGCCACAGGAAGGCCCACTCAACTGAGTCAAAGGCCTTCTCTGCGTCGAGTGAGGCCACAGCCCCGGTTGTATTCTGCTCGCGGAAAATTGCAATATTGGTGTGGAGCCTGCGGATATTTATATCCGTGCCCTTCCCTGGCATGAATCCCGTCTGGTCGCCATGCACCAGCGTGAGGATCACTGTGTTCAGCCGATTGGCCAGGATCTTGGTCAGGATTTTGGCATCCACATTGAGCAGAGATATAGGCCGATAGGATGAACACAGTTCCGGGTCCTTCCCGGGTTTAGGTATGACAACGATCACCGCCTCCATCATGGAGGCCGGAAGGCTGAGTCGCTCCAGTGCTGCGGTGAGCGCGGAGTAGAAGTAGGGGCCCGTCACCTCCAGGTTAGACTTGTAGAACTCCGTGGGGAGTCCATCGGGACCAGGGGTTTTACCTGCCTGTAGAGACTTGATAGCTCCCTGGACCTCCTGCAGCGTAATGGGGGCTTCGAGCGTCCGACTGGCCGCCGAGGTCAGGGAGGGAAAGTCCAGGGAGAGCAGGAATGTGTCCAGCTCATCCAGGGTGTATGACGCCCTGGACGAGTAGAGGTCCTGATAGTACCTTTCAAATCTGGCATTTATCAATAGTGGGTCCGAAATTAAGACATCATCCTCATCTCTTATATTGGCTATACACGAGCTACCTGATCTCTCAGTCGCCAGCCAGGCCAGTAGTCTACCCGCTCGTTCCCCCTGTTCAAATATTCGCTGAGTCTGAGCAAGGAGGAAACGACGGCATGAGGCAGCACGGATGAGTGCCAACTCCCTGTAGGCAGTAAGCATGTCAGCGTGCGAGCCTTGGTCAGGCGAGTTTGTGTACATATCTTCCAGTCGCACCGCCCGTCTCTCGGCTTCTGCTAGTTCCAATTTAGCTTCCTTCCGTACTTTGGCTATATTGAATTGATACCTGCCCCTGGCGTAGGCTTTGAAGGCATCCCAGGTCACCTCAGGGGGGGCTGAATGGTCATTATGAACCCAGTAGTCTCTAAGTTCCGCGAGCATTAAAGGTTCCAGTCTGTCGTCAGTGATCCAGTACCTGGATAGTCTCCACAGGCCCCGCGTTGCAGCGGAGTCAGTGGAGAGGTCCAACATAACTGGTGCATGGTCCGATATCCCCCGCGGCAAGTGAGACACCGCCACCACCCTGGACAAGACGGGGTCGGTGGCATAGATCAAGTCTATCCGAGACATGGTCGCATGAGTTGCAGAGTGACACGTATAGTTTCTGTCATACGGATATTTCCACCTCCACACATCACTCAAGCCATATGTCTCCGCCCACCGCGAGAGCGCCGAGTCAGTCGTCCGGTCGGGGTTCAATCTGTCAATGCTGGGATTGGGAGCCATGTTAAAGTCCCCTGCCCAGACTACAGTTGCCGAGGGGAAGTCGGCAACAACAGCTTGTGCCCTACGGAGTACTGTCATACCTGTCGTGGGGGGCAGATACAGACCAACAATTACTATTTCTAGTCTATCACAGAGAGCATGAATAATGACATATTGCCCATCCGGGTCCAGGCGGAGGTCCAGAAGAACAAACGGGAGCGCCTTATGGATTAAAACACTCACTCCACGGGAATGGGTAGAATGGGTAGAGTGAAAATAGGATCCCACCCAGGGTTTCTTAAGTGCTAGGACCTTGGACCCAGTAAGGTGGGTCTCCTGCAGTATGCAAATGTGTGGGTGGTATCTCTTCAAGAAGGAGAACACTAGGGATCTTTTAAATTTAGAATTTAACCCGCGCACATTCCAGGACAACACTCTCAAGGGGGCCATGACAACCATGGGAAAATAGGCATTGCTCCGTCATCACCTGGACCCCCGCCCAGCAAAAAGACCAGATTCCCTCCCCCCAGCGGCCATCCCACACCCATCAGAAGTAGCATCACACGCCCCTAGCGGCCAGCGTAAATATGCAGTTAAGATACGACGGCGTAGGAGACTTACGCCGGTCGTATCTTAGCAACATTTAAGCGTATCTCAGTTTGAGCATACGCTTAAAGTTGCGACTGCGTGGATTCGGACTTACAACGGCTTATCTACAGATACGCCCATCGTAAGTCTTTATGAATCCGGCCCTTAATGTACAAATTGCTGTGTCATGTTTGGTATATTTTTAGCTAACCTAAAGTTTTAACCTACCACATCTTTTTATATCGGTGTTACTAGAATAGCAGCATTTTACTGGTCATCTTCGCATATATTTTGAGTCATCGTTGTCATGTATAAAACAAGTCCTCCAGCTGTTGGATTACACTACTGAGCTTTTCTGTACAAGTTACATATGAAACAAATGACATGGGAAATTCTGATCCCTTTAGTTCATTGGTGTTTTCAGCATCACTTTCTAGTACTGGAAGAAATGGCAGGTTTAATTTAAAAATTGAAAATGCCACAGCTTGTTTTGTTAAATATTATAGCCTTTCGATATTCAGATGTGAGGGGAATGTTTTTCATCAATATGCTTTTCATTTGCATAGTTGTATGCTATGCCAAAGCCTCTTTTGTTCACACAGCAGCAAGACATAAACATGATAAACAGTTTACTAAAAAAAAAAACAATGACTTATAATTAATTGATGTCAATGTCTGTTTGCAGGATGGCCCCTGAGGTGGTGATGTGTGAGACTATGAAAGATGCTCCATACGATTACAAAGCAGACATCTGGTCCTTAGGAATAACGCTGATTGAAATGGCTCAGATTGAACCCCCACACCATGAACTTAATCCCATGCGTGTCCTCTTGAAAATCGCCAAGTCCGAGCCACCCACGCTCGCTGCCCCTTCAAAGTGGTAAGGATTCTGTGCTCTGGTTTATGGCATGGTGGAGAGGTATTTAGAACATAGTCCAATTCATAACAGGATGTATTGCTAGAAATTCCAAAAATATTTTTCTTCTGAACATACTTTGTAGAAGCTGGAATCTGCTTTATATTAGTGGTTGTTGGTGATCAAAACACACATTTAAGTGTTGCTGGATGTGAATGTGTGTTTTTATTTATGGAGTGTTTGAAAGGCAGGAGGGGAGAGAACTCAAAATGGGAATTAAGAGGTGGGGTGCAGAGCAATGGAAATATGAAAAATGCAGCCAACCATATCTCAGTTTCTCTTAAAGAATAAGTTTACCTTTCATAACGGGTTACATTTTACACCTATATTCAGGGTGTAACACGTAACATGTTATGAATGGACCAGCCCCCCCTGCTAGCTGTCACAATAATAAAAAAAACAATGTTCTGTGAATGTAAAATTACCAGGTCCAGCAGCCTCTGCGGCTGTCGGCTTGTAGTTTTCAATGAATTACCACGGCGCTGTGGTAGGTCATGCGCTATTCCTGTCAGATTGTATGTGCTTGCCCATACGGAGATGTACAGGCACACAGATACACTGACAGATCTGAAGGAGACCTGCATGGCACCAGAACAAAAAATGTGCATATATTTATTTTTTCTATAACGTGAACTTATTCTTTAGTTTAAAGAGACCCTCTTGACAGCCAATTTCCATAAGATTCTGTGGGCATTTGCCACATGTTCGGTTATTTACCTTTTTAAAAGCCTCCCTTTATTTAGACATCTAAAAGCCTTGAGACTGCTGCTGGGTGCCACCATCTTGATGGAGATATCAGAAGACTTAAGCCTCGTACACACAACCGGTTTTCCTGCCAGGAAAACTGCCAAGAGAGCTTTTGGCCTGGCAGTTTTAAACCCAGCAGTTTTCATATGGGGAAACACTGCGAGGAAGCATACACACGGCCAAAGCTCTCCCCTCAGTTTTCCCGATTGTAAAACCTCTCGTGTGTACACAGGGAAAGTTACTGAGCAGGTTCTCTGTTTTCCCGTCGGGATACCCGGCAGACTTTATACCACCAGGAATCCCGGTTGTGTGTACAGGGCTTCAGAGTTGTCACTCTAGTGACACTATAAAAAATATTTTATGGAAAGAAAAAATGCTGAAAGAAATCCTTTGCAATATATTTTTTATTTGCATTTTTTTTTTGCTAATGAGACCTCTTTTTAAATAATTGAACAATGTTTCCTGGTTAGTTGCTCTGAGTTTCTGTTGCTGCATATTGCTCTTTTAAAAAAAAAATATATATATATATGTAATGGTTATCCTCTTAAATTCTGATATTGTGTCACCATAATATTGTTCTGTGTGTGCCGAAATGTATCTTTTTCATTTTTTTCTATATACAATTAGACAATTTGATTGTTTGTCCTCTAAATCGTTGATTTCTGTCTGTTTTGTTGGGAGTTTTGCCAGATATGCATAGGGAAATGAGCAAGTGACAGAACAATGCATCAAGCTTTGGTCATGTTTTCTATCATATTGTATCTAATGACATCACAAACTGTTTGTGTCATTGCAAGGTCTCTGGAGTTCCGGGACTTCCTGAAAAAAGCCCTTGATAAGAACTCTGAAACAAGGCCAAGCGCAGCACAGCTCCTGGAGGTAAGCCAAACATCTTCAGAGACAATGAGCATTATCTACAAGATCTTAAAGTTTTTGGTAATATTGTTCTTTTGTTTTTGGTAATATTTATTTTATTATAGAGAGATCTTGTGTTACATCTATTCTTCTTCACTGCTCAAGGCTATATTACATCATGGCTGTACCCTATTTTAGATGGCCACATCATGTAATATGTCATGTTAATGAATGGTTGAAAAAACAAGTTCAAGTCCGAAAGTAGAAAAAAAAATAAAAAAAAACGAATTACAAAAAACACACGCCACTCTTTCCCATACATACAAAACCTACAGATACCCACCATTATTATGCACAGGTATACATATTGTAAGACCCATATGGCAGTACGCAAATTTAGATATTACCAAGTAAGAGCTTTTTGAATGCTTTCAAGGCTGTAAAGTGCATGTCAAAACACTCAACCTAAG
Source organism: Rana temporaria (assembly GCF_905171775.1). Taxonomy (NCBI): domain Eukaryota; kingdom Metazoa; phylum Chordata; class Amphibia; order Anura; family Ranidae; genus Rana; species Rana temporaria. The sequence continues at coordinate 243,670,011 of NC_053491.1, forward strand.
ATACATGCAACATGAGAGGGAGGACTGAGCAGGGATAGAGGAAAAGTTGAAATTTGAGCAAATCCTGTATATGAATGCAATGCAATCTTTCTCTTTGAAAAAAAAAAAAAAAAAAAAAACACTTTTATTCATTTTTTTTTTTTTGTCAAAGTGCAAGCTGAAGTTAGACGCTGATTGTCTATCATGCAGAGCTGCACCAGATTGTGCACTCTCCAGTTTTAGTAAATCAACCCCAGTATCTGGTCAGGTCTGGCATTTCAGATGCTAGAGATAACGTTTTTAAGCAGAATGATGCTTGAAGTGACCTGATCGGCAGTCCAAGATACCTTTTTAACACTATAATGTTTTACTGATTAGTGTGAATTCAGTCTGTAAGGGCAGCAAGGAATGGATACCATACTACTCACAAGAGAATACACCAAGAAAGCATTTCCTATAAAAAAAAAAAAAAACCTTTAGCCGCATTCCAAATAATAATTAATTCTGTTTTTATATTTATGTGGTATGTTTTTAATAAAATGTATTACTTTTTATCAGTGGTTATAAAGTCAATTTTTCCAGTTATATTTTTCTTTAATTACTACACTGATCACCTCCTTTTAATGTTTAATTAGCATCTTAAAGTATAACTAAAGTTAAAAAATGTTTTGTATAGAATGGAGAGAGATTAGAACACCTGTCAATTTTTATTGCTGTCTGTGCCCCCCTTTAAGGAGATTCACCCTCTATTTGTCCTGTTTATCGTTGTCCCAAATTGTGAGTTGACACAGTAGTCATCCAATGAAGACACTAGTTCTGGTGACACATTGGGATTCCCTCACTTTGAAGGAATTTTTTTTATCGCTGCCTGTTTTGTCTATGGGACAGAATGTGAAGGGAAATCTTCCCAGTGGTACATAAATGGCAAAGAAACAAAGTGCCCTTTTGTTACACTAATGAAGGTTGTACAAGCAATTAGGAAATATGCATTTAAAGTCTGGTGTTTTAATAGCTATATTAAAACATTATTGGGGAGGTCAACAAAAAAGTTACGCTGGCGTATCTATTGATAAGCCACGTAACTTCTAGTTTGCTCCGGCGTATCTTTGTTTTGTATCCACAAAACAAGATACGCCTGAAGCTGTGCTAGATCCGACTGGCGTACGTCTTAGTGCGCCGTCAGATCTAAGGTGCATATTTAAGCTGGCCACTAGGTGGCGTTTCCGTCGATTTCCACGTCGAGTATGCAAATTAGCTAGATACGGCGATCCACGAACGTACGTCTGGCCGACGCATTTTTTTACGTCGTTTGCGTTCGGCTTTTTCCGGTGTATAGTTACCCCTGCTATCTGAGGTGTAGCCAATGTTAAGTATGGCCGTCGTTCCCGCGTTAAATATAAAAAATTGTTACGTCGTTTGCGTAGAATGACGTCACCGTCGTAAACCTTGGCTTGTTCCGCTTTAATTTCGAGCATGCGCACTGGGATACCCCCACGGACGGCGCATGCGCAGTTGAAAAAATAAAAGTCATTTACGTCGGGTCAAAAAGTATTTACATAAAACACGCCCCCATCACATCCATTTGAATGGCGCGCCCTTACGCCGCCAAAAATACACTACGCCGCTGTAACTTGCGGCGCGCATTCTTTGAGGATTAAAAAAAAAAAGTTACGGCGGCGTAGTGTATCAGAGATACGCTACGCCCGACGCATATATGCGCCGATGTACGTGGATCTGCCCCTATAAGTTTTTCTTTACCCCTAAAGGGAAGTTCCACTTTTCTGCCTCCTTCCCCTCTCCTTTTCAATGTTTGCACACCTTTTTTTGGAGGAGGGGGGCAGGAGCTGGTACCTGGTTTTGACAGGTACCCACTCCCACTTATGCCCAGATCGCCTAGATGATCTGAGCAAAAGTTTGCCCCCCTCCTTCCATACCTGACCATAGGGACACATCACGCCTGCAGGACCATTCACAGGGTGCAGCACAGCAGGGAGCTGGCTTTGAAGCTTTACAGAGTTAAAGTTGACTTCCCGCAGTTAGCATGGCGGCCGCCTGGGACCCCAAGACCGGGGTGAATGACGACTGTGCTGGATCCCTGTACAGGTAAGTGTTAAATATTTCAAGATGGCACCAGTATTTTAAGAGCTACAAAAACAGCAAGTAGCAAAATATGTAAAAGATTAATCACCAGAGGATAGTTGAAACAAAAAAAGTTTATTTTGATATTAAAAATGCATATCATTGATCTTGTGTATACAACTGGATCAAGTGTACTTTCTCTTTTTACTAATTTTTACGAATTGCTTCCCAGCACCCATTTGTAAACAAAGACCTCAAAAAACGTGTTTTGCGGGATCTTGTGGCAGAAGCAAAAGCTGAAGTTTTGGATGAAATAGAAGAAAATGGAGAAATAGAGGAAGAAGAGCCTCCAGATTCAGTTTCTGTAAGTTGCCATCTTCACTTTAAAGCTCTGACTTATTTTGGCTTTTTTGTAAGGGCCAATCTACCTCGGATCTCTTTCCCTACCAACAATCAAAATGGAATCTGTTTCTCCTGTTATACCTAATACTCAGTAATGTAGAGTGCGCTAACTTATACTAGCCAAGGTAAATGGACATTACAAATATTTATTTTCTTCGCTGAAGGTTAACAAGAAGCAAGAGGGTATTAAACACAAAAGAAAACATTTTATTATATTGCAGCTTACCAATTCTTAGATGTCTGCTTTTGTTTTCTTTTTTAGGCTTTCTTACTTGCATCTCGTAAAACGCTTGAAAAAATGCCAAACAAGCAAAATCCCATTAATTTAAATGGCCCCTGTTCACATCTGAGCGTTTTGTAGCCTGAAGCAAAACGCCAGAAGCTCAAAAAAGTACATGAGCTTAATTTTGGGCCGATTACAGGGATTTTCCACATTGGTGACCTTTTGACCTGTGCAAAATCGTGGTAAAAACGCACGACTTTCTGCCTGAAATCTAAGCAGCCTTACACAAACCAATTTTGTTTTTATGTTGTCATAACATCAAATGAAAATTAGACCTTATAAATTGAAAAGGGAGTCTTGACTAATGGTCATTACCACAGTGTTTCTTTACATAAAAATTGCACTTATATAATATCGCTAGAAGATTACAGATTATATTTTGAGGTATAAAAGATGCCTATGCATTCCATTATGGCACAAAAGTAGACAACAGTAAATGCAAAAACTTGCAAGTTTCTTATGTTTCTTACAACAAGAACAATCCAGGCTATTAGGGGTTTTCGATATAATCTATTGGAATAAAATCTACATCCTAATTGTAAAGTACAGGACACAGAACTTGGGGCCAGATTCACAAAAGGGATACGACAGCGTATCTCCTGATACGCCGTCGTATCCCTGTTTCTATCTATGCGACTGATTCATAGAATCAGTTACGCATAGATATCCCTAAGATCCGACAGGTGTAATTGTTTTACACTGTCGGATCTTAGGATGCAGTACCGCGGCCGCCGCTGGGGGGAGTTCGCGTCGTAAACCAGCGTCGGGTATGCAAATTAGGAGTTACGGCGGATCCCCGACGGATTTTCGCGTTCGCTACGTCGCCGCTAGTCTAGTTTCCCGTCGCAAAGTTAGTCGTCGTCATTTTAGGTGCCCTAACTTTAGTCAGCAAACGTATTGCTGTCTAAAGTATGGCCGTCGTTCCCGCGTCAAAATTTAAAAATGAACGTCGTTTGCGTAAGCCGTCCGGGAATACGGAATTACGCTACGCGCGTCGCCGTTTGAAAAAATGACGTCACGGCATGCAAAGCACGATGGGAATTGCGCAACTGAGCATGCGCAGTAGGTCCGGCGCGGGAGCGCGCCTAATTTAAATGGCACACGCCCTTTTCAATTGGCCCGCCTTGCGCCGGAGGCCGCCGGCGTAGTTTTCATCGCAAGTGCTCTGTGAATCAGGCACTTGCAATGAAAACTTGCGGCGGTGTAACGTATCTACGATACGTTACGCCGCCACTCCCCTGTGTGAATCTGGCCCTTTAATTCTTATTCCTCGTAAACACTGGCGTACCTAAAGTGATTGTAAAGTCTATTATAACAAACATGTTATACTTGCCTTCCTTGTGCGATTGGTTTTGCACAGAGCAGCCCAGATCCTCCTCTTCTCGGTTCCCTATTTGCTGCTCCTGACCCCTTCCCCCTATTGAGTGCCCCCACAGTCAGCAGCTACCTATGGGGGGGGCACTGGAGCCGAGTCACAGCTCTCTGTGTCCATTCAGACACAGAGCCCCGACTTCGCCCCTCTCTACCCTGATTGCTTGGCTGACTTTGCTTGACCACCGCAGGAGCCAATGGCGCCGTTGCTAGGTCTCAGCCAATCAGGAGGAGTGTCCCGGATGGCTTAGACATTCGTAGACATTGCTGGAGAGAGATGGGGCTCAGATAAATAATTAGGAGGGTGATGGGCTGGCTGCTACACACACACACACACACACACTCACACACACACACAAGGTTTTTTATCGGAATGCATAGAATGCATTCCGATAAAAAAACCTTCTGCCTTTAAAATCCTTTAAGCATGCACCTGTGCAAGAGCCGTATTTGTTCCGTGCATCCCCGGGCGGGTAGTACCATTCAGGTCTATTGGGAGCCGTGGCTGCACAGACACCACCGCTACTCCAATTTGGCATCTGTGTGGGTGCGTGTCTACGAACTCCCATTTTCTGCATTCAGGGACAGGCACCCTCACAATTGTCAAATTGGGAACAGCTGTTCCAATAGACAAGCGTAGGAATACGCCGATGCACAGAGCACCTGTTCATCCCATGCAGGCAAACACTGCCCTTGCATCGGTGTACGCTTAAGTATACCTGTGTGAGCAAGGCCCGCGGGCATCATCAATTAAGTAAAAATGTTTGCTAATAAAAAACTTATACTGATTCAGGTTACATGAGTTTGTCAGTTTACATCAGTTTTTGCATTTGTTTTCTTGTTGAATAAACGAACTATAGAAGAAATTATGAAAAAAAAAATCATGGGTAAAAAGGACATAAGAAAAATAGACATAAGCAGACAGCATCCATTTAGATCTGTTTATCTATGCCTAAATGGAAAATGATGCAGCCTTGTTCTGTTTTAAAAATGGTTACCATGTGCAAGCTCATATGAATAAATTGCTGTTAATTTTTGATACAAAAACAGATAAAAAAACATACAAGTGGAATACCCATGGGAAAGGGCCTTCAGACTTAATATAAAAAGGATAAGCTTTACAGTCACTTTAAAATATGCAAAAATGACATGTAGGCCTGTGTTAATTTCTTCTTTTATATGCTGCTATGGTACATATTTTGGTCATTATTTTTACATTGATTTTTCGTTCCAATCTATTTTTTAGCCACCAGCAAAGAACGGGCAGTACTCCTCTGATGTGGAAAAAGACAAGCGCCCAGTTAGCAATGGAATAAAGCCTCTTGCAGAACATTCGAAGGACCAAAGCCCAGACAGCACCATAAGCAGCAAAGCTGACAGCAGAAGTTCTTCAGAGAATATTCATGTACAGAATATTCACAGTGTAGAAGATGCAAAGCCTGACATTATTATTATCAACCCATTGATTGAAGTAGATAGGAGCCACTCTGCAGCTGAAAATACTAGCCAAGACGGGAATAAAGACCACATATCCGTTACACCCAACAGTCACAAGCCAAGGAACAGCCAATATGAACGTCTTTCTACTGAGCTAATGCATAATGGAAGCATCAACTCTCCCTCTCGTTTCTTCGGTAGCTGGTCCAAAAGGGACTCCGACTCCGGCAGTAATTCTGCTTCAGACAGTGTGGATCTCAGCATGAACCTGTCCGCTGATCTTTCCATTAACAAAGAAACTGGTTCAATATCTGTCAGGGTAAGACAATGTTTACCCATGCCAGTGTGTTTTAACATTTCTTTAGTAAAACATAAGTGAGATTTGATGGCTTTTCAGCAATAACTTGATAAGCACCATTGAGTCATAGTTCAACTGTGTCATTGGTGCTGCTCAGTGAACTTTTATCTTTTAGCCTCAGTTCTGTTTCCCACAAGGCCTATGAAGTTTGAGTGTTTTGCATCTTGAGCTCATTGAACTGACACCAATTGCAGCTTCCTGCTCGCCATTCTGTAGAGCCAGATGAAAGTTTAGCAGTTCTTGTTAGATGGGTCGAGTCTCTAGTGGCACCAATATAGCTTGAGTCTATTTGGTGCTGAATGAAAGCAGAGTAATGTGCCTGTGTGCATTTGGTTTTATCATAGAAGTAGGAAGAAGGCAGAATACATAATGTCTGCAACAGATGTTTGGCATTTTGTAGTGTAGAAAAATACCGTAAAACATCTGATGGATTGCTAAGGGGTAACACATTCACCTTTCTTTCCCTCCAGTATGTTTTTCTACAAAGTCTTGTTGAATGTCTTGGTATGATCTTCTTAAGACCCTTTAGCCTTATTTATGCTTACTTTTTTATTAATTGGATTTACGGTTTATTTTTGTGATTTGGACAGCATTATCGGCATGCTTTCACGCATTTTTCAGGTGGGAGACAGCATTTGTGTGATAAATCATATCGGCAGCATAGATTTTTTGTTTCTTACAGGTGGTTTGTTTTTGGTCTTTACAAACATACTGAAAATGTTGCAGAAGAAGTAACATTTAATATTTCCCTTAGCAGGCCAAGGGTAAAGAGCGCATGAGAGTTTCTTGTCATTAACCACTTAAGGAAAAGTAACTAAATATACCCCTGTTAAAAGAGTGTATCATACATATACTAAAACAATGTGCATATAAAAAAAACATACACATAAAGTGAGCTGAATAATTGTGAATAAATGTTCAAAACGTTCATCCAGTGGTCAAAAATAAATTGTAACAAGCCAAGTCTATAAGTGATTCAATTTCAAGTGATTAAACTTTCAGGTGTCCACTTAGTCTTCTTGAACAGTTTTCTTTAAACATTCCACCACACCATAAGTGCTCAGTGACTCCACACGCTGAGGAGTTGCGCTTACCAATAAGACATGCCTCGCATTCACATGCTTGGCAAAATCGCACAATCTCCAAAGGCATCAAAACGACTCCACCAGTGCTCCAGCACCTCAATGTCATTACACATGTAAAAATAAAAATAGCTCCAATGGTGAAGTATTTCAAAATTATTTATTTAAAAACAACACAAATTGAATCACTTATAGACTTGGCTTGTTACAATTTATTTACCCTTTCGTCTTCCAGGACAGCCCTGTAGATGTAGCTCCTCCCTCCGGGACAGGAAACACAATCACCCCCAATCATAAAAGGCGGTCCTCCAGGTCCTCTCCTCAGTTTTTTGTGTTTCCTGCCGGACGGGAGGAGATACAATCAGGGAACGTGTTTGTTTGTTTTTTGGTGTGAGAGAACCTACCTCAGCCTTCAGCACTCCTCTGGCCCTAGGGGTAGAGAGCGTAGCTGGAGTCTCCTCCGCCGTGAGCTCGGCGAGAGTCGGACCCCGTTGACGGTGGGATCCGTCCCCTGTAGTGATCCGGGTGGCGTGGCCGCGAGGGTGAGAGACGCCATCGATTCGGCGCGCCACTTCCGGTATTCGATGAGGGGGCGGGTTCCATGCGTTCCAAAGAGAGGAAGGAGTATTCTCGGCGGAAGCGCGTCATCAGGGGGCGCCCGGAAGTATCGTTCCTACTTCAAAAAAGGGCGCGGAGGAGACTCGAAGGACCCGGCGCTGGTGTTTGTTCAGGGAGACTGAAAACGATTACACAGGACCATGGAGGCAGCAGCGGCTATTTCCGATCCTGGTCCAGCAAGCACCGGTACCTCTCAGGTAAGGCCTGGTGACGGCACATGGCTTACTCTGATAGGTAGGGGATTTTTACCCCAGATACCCCCCCCCCTAGGTGGTGAACCTGTTTGGTGGAGGTTTTTTCTTTTGCACCTTCTAGGAACCTTGTCACAGTGGTGAATGAAGGTTTAGCTGGTTGTAATGTGGTCAAACTGTGTTGTTTATTTTAACAGGTCAAGGCCCATGATAAGAACCAGCCTCCTAGGAAGAAATGTGCAGTGTGTGGGACAAAGCTAAGTTCTAATTGGGATAAGCCTTTATGTCCTGACTGTGTTAATAGCTTGGTTAAAGAAAGTTCGTTAACCACTTGTAACCAAATGTTATCATCTTTTAAAGATGAGATGGCATCCACATTTCAGTCGTTTAAGGGACTGATTGATAGGATGCAGGCTCCAGCCCCGTCCCTAACTAGGGCCTCTAGTACTCCTTCCTTACAAATTCAGGAGGAAGAGGAGGAAATTAGAGACAGAACTCCCAGATCAGTTGTTTCCTCTCAGGCAGGTTCAGCATCTGAATCAGAGGGAGAGGAGGATTCCTCCAGGGCGGCCAGATACAAATTGTCATTGGATGATGTGGGGGATCTCCTGAATGCCATCTATGACACTTTGGATATCCAGGAAGAACAGGTTCAGCTCTCACGGCATGACCTCATGTATCAGGGGAATGCGACCAGAACCAAAGTTTTTCCGGTTCATAAGTCTTTGATTGATATGATTCTGCGAGAGTGGGAACAACCTGAAAGAAGACCCTTTTTTTCAGGCAGCCTCAAACGTAGGTTTCCATTCGAATCAGATGTGTCTCATCCTTGGAACAAGGTTCCTAGACTGGATGCCCCTTTAGCCAAGGTCTCCAGGAGGACAGATTTGGCATTTGATGACCTAGGTTCCCTTAGGGACCCAATGGACAAAAGGGGGGACCTACTTTTGAAAAGAGCTTGGGACGCCTCTGCGATCAGTTTAAAACCAGCTCTATCGGCTACTTGTGTAGCAAGAAACTTAGAGTGTTGGCTCTCCCAGTTACAGGCACACATCTTGGCCGGTACCTCTAGACAAGAGCTTTTAAAATCTTTTCCACTCTTGTTCAAGGCAGTGGGTTTTCTAGCTGACGCCTCAGAGGAGTCAGTAAAGTTGGCTGCCAGGTCAGCAGCCTTGGTCAATGCAGCCAGAAGATCAGTATGGCTAAAAACTTGGACGGGAGATGCCGCCTCAAAATTAAAATTGTGTGGTCTTCCGTTTTCAGGAGATCACCTTTTTGGACCCGGCCTCCAAGAGGCTTTAGAACGTACTCAGGACAGGAAGAAGGCCTTTCCTGAGAAAAAGAAAAAAGCCGAAGGAAAGAGTTTTTTTCGTGGCTTCAGGGGTTCAAACTTTTGGCAAAACCAGAAGAAGGAAGGCCAACCCAAGAAGCATTGGGCAGGCCACAAGGGGCGTGGTAGAGGAGGAATCCTGTTTAATCCTCCTCAACCCCCCCCAAAACCGCAATGACTCCTGTGTCCCCGTGGGAGGAAGGTTGGGGCAGTTCCTCCCACAATGGACCAAGGCAACCTCAAGCCCGTTCATTCTAAATTTAATAGAGTACGGATACAAACTGGAGTTTGCGTCACTGCCTCACTGGAACTTCAGGGTGACTCATCCACCCAGAGAAAAGGCAAAAGCAGAAGCTCTCATGCTGTCGCTAGGAGAATTAGTGGATCAGAGAGTTCTAATTCCGGTACCCCTGGAGGAGCAGGGACAGGGAGTATATTCCCATGTCTTCATAGTAAAGAAACCATCAGGGAAGTTCAGGATGATCCTGAACCTTCGGCCCCTGAACAGATTTGTAAAATACAAAAGGTTCAGGATGGAGTCGATCTTTACAGTTGCAAGATGTCTGTTCCCGGGGTGTTACATGGCGACCCTGGATCTCAGGGATGCTTATCTGCACATCCCTATACATCCAGATTACCAGAAATTTCTCAGGGTAGCAGTGAGGGCAACTTTAGGGATTCAACACTTCCAGTTCCAAGCTCTGCCCTTTGGTCTATCCTCGTCTCCGAGAATTTTTACCAAGGTTCTGGCAGAAGCTCTTGCCCCTCTCAGAGATCAAGCTATCACGGTAATCCCATATCTGGACGATCTACTGTTTGTAGCCAGATCGGCTCAACAGTTAGGGAAGGATTTACTGGTGGCACAGGAATATCTCTCCTCACTCGGGTGGATAATCAACCGGGACAAATCCCAGTTGGTGCCATCCCAGGAAGTGGTTTACCTGGGGTACAGGATATCTTCGGTAAGGAGAAAAATTTATCTCCCCGAGGAAAAGGTTATCAAAGTAAGTCAGGCCGTTGCCCAACTACAGTCCAATCAGTGGATTTCAATCAGAGAGGTAATGAGAGTCCTGGGGTTCATGACATCCTGCTTCCCTGCAGTTCCTTGGGCAAGACATCATCAACGCCCATTACAGGAACTTATGCTCCGTCTCTGGAGCGGCCAAAGTCAAGATTTAGAGTCACTGATTCCAATCTCAGCCAAAGTAAAAAGGAAGTTGTGGTGGTGGCGAAAACATCACAACCTGAGCAAGGGTCTAGACTGGTCCTTCCCGGTGGAAGTAATAGTGACTACGGACGCAAGTGCCTGGGGCTGGGGAGCCCATCTAGGGGAAGCAGTAGCCCAGGGAGCATGGTCTCCTGTGGAGGCAAGTCGTTCCTCCAACCAAAGAGAGCTGTTGGCAATTCTAAGAACCATAGAGTCATTTCAGGGAAGGTTGGTAGGACATCACCTGCAAGTTCGTTCGGACAACGCAGCGGCTGTTGCGTACCTGAACAAGCAGGGAGGGACAAGAAGTCCGGCTTTGCAAGAGATATCCAACAAAATCCTCTCCTGGGCGGAGACCAACTTGTTTTCACTGACAGCAGTTCACCTAAAGGGTACTCAAAACTCTCTGGCAGATTATTTAAGTCGCCAGCCAGTGAAACAGGACGAATGGTCCCTGAACGAAGAAGTATTTGCTCAGATAACACAAAGGTGGGGTCTTCCGGAAATAGATCTTTTTGCCTCAGAAAAGAACAAGAAAGTAACCCAGTTCTTCTCAATAGATCCCAGAGATCAGGCCTTAAGGATAGACGCATTTTCCAATCCCTGGAGGTTCAACATTTGCTACGCCTTCCCCCCAGTAAGGATGATAGCAGCAGTGCTCCAGAAATTTCGGTTGGAGGCGACAGACTTGATTTTGATCGCGCCCTGGTGGCCAAAGAGGCCTTGGTTCGCAATCCTGAAGGAACTATGCATTTTTCCTCCATTTCCCCTTCCAGTCCGGAAGGATCTGATCTCGCAGGGTCCAATCCTACACCCGCAGATAGACAGATTGAGTCTAACTGCGTGGTATCTGAGGAAGAGTTATTGAGAGCAGAGGGTTTCTCAGAGAAAGTAATAAACACCCTATTACAGTGCAGAAAGCCTGTTACAAGAGCAATCTATGCCAAATTTTGGAAGAGATTTTGTTCCTGGATGAGAGAACAAGAGTTAGATCATCCAGGTATTCCAGCTATTCTGGATTTTTTGCAGGCTGGGGTAGATCTGGGTCTCTCCCCTAGCACTCTAAAGGTACAGGTAGCAGCCCTGAGTGTCTTCTTGCAGTGTTCCCTTCAGCAGAATTCATACGTTAGGAGTTTTTTCAAGGCCTTATCAAGATCTAGGCCAGTGAGGGTCTCGACCTGTCCTTCTTGGGATCTTTCATTGGTGCTCAGAGCACTCTCAGGCAAACCTTTTGAACCTCTGGAGAAATCCATCCTGAAATGGGTCACACTTAAAACGGTCCTCTTGGTGGCAGTGACCTCAGCCAGACGGGTGAGTGAGCTACAGGCTCTTTCAATCTTGGAGCCTTTTTTGTTGATTTTTGATGATAGGATTATTTTGAAAACAGACCCCAGTTTTCTTCCTAAAGTTGTGTCCAAGTTCCATAGGACACAGGACATTGTCCTTCCTTCTTTTTGTTCCACCTCAGACTCAGAGGGAGCACCCCAAAACTTACTAGATGTGAGGAGGTGCCTTTTAGTTTACTTAGAAGCTTCCAAAGAGTTTAGGAAGAGTGATTCCCTTTTTGTTAATTTTTCAGGTAGTAAGAAGGGTCATAAGGCATCAAAATCCTCTATTGCCAGATGGATCAGAATGGCAATAGAGAAGGCTTATGAGTTAGAGGGCCTACAAGCCCCATTTGTTAAAGCACACTCGACTAGAGCAGTTTCGAGTTCATGGGCCGAGAGGGGCGGAGCCTCACCAGAAGAGATTTGCAAGGCGGCAACGTGGTCAAGTTATACTACCTTCGCCAAGCATTATCGCCTGGACTTGATGTCTGAGAAGGATCAGGCATTTGGTAGGAGGGTCCTCCAAGCAGTAACCTCACCCTGATAAGTAAGTTTCTTGTCTATCATCTACAGGGCTGTCCTGGAAGACGAAAGGGTAAAACCGAAGTTAGGCTTACCGGTAACTCTGTTTTCAAGAGTCTTCCAGGACAGCCTGGCTTCCCACCCGGTGTATATTATTCTAAACTGGAAATGGAAGTTTGTACTAACGATATGTTGGTAAGATTATGTTTTTCAGAGTCCGTCAGGAATTCTTGGATGAACTGAGGAGAGGACCTGGAGGACCGCCTTTTATGATTGGGGGTGATTGTGTTTCCTGTCCCGGAGGGAGGAGCTACATCTACAGGGCTGTCCTGGAAGACTCTTGAAAACAGAGTTACCGGTAAGCCTAACTTCGGTTTTTTGACCACTGGATGAACGTTTTGAACATTTATTCACAATTATTCAGCTCACTTTATGTGTATGTTTTTTTTATATGCACATTGTTTTAGTATATGTATGATACACTCTTTTACAATGGTATATTTAGTTAATATCCCCAAACAATATATAAAAATGTTTTATTTTTCCTCAGTTTAGGCCAAAACATATTCTTCTACTTATTTTTGGTAAAAAAAAATTGCAATAAGCGTTTATTGATTGGTTTGCGCAAAAGTTATAGCGTTTACAAAATAGGGGATAGTTTCATGGCATTTTTATTAATATTTTTTTTTTTTTTGTAATGGCGGCGATCAGCGTTTTTTTTTTCGTGACTGCGACATTATGGCGGACACTTTTGACACATTTTTGGGACCATTGTCATTTTCACAGCGAAAAGTGCTATAAAAATGCACTGATAACTGTGAAAATGGAAGTGAAGGGGTTAACCGCTAGGGGGCGCTAAGGGGTTAAGTTTCCCCTAAGGGAGTGATTCTTACTGTAGGGGGGCGTGGCTGGACGTGTGACGTCACTGATCGTCGTTCCCTATAACAGGGAACAGACGATCAGTGACACTGCCACAGAGAAGAACGGAAAAGGTGTGTTTACACTCACCTCTCCCCGTTCTTCAGCTCCTGTGACCCGATCGTGGGACACCGGCGCGACCCATGGCTGGGCTCTTAAAGGGAAACGTGCCTGTGCCCAGCCGTGCCATTCTGCCGACGTATATCGGCGTTAAGGCGGTCCTTAAGTGGTTAAAGAAGAACTACAGCTTTTCCTCCCTGAAACAGATGTCTTGTGCATGTAAATGAATGACAACCCCAGTGTATGTTTGTTTTACCTACCTCCTTTAGCTGTATACAGCAGGTTTCTGTGTCTGTGATGTCACTCCTCCTTCTGGCTGAATTTCAAAGTTCTCTGACTTCCTGTTTCCTTCCCTTTCCAGTCCTGATACTACATGTCCCATGATCCTTTGAGCCTCTGTAGTTTCAGGGCGGACTATGGGAGTCACTTGCACCAGTTTTGGGAGTTGATGTGGGTGGGTTGTAGGGTTACTGTGGGTGTTTCTGGGCTTTCATGTGGGTGGAGAAAAGGTGTAAAGGTGTCATACCTCCTCCTGTGTCGTTCCTGCTTTGCAGCATGCCAAAGAATAATGGCTTACTGTAAGACTACAGAGGAAGGGCGATGGGAGGTTATTATGAAGGCGTTTCCTTCATATGTAAATGAATCGCTTCACAGAGAGCAGGGCTCTGGGAGGGTGGGATCTGAGGGGTGGGACTCTTCTTGTTCACTGGTGGGCATATTTAAATGGGCAGGACTGAATTCTAATTGTGATCCATTCAATCCTGCCCAGCAGCGGCGCAGCTAGCTTTCGGAAAAAGATGTGTATGAAGGGGTGGGACTTGGGAGGTTTGGACTATTCCTGTAGGTGTGACTGGGTGGGATTTAATGCTAATTGGGATGTATTCAATCCCACACACCATCAGAGCTGTGAATGAAGTTACATCATTGACAGAGTCTGGAAGATTACAAAGGAGAGTGTTCGACTCTTTTCACTGCAGAGAAGGGGCTGTGGAAGGAACAGTCTCTTAAAAACTACAGTGTCACATGACACAAAGCAACAACTAAACCCAGAACATCAGGGGCTCTGCAGACAACAGATCAACATAGTACAGAGGTATGATCTATGCTGCGATTGATCATTCCATTCAGTTCTATTAAAAGAAAGTTGCAAATTCAGCTTAATTGCTCCAGAGCAGCATTATGT